>NC_134207.1:242817209-243157209 GCF_965140235.1 Caretta caretta | reverse complement strand
AATTAGCAGCTTGCAAGTTTCACACATAGAGGGAGAGAAACAGTACCAAAAACCAAGAGACCTCTTAATTAGTAATACCCTGGAATTTAAACTATGGGGAATCAAACTCATTTGTGATTTTAATACAGAACTTCTTTAATATGATCCAACAGTGTTATAGATCTATATCTGGTGAAGTTTTTATTTGCTGTGAGTTCAACCACATTTGAAGCATCATGGAAGAAAGTCATCAAATGTGGTTTCAATGGCCAGGAAGTGGCTCACATTAGAAGCTTGTAACATACCTGTGGTCTTGAACCAACCAGGCACCACATAACAAAACAGTAGTTTAGCTGCATCACAAGACTTCTGAGTCGTGACATTTTTACAGGATACATTAACCACATCATCCTTCACTCATATGGCCATTAAAGGGCAGAAAATATCTCAGGAGGTAACAGAACAAAGACACTTCCTTTGCTGTTTTTTCCATTTAATTTAATAGATTTCAAACTGTACTTTCCCCTTTAATCTACACCCAATATTCAGTTCTCACAATATGAGCAACTGCTTTGACTGTCTGAGGTGTCTGAGGCTTGAGATGTTATTTCCAGGTTATGGGAACTCTGCAACCTCTGTAATTCACGAAGTTGTGATGGTAACAACCTGCCTCTTCTTTGAAGTGCTGCATCACTACATCCACCATGCAAGTTACAGTTACTACATTTTACTGACAATTACTAATAAACTACTCTCCTCATTACCTGCTGGACACCAATGAGGTTCAGAACTGAGGCCCGTTAGAAATCTGTGAACACTACACAGGAAGAGGACAGGCTGTATAATAGAGATTAGAGATGGAAAAAATCTATTTGATCAGTTTATTTATCCACTTACCAGATTGACTTGGGGTAATTATTGCATTGCCCTAAAACTTAATACTTGAAATCTTGAAACTTAAGAAATGTGTTATAAGTTAATGCTCTCCCATTACCCAATGAATACTAATGCTGTTGTTGAAATAATGAAAGTGTTCTTATGTTTATGCAGTACCTTTGATTCAGAAGAATCCCAAAATACTTTATAAACTGATTTAAACCATATATTGCACAGTAATCACTTTATTCAACACTAAAATGCAGCCATTTCTGCATCAATTGTTTAACGGCTCAGCAACAGTACACAACAATGTAATATTTGACTGCTTTAAGGAAAAAAAATCCTTCACACTGATTTGACTGTGGTACCATTACCATAATTCCATAATTGGACAAAGCACAAGGAAAGTTTTAAGTAAGCAGAATGAGGCTACTCCCAGGTAGAATGAGAGTGGGATCCTCTGAAATGCTTCTGCTTTCAATAAAACAGGAGCGCTCTATCTTATATGGCCCCCAACACCATAGTATCTGATTTCATCACAATCTTTAATGTATTTATCCTCCCAACATCCTGTGAATTAGGGAGGTGCTATTATCCCAGTTTTACATATGGAGAACTGAGGCACAGACAGGAAAAGGAACTTGCCCAAGGTCACACAGGAAGTCGGTGGCAGAGCAGTGATTTTACTCCAGTCCTGCTGGGATCCAGGAAGTGGGCGGGTGGAACAGGAGAGTGGCCACCAGCGGACACTGCCCAGAGGAACTCTGCCCGGATGCGTGAATGGACTGAGGAGCGGAAATAGGCCCCACAGTCACAGGAAACCCCATCAGCCACCTCCTCTCCCTGGTTTTGTAGATGGACATTTTGGCCAGGGCAAGGAGGAGGTCGACAAGGAGGTCCCGCGACTTTGTGGGGCACGGATGGGGAGTGCGTAGATAAACAGGTAAAGGAAAAGTGCAACCAAACACGTAATAGGATATCCAAGAGGAGCCAGAATAGGGGCTGCAACCTGTGCACTCCAGGTACACATGCGCCACGGTCTCCCTCACGCCGCAAAAGGGGCAGGTGTCTGAGAGGGGAGAGAACCGTGCCAAGTTCACACCCGTACTCACAGCTCCATGAAGGATCCACCAGCTGACATCCCTGGTGGGCCTCGGGACCAGGGTGGAATATAGGCTGGCCCACCGGGGCTTCTCACCTTCCAGAGGTGGCAAGAGGTCCCAGGCCACTTCATGTCAGGGCGGGACGCGAGGGTGAGGATGTGAAGAGTGTGGAGCATGAGCATGTACAGGTGTTTTCTTGGTGCGGTCTGGAACTGAAGTTGTGCAGCCAGCTTGCGGTAAAGGGGTGGGATGGCCTGGCAGGTCCACAGGGCAGGGGCCCGATGAAAAGTTCCAGAGGGGCTGGGGTGGAGGGTGGGTGGGGCATGCCCTCTCGCAGGACCCAGTCGAGGAAGACCCAAGCAGTGGGTGGTAAAGTGGCCCTCACCTCCTGAAGTACGCGCCGGGAAGTGTGAGGCCTGGAAAGCCCCATGCGCTGAGCGAGTGTCAGGCGATCCAGCCAGTCTCCCCGGTCATAGTCCAGGAGGTCTCCGACTCTGGTGACTTCTTCCAGGACTAATCTCTGGCGCACTGAGGGGGACTCTGCCACCTGCAGATGGAGCTGGGGGTTGTGTAGCAGGGGCTCCGTGAGGAGGTCCACCCCCTCGGCAGCTGCCACGGACCTGGTGGCCGAAACCAGTTGCCAGGTCCGGAGGAGGTCCTAGTAGAAGACCGGCAGCCTGGAGAGATCTCGCAGAAGAACCCTCAGATGGAGATAAAGGAGCTGCTGGTTGTATCGGAGCCCTCGGAGGCAGTGCAGAAAGGCGTGCACCAGTAAGCTCCACGCCGGACTACCTGCACCATAAAGGAGCCTCTGCAGGGCCTGGAGGCAGAAGACGTGGACCTGAGTGCGCAGGCACTTCAGGCTCTGTCCTCCCTCCTCCAGGGGCAGGTGGAAGACCCCTGCAGAGACCCAGTGCTGTCCTGGCCAGAAGAACTCCAGAACTGACTTCCGGAGGTTGGCCAGGAAATGCGGGGCTGGGACCAGGGTGTTGAGTTGGTACCAGAGCATGGACAGGACTAGCTGATTGAACACCAATGCCCTCCCTCGAAGGGTGAGGCACCGGAGTAGTCCTGCCCATCTCCGGTGCCACTCTACCACCCTGCCCTCTAAACCTTGCCAGTTCTCCGGTTGAATCCAGTCCCTAGGCTAGTGCCCTGAACCACTGGACTGTCCTTCATCAATATAGCTTGAGAGAGGAACTGAGAGGGGCAGGATGAATGCCCTGGGATATGGATCCAGGGCTGCAACATGTATTTTCCTAAAGTTTGGGTTCAGATCCTTATAAAAAACATCTATAGGAAGCCCAGATTATCTTGTGTGGATAACTGCAGGGGACTTTGTCCTTCTTGCACCAAGAATACCAAGTCCTCTACACACCTTAGTAAGATCAGTTAGTGAAATCTTTAATGAATTTCTTGAGGAAATCATCCAGCTTTTGAGAGTAACTATGATCTAGGAGCTACGGCTACTAAGGTTTTATCGTGTGAGCCTCAGACGGGTAGGTCTAGGAAGCCAAGTGAAGCAAGTCCCAAGAGACTGACATTATTTGTGGCAGACAAACACATACAGCAATTTAAAAACCAAGAGTATGTTCATTAAGTTATGACAGGTGCTGAGCACATTATAAGAACCAGGGGCGGCTCTACAAATTTTGCCGCCCCAAGCAGCCGGCACCGTGTTGCAGCAGAGCTGCAGCCGAATTGCTACCATGCCCGGAAGAGCAGCAGAGCTGCCACCGACTTGCCACCACGGGACACGGACTGCCGCCCCATTCTGAATGCCACCCCAAGCACCTGCTTGGAAAGCTGGTGCCTGGAGCCGGCCCTGATAAGAACCTATATAGAACAGAATAAACTAGTAAGGGATGATCAGGATTAATTAAACTTGAACTTGGTTGATCTTTCTGGCTGCCCAACATATGATGGGAAAAGGTAGAAAAAAGTAACCTTGGAAATCCAACCAGGGGACTGATGAGAGCATCTGGTCTCCAGGCCTGTGAGTGCAAATGCTGGGGACAGAATTTATCTTTTTGGGACTGGGTTGCACTGGTTTGCAAACAGGTCTGTTTGTAAAAAGAACCACCTTGACGCAATATGATCAAAACTTTCTGGACTAGCCCTCATTCTACTTAATCCAGCTCAGGACAGCTGAGACAGTGGGCCAAGGATTTATGTGATACTAAGGGACAGACCCAAGTGTTCCAAGTACAGAAGAACTTGTCTGACCTCTCTGTTTAGACCAGGGATCGGCAACCTTTGGCACGCGGCCCATCAGGGAAATCTGCTGGCAGGCCTGGATGGTTTGTTTACCTGCAGCTTCCACAGATTCGGCCGATCACAGCTCCCACTGGCCACGATTCGCCGTTCCAGGCCAATGGGAGCTGTGGGAAGTGGTGGCCAGCACATCCCTCGGTCCGCGCCACTTCCCGCAGCCCCCATTGGCCTGGAACGGCGAACCGCAGCCAGTGGGAGCTGCGATTGGCCAAACCTGCGGATGCTGCAGGTAAACAAACCGTCCCGGCCCGCCAGCAGATTTCGCTGACGGGCTGCGTACCAAAGGTTGCCGATCCCTGGTTTAGACTTTTAAATTTTGTTCAGCCTAGTATGGTGAGACACGTCACCGTGATTCTATTGTCACTCTTCATACAAATGGCTACAATTCCCAGCAACACCCTTGGGAGGAGGCTGACTATTGCATTCTCTTTTGCCCACAACTCTAGGATGCTGATGCTGACCTGGCATTCGTGGGGACACCACTTCCCCTGAAATATATGAAATCCTATCTGAGGAGCTCTTCCCACCAGACTGGCCTAAGCCCTCAATATGGGTTGCTGGAGGATCTGCCAACAGTTTGTCTTGGAGATATATGTTGAGGTGATCACTGCACCCCACAGGGGAAGGCAAGCTTGAGCCAGTAGAGCTTCACTTTCTTGTAGAGAATCCCCCTTTGTTGCAGCCTCTATGGCTGGTGTTGCGGAAGAATTTCCTGGCTCTTGTGAATCACAAAGGGTAACAGGATTGGCAGTCTGGGTAGGACTAAAGTTGCAGTTGCAACTGACACAAAGTTTCCTTGAGCATCTCTTAATAATGGATGATTTGATGAGTCCAAAAGGCCTTTTTCCCAAGGCTTACCAAAGAGCTCCATACCATCAAATGGCAACTGAACTACATTGCTCTCAAAGTGGGGTCTGTATCTAGAGCCTGGAGCCACAATTTTCTTTGATGTTTCAAGGAAGCGATCTGGTGAGGTAACAGATGGTATCACATAGAAGAACTCATGTCAGGTTGAATCTAGTTTCTTTCTAGTCCCCTCTTTAGGTCTCCAGAGATCTCTTTTTCTGAGAGTAGAAGAGGAAGTGGTGGCAAAACAATGGAGGTTGGTTTTAAGGGGTTTAATCTTTTGGTCAAGAAGTCCTTTGGTGAAAGTCCACCTCATTGACTATGATCAAAACCTTTTCTGTGTGAACCTGACCCTAAGATGAAGGAAGGCCAAGTCAATCTTTGGGACAGGAGAGAACTTGGTGGCTTTATTCCACTGGATTTGGTAGTAGAGACTTCACTGATCACTCTCTTTTTGTCAGAGTTGGGTTACTTCAAGTCATCAATGCTCTCAACATGATCTGCTTTTCCTTTGCTGCATTCTGAATGAGCCCTAGGGAACTGGATTGCTGATTGAGCTATCTTGAGAAAGGAATGGATTAATTCAACCAAGAGATGGCAAACAGAAGACCTGATTTCTCTCTTTCAAGGTGCTCAGAGTGGGATGAATGTTCCTCTTCTCTGATGAGCACAGGGCAAATCCTTGTAATCAGATATGCCAAACCCATGAAAAAATGCAGAAATTGGGCTTGTTTTTGGCTTAATTGGCTTTATGAGTTGCTTATTGGCTAGTTTTTGGCTTCTTGCTTAATTGCCTGATAGCTTCTTCTTCTTCTTCTTCTTCTTTTTTTTTTGGATCGGCTCCTGGCAGGCAGGTGCAAGGGGAGGCAAGCAGGGGCCGTCACGGGTGCATAGTGGGCCCACCACAGTCCCAGTCTGCACACACACTAGTCACATAGTGTGTTGGGGTTCTTAGAGATTGACATATTTTGGCTTTGTTTTGAAATGGGATTAGCTTGATTTTTGGCTTAATGTGAAAGTCGGGGGTGCTTATTTACCCCATGAAAGTTGGGAACTATGCTTGTAATTTGTAGGGGAATATGCAGAAAAGAGGCCACTTTGGGAAACTGGGAAAGGGAAATGGTATTTACAGTCCTTTCATTGAGAGGATACGAACAGACAGTTTGATCAGATCTCACAACACATCATCATCAGTGAGCCCAACTCTAAAGGCATTTGATACTTAATTTTCAGAGCAGAAGAAAAACTAAGGTGGGTTTTTTCAAGTCAATGGATCGTGCACTCATAACTCCCTAATGGACTTCTGAAAATCCAAGCCTTACTTATTATAGAAGATGCTTGTATAGCCCAAGAAGCAGACCTTCATTCCGCAGATCTCTGCACTGTGCACATCAGGAAGTGCAATGCTGCTGCATTCCCACAGCAAGAGTGAGCAGAAGCTATTCATCAGTGGAAATGAGGTTAAGCATTAAGCTTGTGCAATGACCAGAAGCAAACTTCAAGCCCCTTGTATGCTCTCTCCATTACACTCACAAAGGCAGAGTAAAAAAATGAAACAGAGGTAGGTGAAGAATGGTCTTAGCTGAATCCTCTTTGGCTGTATTCCGGTGACAAGAGAGGAATAACTTTGTAGCTGCACAATAATGCTCTTAAGTGTATTCTTGCAATCCCCTCTATTCCTTGTCATCATCATTTTATACATTGTGCTACACTCAATATTTGTCCTGTGCAAGATCAAGATTGGAATAAAAAAAATGTTTGAACAGTATGTCTCACAGACAGTGAGAATTCTTTTCAGGCTACTGCATAGCCCCAAGCAAAAAACCAAGTTCAATGTCTCACTTTGGAGACTTACGTTAAAAGTGTCCTCTTACACCTTTATATTTACTTCTTATCTATATGTGTGGGCACCGTGCATTTCCCATGCCTCTGGAGGCTGCTAGACTGCAACACTCCTCATGGGAAAGAACCCTTTCATCCATGCCCTTTTGCCTGAGAATCCCCAGCAAGGAATTCTTCAGACATACCTCATTCCATCCTTTTTCTTAGAGGTTGAAAGGATGTTACTTACCTTACAGCAACTGTGGTTCTTGGAGATGTTGTACTCAGTGTGGATCCCACTGAGCCTCATGTGGATGCACATGAGCCTCATCAGTGTGAGACTGGACATTTTTGCATAGTGGTGTCCATTGGGGCAGTGCACTTTGAGCTTCTGTCCATGTGGGTGTCTGGCAAGCAGCTTCTCCTCAGGATGGTGGGAGTTGGGAGCATCATTTGAATGAGCCAAACAATGAGCCAAACAATTATAAAGTGGACTTTGAGATAACTGAATGACAGTCTCACCTGTTTCAGGAGCAACGTACACCAGAATTTTTGGTATCAGTTCCCTAACTGGATTCAAACCATTTGGAACTGCTCATATGAAAGATCTTTTCCACTTTGAGAAGTAAATCTTTCTGGTGGAGGATTTTCTAATTTGCATGAAAATCTTTTGAACCTGTATGGAGCAGTTTCTCTCTGTACTGCTCAAGCAGCCAATATCCAAGCCATCAGTCATAACGACTATGGGTACAGGTGCAAGATCTAATTGTGGTTCTGGGATATTGTATCTGGCAGGCCAGGTCTGACATCCAAAACTGGCTTGCTCAGTAAAGGGCTATCAGGATGACCGTAGCCTTGTTCCGATGTTAGATAGCATCCTGGGGATCAGGGGAATTGGTGATGGAATATGAGGTCTATGGTAGACTCCTTCAGTGACTGCTTGTGGTTGGTCACTGCATGCCTGCTTACAAAGTCTTCCAGGCTGTTGTTGACCCCTAGAAAGCAGGCTAATCTGTGTTGATGAAACCACATCCATAGTCTAATGGCCTCCTGGCAAAGAGGGGATGATCGGGTGCTCTCCTGTTTGTTTATATAGTGCATCACTGTGCTGTCTGTCAGGATTTCATATGTAATCTTAGGTCATCCTGAGGTCATGTTCCTTATGCATCTGCAGGAGGTTCAGGTAGGCACCCCAAATGCACCCCTGAAACATCTACGATAGGTGTCACAGTTGGGGAGGAAACAAAAGGACGCCTTTTGGTATATTCAATGGGTCTATCCAACAAGTTAGCTCTCATAAGACTTGGGACGGGACTATGACCTTTTTGTCTAAGTGATGTCTCGACAGGGTGTGCATGGACCTCCGCCATAGCTGTAAGGGCCGATGATGAAGTCTGGCAAGCGGCACCATATACATGCATGGTAACATGTGAGCTAACAGCCCCAGACACAGATACACCATAATTGAATTTGACTTCAGGTCATTGACTAGTAATGGAAGAGAATCTGTCTTCTGCTGATATGGAGTCAGTCATAGCTCCTATGAACTCTATCATCTGTGATGGGGCAATGGCAATTTCTGTAGGTCATAAGGAGTCCTAATTGGGACAACAGGAAAAGTATGTTGTCATAAAAATAAAGGGAAGGGTAAACACTTTTAAATCCCTCCTGGCCAGAGGAAAAACCCTTTCACCTGTAAAGGGTTAAGAAACTAAAATAACCTCACTGGCACCTGACCAAAATGACCAATGAGGAGACAAGATACTTTCAAAGCTGGAGCGGGGAGGAAACAAAGGGTTCTCTCTGTCTGTGGGTTGCTTTTGCCGGGACCACAGCAGGAATGCATGTCAGAACTGTAAAAAGTCAGTAAGCAATCTAGTTAGATATGTGTTAGATTCTGTTTTGTTTAAATGGCTGATAAAATAAGTTGTGCTGAATGGAATGTATATTCCTGTTTTTGTGTCTTTTTGTAACTTAAGGTTTTGCTGAGAGGGATTCTCTATGTTTTGAATCTGATTACCCTGTAAGGTATTTACCATCCTGATTTTACAGAGGTGATTCTTTTACTTTTTCTTTAATTAAAATTCTTCTTTTAAGAACCTGATTGCTTTTTCATTGTTCTTAAGATCCAAGGGTTTGGGTTTGTGTTCACCTATGCAAATTGGTGAGGATTTTTAGCAAGCCTTCCCCAAGAAGGGGGGTGCAGGGCTTGGGGGGTTTTTGGGGGGAAAGACGTTTCCAAGTGGGCTCTTTCCCTGTTATTTTTGTTAGACGCTTGGTGATGGCAGCAATAAGGTCCAGGGACAAAAGGTAAAATAGTTTGTACCTTGGGGAAGTTTTAACCTAAGCTGGTAAAAAAAGCTTAGGGGGTTTTTCATGCAGGTCCCCACATCTGTACCCTAGAGTTCAGAGTGGGGAAGGAACCTTGACATGGTGGCAGAGCGGTGGGATTAACTTGAAATAATTTTTGAGATCAATTTGAGATTTTTTGAATGAGAAGCACAGATTTTAAAAAAGGACTTTTTTTTCCTTTGGGCTGTTGGAAAGCAGGTTTTAAGCTGAAAGCAGTTAGACTTTTTTTTGTCTCTGCCTGGGGGCCAGAGCAGAGACAAAGGGAATTGTCTTTTGTGAGCTGGAGTTTTCTCTACCTAAAGACAGGGTAGTTAACCTCCTGCAGGGAAATTCACAAGTCCTCACAGACGTGAAGAGGTGGGTTGTGTTTTCTTTACCTAAGAGCAACTAGAGGGTTTTCCTGTCTATTTGCCTGGAAACAAAGGTGATAGGTTTTTTTTTAAATGATTTTTCAGTAGGCTGACATTCACTATCAGAGAACATAGGTATCCGGTTACAGCACAAACTGGTTTTTTTGTTTGTTTGTTTGTTTTATTTCTAACTCTCGGGTGTAAAGTTAGTTAAAAACAGAGAGGCAAACATGACAGAGCCCAAGGCAGAAACAGCCAAAGAGGCTGCCCACAGGAGAGAACTGGAGGCAGTGAGCGAGACAGAAAAAAAACAAGAGGCTGCCCACAGGAGAGCTATGGAGGCAAGGGAAAAAGAAATGGAGGAGAAGGAAAAAGAGAGGAAGCATGAACTGGAGTTGGAGAAGGTAAGGACTGAGCGGAATCTACTGGATAACCCTACCCGTCCTTCCCCAACAATCCACAAATGGGAGTGACTATGTCCACAGTATGATGAATCCAGTGATATTGCTGAATATTTTCTCACCTTTGAGAGACTGTGCACTCTCCATAAAATTCCTGAAGCTCACAAGATGACCACATTGGTTGCAAAATTAACTGGAAAACCACTAGACATATTCAATAAGATGCCTATTGATGAGGCTTCTGACTATAATAAGTTCAAGGATTTGGTTTTAAAGCAATTTCAAATTACATCTGAAATGTACAGAGTAAAATTTTGAACCCTTAAAAGAGGGCCTGGACTAAATAATGTGGCTTATCTAAACCAGATGAAGGATCTGTTAGATAAATGGGTCCAAGGAAGGGGTGTCACTAGCTTTGACAGAATGTGTGATTTGATAGCTCAGGAGCAATTCCTGAATATGTCCACGGAAGAAATAAAACAGTGTTTATGGGATAAGGAAATGGATTCAACAGAAAGTCTTGCTTCTTATGCTGATCGATACGAGCAGTCCCAGACCACCAGAGAGGCGGGGCAAGCCGGAACAAAATGGGTGGAGGGAGGATAGAGGAATGACCCTGGTCGCAGTTGGAGTGGATACCAGAAGGGACACCCTCAGACCACACCCTACTACCGGGGGCAGTCCAAGGCCCCAACTACACACCAAGGAATATTCCAGACACCTTATCGTCCTGCCACACTGTTCTCCAGCAACCCACCTTGCCCCAGTGACCCGTCAGCTGGAAGATGTTTTAAATGTAACGAGCCGGGGCATGTGAAGGCCAACTGCCCCAAGAACCCCAACAGATTACACCAGAATCACACCAAAAGGTCCTCAGGCCCAGATACCTCCCAGATACCCTCAGAGCGCAGGGAAACCGTAAGTGTGGACGGGAAGAAGGTCACCGCGTGGAGTGACACCAGAGCACAAGTGTCGGCTATCCATGCTTCCTTAGTGGACCCAAATTTAATCGACCCAGAGATCCAAGTCACAATTCAACCCTTCAAGTCCAACTCTTTCAATTTGACTACAGCCAAGTTGCCTGTCCAGTACAAGGGCTGGTCAGGAACGTGAACTTTTGCAGTATAAGATGATTATCCCATCCCCATGCTGTTGGGGGAAGACTTGGCCAATCATGTGAAGCTAGCCAAGAGGGTGGGAATGGTCACCCGCAGCCAGGCTAAGCAAGCCATCACACCTAGCTCTGTTCCGGAAACTTCTACCAGGACCTGGTCAGAGGCGATGGACCTGGACCCCATGCCAACATCTGCAACAGCAGTAGTGGATCCAGTCCTAGAGACCTAGACAGAGCCAGTCCCAGAACCGGAACAGGCAGCAGCCGATAACCCTACACAAGAGGCTTAGCCAGAGCCTGAAACCCAACATAGTGCACCAGCGGAGAGCGGTTCACAGTCAACAGAAACAGCCCCATCCCCTACATCGCTTCCAGAGGGACTAAGCCTAGGTCCACAATCCAATGAGGAACTGATGTCTGCAGCATCAAGGGAACAGTTCCAGACCGAACAGGAAGCAGATGAAAGCCTCCAGAGAACTTGGACGGCAGCACGGAGCAACCCGCTGCCTCTCAGCTCTTCTAATCGATCCAGGTTTGTTGTAGAAAGAGGACTTTTATACGAGGAAACTCTTTCTGGTGGACACCAGGAAGACTGGCGGACACCAGGAAGACTGGCATCCTCAGAGACAGTTGGTAGTTCAAACTAAGTACCGGGTCAAGCTCTTGAGCTTAGCCCACGATCATCCTAGTGGCCATGCTGGGGTGAACAGGACCAAAGACCGTTTGGGGAGGTCATTCCAATGGGAGGAAATGGGCAAGGATGTTTCTACCTATGTCCGGTCTTGTGAGGTATGCCAAAGAGTGGGAAAACCCCAAGACCAGGTCAAAGCCCCTCTCCAGCCACTCCCCATCATTAAGATTCCATTTCAGTGAATAGCTGTGGATATTCTGGGTCCTTTTCCGAAAAAGACACCCAGAGGAAAGCAGTACATACTGACTTTCATGGATTTTGCCACCCGATGGCCGGAAGCAGTAGCTCTAAGCAACACCAGGGCTAAAAGTGTGTGCCAGGCACTAGCAGACATTTTTGCCAGGGTAGGTTGGCCCTCCAACATCCTCACCAATGCAGAAACTAATTTCCTGGAAGGAACTATGGAAAGCTTTTGGGAAGCTCATGGGGTGAATCACTTGGTTGCCACCCCTTACCATCATCAAACAAATGGCCTGGTGAAAAAATTTAATGGGACTTTGGGGACCACGATACGTAAATTCGTAAATGAGCACTCCAATGATTGGGACCCTGTGTTGCAGCACTTGCTGTTTGCCTACAGAGCTGTACCACATCCCAGTTTAGGGTTTTCACCATTTGAACTTGTATATGGCAGCAAGGTTAAGGGGCCTGTAGGGAGGCAGGGTGGCTTCCCTCCGAACCAGAGGGTAAAGAGCCACCCTCTCAGCCTGAGTGGGCGGGGCCAGACTAAGCTTACTCCAATACGCAGAAGGGGAGGGGTGGAACAGGAAGTACAAAAGGCGGGGCCCTTTGCCCAGTGAGAGCAGCACCAGGGAGGGAGACAGACACAGGTGGCTGGCTGTTCCCTCCGGACCCTGCTGCTGACCCAGGGGAGGCCCTGGGCCAGGAGAAACCTGACCTGGAGGAAGGACTGAGGCGACCAGGACTGCCAGCTGCCGAGTACCCAGAGGACCTGGAGGGCCAGGCTGTAACCCGGGCCAGTGTGAGCCTGACACAGAGGGGGAGCTGGAGCTGCCAGCAGCTGAATACCCGGACCAGCTGGAGGGACCGGAGAGGCCCGCTTGAGAGACCAGGTAGAAAGTAGCCCAGGGACAGAACTGCACAGTGTGGTTGGTGTATTTGGTCAGCGGGGTGCAGACGATTCCCCACTGACCCAGCAGTGGGACCCTCTCCTCCCGCCACTGTCAGGGCCCTGGGCTGGAATGCAGTGGAGTTGGGTGGGCCTGCGTTCCCCTACCCCAGCCAACCTGCCTTGGGTAGCAGATTCCCGAACGCTACAGACTCGGGCCGGCGCTCCCCTGCCTGAGGGGCGTGCCACAGGCTCTGGCCAGCACACCTTCTCTGCTAATTCCCCAGTGACCGAAAGGTGTGACTAAGGCCTGCCAGTGGGACAGTAGCTCTCCATCGCCCCCTAGAGGCTCGGTGGACTGATTGAAACCTGTCACAGGGCCATTACAGTTGGTGAAGCAGCAATGGGAGGGGTTTACACCTTCTCCAGGAATTAACATTCTCGACTTTGTAACCAACCTACAAAACACCCTCCGAACCTCTTTAGCCCTTGCTAAAGAAAACCTAAAGGATGCTCAAAAGGAGCCAAAAGCCTGGTATGATAAACATGCCAGAGAGCATTCCTTCGAAGTAGGGGACCAGGTCATAGTCTTAAAGGTGCTCCAGGCCCATAAAATGGAAGCGTTGTGGAAAGAGCCATTCACGGTCCAGGAGCACCTGGGAGCTGTTAGTTGTCTCATAGCATTCCCCACCTCCAACCGAAAGCCTAAGGTGTATCATATTAATTCTCTAAAGCCCTTTATTCCAGAGAATTAAAGGTTTGTCAGTTTACAACCCAGGGAGGAGATAACTCTGAGTGGCCTGAAGGTGTCTACTACGAAGGGAAAAGTGCTGGTGGCGTGGAAGAGGTGAACCTCTCCATGACCCTTGGGCGTATGCAGCGACAGCAGATCAAGGAGCTGTGCACTAGCTACGCACAGACATTCTCAGCCAACCCAGGACTGACTGAACGGGCATACCACTCCATTGACACAGGTAATGCTCACCCAATTAAAGTCCTACCTTACCAGGTGTCTCCTCAAGTGAAAACTGCTATAAAATGGAAAATCCAGGATATGCTACAGATGGGTGTAATCCGCCCCTCTGGCAGTGCATGGGCATCTCCAGTGGTTCTAGTTCCCAAACCAGATGGGGAGATACGTTTCTGCGTGGACTACCGTAAGCTAAATGCTGTAACTTGCCCAGACAACTATCCAATGCCATGCACAGATGAACTATTAAAGAAACTGGGACGGGCCCAGTTCATCTCTACCTTGGACTTAACCAAGGGGTACTGGCAGGTACCGCTAAATGAATCTGCCAAGGAAAGGTCAGCCTTCACCACATGTCAGGCTGTATGAATTTAATGTACTCCCTTTCGGGCTGTGGAATGCACACGCCACCTTCCAAAAACTTGTCGATGGTCTCCTAGCAGGATTAGTAGAATATGCAGTCGCCTACCTTGATGATGTGGCCATATTTTCGGATTCCTGGGCAGAACACCTGGAACATTTACAAAAAGTCTTTGAGCGCATAAGGGAGGCAGGACTAACTGTTAAGGCTAAAAAGTGTCAAATAGGCCTCAACAGAGTTACTTACTTTGGACATCAGGTGGTTCAAGGAACTATCAACCCCCTACAGGCCAAAGTGGATGCTATCCAAAAGTGGCCTGTCCCAAAGTCAAAGAAACAGGTCCAATCCTTCTTAGGCTAGGCTGGATGTTACAGGTGATTTGTACTGCAATACAGCCAAATCGCTGCCCCACTGACAGACCTAACCAAAAAGAAACAGCCAAATGATGTTCAGTGGACCGAAGAGTGTCAGAAGGCCTTTAACCAGCTTAAAGTGACACTCATGTCTGACCCTGTGCTAAGGGCCCCAGACTTTAACAAACCGTTCCTAGTAACCACAGATGTGTCCGAGCATGGTGTGGGAGCAGTTTTAATGCAGGAAGGACTGAATTCTTGATGGTCAGTCAGTAAAAAAGAATGTTACGCCATTGTCTACACTCTGGAAAAGCTACGCCCATACGTTTGGGGACGGCGTTTCCACCTGCAAACCGACCATCCTGCGCTACAGTGGCTTCATACCGCCATGGAAAATAACAAAAAACTTATTCGGTGGAGTTTAGCTCCGCAAGATTTTGATTTTGACATCCAACACATCTCAGGAGCTTCTAACAAAGTGGCTGATGCACTCTCCCATGAAAGTTTCCCAAAATCAACTGGTTAAAATTGTCCTTGAAATGTAAAAAATATTGTTAGTCTTTATATACTTGGTAGTATATTTAAAGGTGCATGTGTCTTATTAACTATGTTTTCTCCTAAAGCTCCAGGAAGAAATCACAGACAGCATTTCACCCTATCTGTGATTTGGGGGGCGTGTCATAAATATAAAGGGAAGGGTAAACACCTTTAAATCTCTCCTGGCCAGAGGAAAAACCCTTTCACCTGTAAAGGGTTAAGAAGATAAGATAACCTCACTGGCACCTGACCAAAATGACCAATGAGGAGACAAGATACTTTCAAAGCTGGAGAGGGGGGGAAACAAAGGGTTCTCTCTGTCTGTGGGTTGCTTTTGCTGGGACCAGAGCAGGCATGCAGGTCAGAACTCCTGTAAAGAGTTAATAAGCAATCTAGTTAGATATGCGTTAAATTCTGTTTTGTTTAAATGGCTAATAAAATAAGTTGTGCTGAATGGAATGTATATTCCTGTTTTTGTATCTTTTTGTAACTTAAGGTTTTGTCTAGAGGAATTCTCTCTGTTTTGAATCTGATTACCCTGTAAGGTATTTACCATCCTGATTTTACAGAGGTGATTCTTTTACTTTTTCTTTAATTAAAATTCTTCTTTTAAGAACCTGATTGCTTTTTCATTGTTCTTAAGATCCAAGGGTTTGGGTCTGTGTTCACCTATGCAAATTGGTGAGGATTTTTAGCAAGCCTTCCCCAAGAAAGGGGGTGTAGGGCTTGGGGAGATTTTGGGGGGAAAGACGTTTCCAAGTGGGCTCTTTCCCTGTTATTTTTGTTAGACGCTTGGTGGTGGCAGCAATAAGGTCCAGGGACAAAAGGTAAAATAGTTTGCACCTTGGGGAAGTTTTAACCTAAGCTGGTAAAAAAAAGCTTAGGGGGGTTTTCATGCAGGTCCCCACATCTGTATCATAAAGTTCAGAGTGGGGAAGGAACCTTAACATATGTAATCCAAGGATCTCACTCGCCTGCTGGGACCTGTCTCTGATCAGCCAATCATTCAGGTACAAGCAGATACAGATGCTCTGTCTCCTTAAGTACACTGCAATTAGTGCGAAGCATTCTGTGAATACTCTTGGTGCACTGGAGAATCCAAAAGGCAGAACTCTGTATTGGTAATGGTTTGGCCCCACTGTCAATCTTAGGTACTTCCTGTGGGCCAGGTGGATTTGGATATGGAAATACATCTCCTGCAAGTTGAGAGCCATCAACCAATCTTTAACTTGGAGAGGGAGGATGATAGAGGCAAGATTTACCATCCTGAACATGAGACAGAGTATTTGTTGAGTCTTCTCAGGTCTAGAATAGGACAAAGACACCCTTTCTTCAAAATCAGGGTACTAGACTGGGACTAGAAGCCTCTCCTCCTGAACTTTTCTGTTACCTCCTCTACAGCTCCCAGATGAAGCAAGGAGGCCACTTCTGATTACAGTAGGCTCTCATGAAAAGAGTCCCTGAAGGAGGACGGGCAGGGGGGATAGGTGGAGAGTAAAGAGTGAAAATGGATGGGTTAGCCATAGGTGATGATCCCTAACACCCATCTGTTTGATGTAAGGGCAGATCATGCCCAGAAAAATTGGGTGAGGCAGATTCCAAAGGTAAAGCTCATTTGATTGGATCTGATGTGGCTCCCAACTGCACTGTCAAATTTGCTGTTGTGTGCCAGGGGTAGGTGTGTTGCCAAGGAGGAAGGTCAGTGTCCTCTAATGTACCTTAGTTTCTTCTTGGCCTGATATTCAGGATACTTGTGCTGGTCGGCTGGTGTCTGTGGCCTCGACTGGGCCTACGGGTGCTACAGCTTGTGGTCCAGTGTTGGGATGCAAATCCCTGGGGGTCATAAAGTGACCTTTGAGTCTTCTAATGAGTGCAGAGCACTATCTGCTTGCTCTCTAAAGAGCTCCATGCCCTCAAAAAGGGCAGTTCCTCAGTTGTGTTCTGTACCTCCTGTGACACTGTGCCCCATTCTCTTCATAGAGATATTATGATTATGACATACTTATGATATATTTTGTGCAAGATAAGGCATGTGAGATGTCATTGGAAAGATTATGATTTACTGAATATTATTATCCTATTTGTATGCATGTATCTTTTTTGTATCTGAAGTTATGAATATTGATTTGTATTTCAAATGTGTTTACACCTGGGGAACCCACTACGCAAAAGGCTCTCAGCCTAGATGGCTGGCTGGGAAGGGCCCATTCAAGTTAAGGACCATTAGAGAAAACAATAGATCTTAGAAGAAGCTTATCTCTCACCTGGGAAGTTTTCCTGAGAACGCTACACACAGCCTCCAAGGCTGCTGTGACACTACAAGGACATTTGACCAGGTCACATGGTGCTGGACTCCATCTTGGGATGTCAGTATTTTTCCACTGATTGGCATGGGAACCAAACTTTGAAACTGAGGCCTGGTCTATAGTACACGGTTATTTCGGAATTAGCCGAGTTACTTCGAAATAAAACTGATTCCGTCCACATGACCAAACCAGTTTTTTCGATTTAAAGGGCTCTTTAATCCGATTTCTGTACTCCACCTTGGCAAGTGGAGTAGCGCTAAAATTGAGATCGCAGTTCCGGGTTACAGGTACTGTGGACGGAATTCGACAATATTGACCTCTGGGAGCTATCCCAGAATGTCCAGAGCGGTCACAAGGGATCAACACTCTGAACTCCAATGCACTAGCCAGGTAGGCAGTAAAAGCCCCAGGAACTTTTGAATTTCCTGTTTGGTCATCATCAGCACAGGTGACCATCAGCACAGTCCACCATCACAAGAGATCCACGCAGTCCTGGATTCGCAGACAAGCTCCAGCATGGTCCGAATGGGAGGTACTGGGTCTCATTCCATGTTGGGGAGATGCATCTTTTATGGCAGAACTATGTTCCAAAAAAAGAAACGTAAATATGTACACTAAAGTCTCCAGGGCCATGACGGAAAGAGGCTATTCCAGGGACACAGAGCAGCGTGTACAAAAATCAAGGAGCTCAAGCATACCAAAAAGCCACAGCCCCATACATGCTGCTTCTACCGTGAGCTGCATGCAATTATAGGGGGTGACGCCAACACTATCCCATCATTGTCCGTGGACCGTAGCATGGAGCGAGGAGGATGAGTTTTTGGAGGACAAAGAGGAGGATGAGGAGAGTGCACAGGCGGCAAGTGGGGAATCTGTTCCCCCCCTAGACAGGAACTATTCTTAACGCTAGAGCCAATAGCCTGCCCCCACTCCCAATGCAGACTCCCAGACCATGACTCTGGAGAAGTCACTTCTGGTGAGTGAGAGCTTGATTGGAGCCATGCGGTGGGGGGAAACCCAGCCACGCTGGGCTGTTCGCGTTTAGTTTAAAGGGCTCATCCCCGCTCAGGGCCTCATGAGAGCCATGCTGGGCTGTTCATGTTTAGTTTGAACGGCTCATCCCTGCTCAGAGCCTCATCAGAGTCACGTGGTGGGTGTGGCAGGGGGGAGGGTGTTGTGTGAAGCGATCATCCCAGAGAGCCCGCAGGCCCTCCTTTTATATGGAAAACCCACCAGGCATTGCTTGCTATGGGAAAGGGGGCCCGGCTGTTTGAAAGCATTGAAAAGAATGCGGAAGAAGCAGAACCCCGCATGCCCCTAGGGCTTACCATGGCTGCCTGCAAGCTGTATTCTGTTACCCGGCTGCATGTCGTGGCTTACTCACACCAAAGTAGCAGGCACTTCAGTATAAGAGGCAAAATGAGATCTTGTACAGAAAGAACATGTGCTGTGTACTATGAATTGCCTGTTTCACTGAGAAAGAGTGTCCCCTCTATTCTCTAAAATGTATCTTTTAAAATACTACCCTCCCTTTTTCTCCTCCCGCAGCAGGTGCAAATGTTTCAAAGCGGCCCCTATCTACTCCGTCCCAGAGGCTGGTCCAGATTAGAAGGCGGTGTGATAGACCCAAGCCAGTTGGGTACAGCAGAGTAGCCCTATTGGAATCTGGGAAGTGAGCGGGCAAGCCCACCCACTCCTAAAGGATTCCCCACCAGCCTAAGAGGGGGATCCACAGGACCTGGACACCAAATGATTACGGGGGACAACCAATGAAATAACAGGGACAGGAGTGTGGTCAAAGGGTCAAGCAAAGGGAACCGGACGGGGACACCGAGCAGAGAACCCCGGACAGCGCCCACTGCTCCACAAAGGTGTCAAGGGAGTCAGTGGATGCCACCCAGAGGAACTCTGCCCGGAGGCATGAACGGACAGAGGATCGGAAATAGGCCCCACAGTCACAGGAGACTCCATCGGCCAATCTCCTCACTTACAGCAAAGTAGCCCTATTGGGATCCAGGAAGTGGGTGGGCGAAGCCCGCCCACTGCTAAAGGATTCCCCCCAGCCTAAGGGGGGGATCCACAGGACCAGGGAAACCAAATAATTATGGGGGACAACTAATGAACAACAGGGACTGGAGTGCGGTCAAAGGGTCAAACGAAGGGAACCGGACGGGAACACCGAGCAGAGAACCCCGGACAGCGCCCACTGCTCCTCAAAGGCGTCAAGGGAGTCAGTGGACGCCGCCCAGAGGTACTCTGCCCGGAGGCGTGAACGGACAGAGGATCAGAAATAGGCCCCGCAGTCGCAGGAGACGCCATCGGCCAACCTCCTCACCCTGGTTTTATAGATGGCCACTTTAGCCAGGGCCAGGAGGAGGTTGACCAGGAGGAGCCGGAATAGGGGCTGCAACCTGGCACACTCCAGGTAGACGTACGCCAGGGTTTCCCTCACACCGCAAAAGGGGCAGGTGTTCGGGATTGGGGTGAACCACGCCAAGTACACGCCCCGCTCATGGCCCCGTGAAGGAGCCACCAACTGATATCCCTGGCGGGCCTCGGAACTAAGATGGAATAGAGACTGGCCCACCGGGGCTCCTCACCCTCTAGAGGTGGCAGGAGGTCCTGCCACTTTGTGTCAGGGCGGGACGCGAGGATGAGGACATGAAGGGTGTGGAGCACAAGTGTGTAGAGATGTTGTTTTGGCGTGGTCTGGAACCGGACTGGCTGCAGCTCACGTAGCCGGCTCACGGTGAAGGGGCGGGGGGCTTGGTCGGGTCCACGGGGCAGGGGCCTGATGAAAAGGTCCGGAGGGCCTGGGGTGGAGGGTGGGCGGGACCCGCCCTCTCACAGGACCCGGTTGAGGTAAACCCGAGCAGCGGGCGGCAAAGTGGCCCTCACCTCCTGAAGTACACGCAGGGGAGTGCGAGGTCTGGAGAGCCCCATGCGCTCAGTGAGCGTCAGGGGATCCAGCCAGTCTCCCCGGTCGTAGTCCAGGAGATCTCCGACTCTGGTGACTTCTGCCAGGACCAACCTCTGGTGCACTGAGGGGGACTCCGCCACCTGCACACGAAGCTGGGGGTTGTGTAGCAGGGGCTCTGCGAGGAGATCTTCCCCCACGGAGGCCGCCATGGACCTGGTTGCTGTGAACAGTTTCCAGGTCCGGAGGAGGTCCTGGTAGAAGACCGGCAGCCCGGAGAGGTCTCGCGGAAGACCCCTCGGATGGAGATAAAGGAGCTGCCGGTCATATCGGAGCCCTCGGAGGCGGCGCAGGAAGGCGTGCGCCAATATGCTCCATGCCGGACTACCTGCACCATAAAGGAGCCTCTGCAGGGCCTGGAGGCGGAAGACATGGACCTGAGTGCAGAGACACTTCAGGCCCCGCCCTCCCTCCTCCAGGGGTAGATGGAGAACCCCTGCGGAGACCCAGTGCAGTCCTGACCAGAAGAACTCCAGAATCGACTTCTGGAGGTTGGCCAGGAAATCCAAGGCCGGAACCAGGGTGTTGAGCCAGTACCAGAGCATGGACAGGACTAGTTGATTGAGCACAGACACTGGAGTAGTCCTGTCCATCTCCGGAGCCGCTCTACCACCCTGCCGTCTAAACTGTGCCAGTTCTCCGGCGGAGACGGATGTGTGGCAGAAAGGTAAACGCGAGATAGAGCAGCGGACCCGCGCTCCACCGGATGGCTTGAAGCACGGGTGGGAGGGAGCTCGCCTGCCGCCAGTCCCCTACCACCAAGCCAGAGCTCTTGACCCAGTTTACCCGGGCGGAAGAGGCTGCCGAGTACACAGCCTGGCAAGCCTCCACCCGCGCCAAGTCGCCCGGGTCCTGGACCACGAGGAGTACATTGTCGGTGTATGCCAACAGGACCAGCTGCAGCTCCGGCTCCCGTAGCGCCAACCCTGTCAACCTCCTGCGGAGGAGACAGAGGAAGAGCTCGATTGCTAGAGCGTACAGCTGGCCCTGCCGTACTCCTCGCCCAAAGCTGAAGGGTTCGGTCAGGGTCCAGTTGAGCCTGAGCAGACACTCTGCGGAGGGGTACAGCACCTGGAGAAAACCCACAAACTGGGGTCCCAA
Source organism: Caretta caretta (assembly GCF_965140235.1). Classification (NCBI taxonomy): domain Eukaryota; kingdom Metazoa; phylum Chordata; order Testudines; family Cheloniidae; genus Caretta; species Caretta caretta. The sequence continues at coordinate 243,135,725 of NC_134207.1, read as the reverse complement.
GCCAAACGCTCACAGAGTGCCCAGGAGATACCCGTGATCCACCCTGTCGAACGCCTTCTCCTGATCCAGGGACAGGAGGGCGAATGACAGACCGTCCCTACACGCGATTTCCAAATGGTCCCGGACCAGATATAGGTTGTCAAAGATGGTGCAGCCCGGGACAGTGTAGGTCTGGTCTGGGTGGATCACGTCCGCCAGCACGGACCCTAGCCGCAGCGAGATGGCTTTCGCTAGACCTTGTAGTCCATGCTGAGGAGCGAGACGGGACGCCAATTTCGTGAATCACGGAGGTCCCCCTTCTTTGGCAATAAGGTGAGCACGGCTTGCCTGCACGAAAAAGGGAGGACCCCGCTCTGCAAAGACTCGGCCCAGACAGTAACTAAGTCTGGGCCGAGGACGTCCCAGAACGCGCGGTAGAACTCCACGGTCAGCCCGTCCATGCCCAGAGATTTATGGGTGGGCATGCGGTGGAGGGCTTCCGAGAACTCGGCCAAAGTGAGAGGCAGCTCTAGCCGGTCTCGGTCGCCTGCGCTGACCGTCGGGAGTTCGTCCCAGAGTACTCTGCAAACATTAGGATCGGTTGGATCCGGGGAGAAAAGGCCGGCATAGAAGGCCCTGGGCCTCCTGCACATCTCTGCCGGATCCGTGAGGGGGGTGCCGTCCTCTGCGAGGAGGTAGGTGATGTGCTTCTTGGCCCCCCTCTTTTTCTCCAGGGCATAGAAGAAGCGGGAGCCGCGATCCATCTCCTGAAGGAGGCGGATGCGGGATCAAACAAAAGCACCCCAGGCCCGATGGTCCTCGAGGGCCCGGAGCTCCTCCCGCTTCTCCCGGCACGCCCCGCAGAGGGATGGGTCCTCGGGGCTGGCGGCCAGATGTCTCTCCAGCTCTAAGACCTCCCGTTCCAACTGCCCTATTGCCGCATCCCTCTGTCGGCTGGCACCCCGGGTGTAGTCACGGCAGAAGAGCCGGGTGCGCACCTTCCCTAGGTCCCACCACCGCCGCGCCGAGGGAAAGGCACGCTGCTGCCCTCGCCAGGCCAACCAGAACTCCCAGAAGGACGCCATGAAGCCCACGTCCTCCAATAAGCTGTTATTAAAATGCCAGGAGGCCGGCCCCGGCCTCTCTGCACAGAGAGATACCGTCATGGTGGCCAGGTGATGATCGGAGAATGGGGCTGGCCGGATGCTGGAGGAGTGGGCCTGTGAAAGATGTAAACGTGATAAATAGATGCGGTCCAACCGGGAGTAGCGCGACCGACGGGCCTCCACCCGGACAAAGGTGAACATCGAGACGTCGTCCGGGTGGTGGTCACGCCAGACGTCCACCAGGGAGTGATGGTCGACTATCTCCCAGAGGACGTCCGCGGCGGCCGGACACTGCTCGGTCCCCGAGCGGTCCCACTCCTCGAGGGTCGTATTAAAGTCCCCGCCCAGGACCAGGCACTCGTGAGGATCCAAAGTGCCAAGGAAGGCAGACGCCTGCTGAAAGAAACGTAGCCGCTCCGGGCCCAATGTCGGGGCATAGATGTTGACAAGATTGACCACGAGCCCCTCCAAACAGACCCGGAGGTGCAGCACGCGGCCTGGCACAGCCTCAGCGACCCCCAGCACCTCGGGCTGTAGGTCGGGGGAGAACAGGGTCGCCACTCCAGCCGTACGAACTGTGAGATGGCTAAAGTAGACCCTGTCCCCCCATTCCAGCCGCCAACTAGCTTCGGCGGCCGGATCCGTATGGGTCTCCTGCAGGAAAATCACAGAGTACCCCCCCTCCCGAAGGAAGGAGAGCACCTGGCACCTGCGGAGACCCATCCTACAGCCCCGGGTGTTTAACGTGATGATGGTAAGAGGTGCCATGAGGAGGGCTGGGGGGGATCCTCGCCGGCAGGGACATTCACGGTTCCCAACGGGCCGCGCAACAATCCGTGACCTACCCCTTAGGTGAGTAACAAGTCATGGAAGCCGTGGACCCGCTGGTAGGCTGTGGCAGCCTGCTTCCCGGTCCTTTTACCCTCCCCTGTAAGGGCCCTCGCGGCCCGGAGGATGAGATGGAAATCCCCCCATCACTGCAGGGCGAGCTGCACCTTATTACGGGAGCCCCGGACGTCCTCAAGGAACTCCCGCAGCTCCTCCCACAGCATATGGGGGTCCAGGGCCACTAGCCCCCAGCTATCCTCCGGAGGGACTACTGACACAGCCCCATGGCCCACCGAAACGGGCAGGCAAGGGGCAGACCCCCGATGTGGCGCCCGATGGGCTGGCGCCACTCAGCCCCCCTCAAACCCTGGCTCGATTGGGGGCGGCGGAGGGAAGGTAGGAGCCCCTAGTGAGTCGGGACTGGGGAATACAGAAGCCGCTCCCTAGGGCCTATCCTCTAGGAGCGAGGAGATGACGGCCCCAGGGGCGGCAATGATAGCACGGGAGGTGGGGGGGACAGGAGCGGGGTTGACATCAGGGGCAGGGCAGGGATCCAGAGTAAGGGCAAGGCAGGGGTTGGGTGCAGAGCCAGGGAGAGGGGCAAAGGTAGGATCCTGGGCCCCAGGAGCCAAGCCGTTGGAAAATGGCCCCTCTCGATCAAGCTCTGGGAGGTGGGGGTGGGGCAGGGGGCCCTCCATGATGCTGGGCTCTGGCACCATGGCCGGCATAGTAGTCAGAGCACCGTCGGTGGGGTCCCCGCCTGGGAAGGAGGTCAGTCGCCCCATGCCCTCAAGTGACAACCCGTGGGGCTCGGGTCCCAGACGCAGCGCACCAGCAGTCGCCTCGGTGAGCTCAGCGGCCAACAGCAGGGTGCCACCCACGGCCGGGTAGATGGAGGGGCCCGGAGAACCCTCGGAGGCGGGAGCAGAAACAGCCGTTAGGGGAAGGGGACATGGGGAAGGCGGGGACGGGGTGAGGTCGCTCAGATCAAGGCCCACTAGCAGAGGGTCGTCCTCCCCCTGGGTGACTGGGGTCAGACCCAGGGCCTTGATCTCCTCGTATATGGAGGGGAGCTCTCCTTCCGCCACCCCGGAGGTCTCCCCGCTAGTGCCCGGAGTGACACTCGCCCCGAGGCTCACGGGGGTTGCGGATGGTAATGGGGCAGATGGGGCTCCATCGGGGTCCTTGGAGGGAAGGGACTCTAAGGGAGGGACGGTACTGCCCTCCCGTGCTGCCACGTTTTCCCCAGCCGGCACCAGGGGATGGTATGCGTCCGCGGGCAAAGCAGAGGGCTCGGCATCGGCGTCCCCCTTCTGGTCTTCCGGGGGGCTTCCGCATCAGTGGAAAGAAGTGGAGCTCGAGCCTTCCGCTTGCCCCGCTTCCCCTGGACTAGGGCCCAGCCTTCCATGGCATCATCGGGGGGCCGGCTAACAGGGGTCGGGTCAGGGGGCAAGGACGATGGCTCAGGGACCGTAGGAGGCAGCGGTGGGGCGGAATAAGGGAGGGAAGATTCCCCCTGGGGCGGGCCCTCTCCCACGCTTGGCGGTATCCCTGCCGCAGCCTCCTCTAGGGGCCCCGCCGAATTGTAGGCAGCAGAGGCGGGGCTCTCCCACTCGTCTGGGCATGCTGGGGAGAGCGCCCCTTGGGCCCGAGCGGGAGCAATGATGCACTGAGTGAGAGGAGGGGCGGCTTCGGGCGCCGGGCAGCCAGGGGCGCCGGCGATGACGGGGCCAGCGCCCTGCCGGGGCTCAGGGGTTCCGGATGCCTCTCCTTGCCTGGCCAAGGGGCAGTCCCTCCGGACGTGCCCCATTGCCCGGCAGAGGTAGCACCGGGCCTCCCCCGTGGAATAATGCACCCGGTAGTGGGCCCCCTGGTAGGGGATCAAAAAGGACCCCTCAAGCGCCTCTCTGTCACGTGCTGCCGGCGGCAGTTGCAGCTGCACTTGCCGGCGGAACGAGAGGACATGACGGAGGGCGGGGTCCTTGCAGCCCAAGGAGAGAGGGCTCAAAACAGAGATGGGCTTCCCCAGGGTAGAGAGGACAGGTAACAGGGCGGCATTAGGAAGGAAGGGAAGGACGGAAGTCATGACCAGGCGGACACCCAGGTTGTCCAGCGGCTCAAGGGGGACGAACACGCCCCCCACCGCCAGGCCCTTCACCACCGCTTCCTGGGCGGCGGCCTCCGATACCAGGAAGAAGACCACCTTCCCGTACATTTTTAGAGGCCGCCACAATGGCCGTGGGCCCCACCGCCCTCGCCAACACCCGCACATACGTCTCCACGTGGGGCGAGGTGGGCACCAGGAGGCAACGGACGCCGTGCTTCCTGGTCATGGTGGGAAAGTGGCCCCGGCCACAATAGCTGGTAGCGGAGGCGGCGGGCGGGAGAGATGACGTAACGGTAGGCGGGGGGGCTGCCGCCACCTGGGCGTACGCCCTGGGGGCCGGGGGAGGGACACCCGCAGAGCTGGTGAAAGGAGCAGCGGGGTGGGAGGCCGCGGCCGGTGGCGGGGCCACAGCAGTGAGGGCAGTCTCTGCCATGGAGGGCCTGGACTTTTTGGCAGGGCCCTTCCCCTTCTTCCTACCCTGGCCCTTCCCGCCAGCTGGGGGGGCTGCCCCAGAATCTAAGGGGGGGAGGGACGTGGCAGCAACGGAGGTCACCCCGGTGACATTTCTCAAAGTCACTACCCTTGATAGCAGCTGGTCAATGATTGCGTTGGCTACTTGCAGCACAGCAGCCCCCACAGTAGATTTGCCAACTCCAAACTGATTCCTGACTGACTGGTAGCTGTGGGGCGTTGCAAGCTTCCACAGGGCTATGGCCGCTCGCTTCTCAACTGTGAGGGCTGCTCTCATTTTGGTGTCTTTGTGCTTCATGGCAGGGGACAGCAAGTCACAAAGTTCCATGAAAGTGGCTGTACGCATACAAAACTTTTGCAGCCACTGGAAATCATCCCATACCCGCAACACTATGCGGTCCCACCAGTCTGTGCTTGTTTGCTGGGCCCAGAATCGGCGTTCCGTGGCATGAACCTGGCCCACACCACCATGCTCTCCCAATCGCCACGTGCCGTGCTTCTCGGAATGTCTGTGTCCACGTCCTAATCACTGTCATAATCTCGCTGTCGTCACTTCCTTGCCTGGTTTTGCAGGTACTGCACATACTGCTGATTATGCGCGAGGTATTTACAATGGTCAAAACTGCAGTGGAGATCTGAGCGGGCTCCATGGCTATGGTGCCTGGATGGGTAATCCTGGAAAAAGGGCATGAAACACAGGAGAGCAGAGTGGCAGCAGAAGAGGTGCTGTTCGGTTCACGGTAGCTGAAAAAAGGCGGTAAATGGTTGTTTTCTGTAGCTTTCATGGAGGTGGGAGCCCAGGACAGACAACATGGAGAAGCTCGGAAGCGCTGCAATAGCGGGAGAGCAGAGTTGGCGGTGGAAGCTGTGCTGCTTGGTTCACGATGGCCGAGCAGAGTTGGCAGTGGAAGCGTTCGATGAGGAAGAGTAGATAGTAGAGATTACATGGGAAGATGAGAGGAAATGAGAGGTGGATTCATAGCAGCAGGAGAGCAGCGGTGCACCGTCTGCTGAAAGCAGTATGGTGTCTGCACACCAAAAAGGCACGAAACGATTGTCTGCCATAGCTTTCGCGAAGGGAGGAGCGACTCATGACACACACGCAGAAACACCCGCGAGAATGTTTTTGCCCCATCATGCACTGGGAGCTTAACCCAGAATTCCAATGGGCAGCTGCAGGAACTGTGGGATAGCTACCCACAGTGCACCACTCCAACATTCGATGATAGCCTTGGTACTGTGGACGCACTCCGCCAAATTCACGTGCTTTAGGGGGGACACAGAGACTGAATGTATAAAATAGCTTCTGAAAATCTGAATAATTTCAAAATAATTTCATACTGTAGACATACCCAAAGAGTTCTCACCACATGCAAAAGCTATATAAGACAGGTGAGTGACATCATCTGGGTTCTTCACTGACTCCCCACCCAAGAAGGCTCCTGGAAACACCTGAGGGACACAGAGTGAACTGGGGGAAGTGCTGGACTGAGACTAAAGGGATTTTTAGCCTGTGAATGAAACACCTGGGCATTCCAAGCTGTAAGAAAATGCAGCTTGCTCCTTAAGAATCTGCAGCCTGCTTGTATCATCACTTAGGGTGAGACTTTGCTATTCATTTCCAAACTATATAGTATATTAAGCTCAGTTTGCAATTTTTTTATTTGCTACGTAATCTGCTTTGATCTGTTTGCTATCCCTTATAATCACTTAAAATTTATCTTTTATAGTTAGTACATTTATTTTTACTTTGTCTAAAACCAGTGTGTGGGAATCAGAACTCAGGTTGGAAAGTTGTCACATATTCCTCTCCACATTGAGGAAGGAGGTGAATTTCATGATCTTACACTGTACAGTTCCCTGTGCAGGAAAAGCTGGTATAATTTGGGTTTACACTCCAGAGAAGGTGTATGCCTGAGTAGCTGTGAAGTTCCCTAGCTAGAGCCTTCCTAGGCAGGGGCTGGTCATAGTGTTTGTATGTAACTGCAGCTGGGTGTGTCCCTAGTTGTATGTGTGCTGGTGAAAGTGCAGGCTGGAGCCTGGTGTGGGCTGGGCAGCTTGTCACAGCAGTACTGTATAAAGGGAGCCCAGACTGGTGGGTCAGGAGGCTCAGTGGTACCCCAGTTCCAGGTGTCACCCTGGGGGGGAACCTGTCACACCTCCTTTGGGATACCTGATGCTTGGAGACACGGTGCTTTGCACATCATCACTGTGGTGACCACAGACCTCACCACTATGTCAGAGGTATCCATTACAGCTTGCAGTGCCATCTTGGCTACTAGTTGACCTTCCTTTATTGTGTCTCTTAGCTCCTTTCTGCTATCTTGCAGGAGCTTTGCAAGGAGGGGTTTCACCCTTGGATAATAAGGCCTGTCAGTTGGCCACATGCAGCTGCTGGGAGGCACAGGAGTATGACTTTCTCCCAGACACATCAAGTACTTTTAGGTCTTTGTCTTTTGGGATACGTTTGCTCAAATTTGATTTCCTGTACCACCAATGAGGAGTGGTAAGCTAAGGAGCCTGGAGTGCGGTGGGAACAGAAGTTCTCAAAACCCAATGGAGGTAATTGGTATCTGTTCTCAACCCATTTCACAGTAGGTGTTTCCATGGGAGATGTTAGCCACAGATCCTTGGCTGGGTCCAGTAATCCCCTTATAAGGAGAGTGATCCTGGCTGGACCAAAAGCTGACAGGATGTTGAATAGCTTATGGGATTTTTCTGATATCTGCCATCTCTATCTCCAGAGTTTTGGCAATCTGCTCAAGGAATTCCTAGAATGACTGCAAAAATGGACAAGGCTTGAAGCCTGTAGGTTTCAAGTCTGCCATATTAAGGAGACCTGTGCAGGGCGAGGATCAATATAGGGAGTGTGTCAATACAGGAGAGTCTGTATAGGGAGGTCTAGCTGTTGGTACTCAGACTCAAGATGGGTCAATATGATCACAGGCATCAAAGATGAAGGTAATCAAAGATGTCTTCAAGAACTTCAGAAGGTTTGCATAAGATTTAGTCAAAGATAAGAACTAGCAGGTCTGAAATTGTCCAGGTTCTGTCTCACTGCTGGGGGGTGTAGGGGGGAAGAGGGAACTGAGGGAGGGTCATAGTTGTTCTTGCCCTTTATGCATTCACACAGGAGCACAGTGCACATGCATGGCCTACTCAAAAATTTCCAGACACATGCATACCTACAATTGACACCTATTTGAAGACTTTTTTTTTCATGTCACCAAAACAGGCTGCATGAAACTCCCAGACAGTAATCTAAAGCTACATGGGCTGCAGTAATATAAAATGTATTAAGAATAGAAAGAGAGAGTCAGATTAAAACAAAATGGCATTCATAACATAAATTAATAGTCTTACCCTCTTCAAAAACTATTTTAAATAGGTCCATTCCATGTCATTACAGAGAATAACAAATCTTTTCCTTTCCTTTCCTCAGGAATGTCCATCTTGTCCCTTGACTCTCTTTCTATTCTATTCACTCTACTCTTTGGCCAGGGAGCATGTTAGAGAATCTGCCTTTTATCTTAGGTGTCTCATATCATTCCTTTCTTTTTGCTTTGTCCTTCTGGGATGCCTCAGTTGTACCTTGATCAGTCCCCCTGTAACCTCCTCCACAAATATATTTACATAAATGTAATCATGGAGAAGTATATGACAGTCTCTTATGAAATGTTCATTATATGTGTCCTGAATCCATTCAGGATTCGATTTGCTGTTTTGAATAGTCAGTTTGTGGTTCCTGTTTTTTCTTTATCACCTCGACAACCCAGATTCCTTCTGTGGGAGCATATACATATAGTTCTCTCCAGTCCCATCCTTGCATCTTATTTCCAAATAAGCATTTCCCTTCTCCAACAGTCATAGGATCTTTGTTCTCTCTTAGCAACCATATATTTGCATGTGAATTGTCCTAGTCAGAGGTGTTAATCTGAAACTGGCTCATTCTGTCTTTAAAAATACAGGGCTAATATTTTTGTAATTCTCAATTAACATTAATTCTGTGTTATACCAATCCAAATTACAGGACGTTTCTCCATTTTTCTAATCTCTTTCAGTTAGAAGAACCAGTCTTTTTGCCAAGTGGATTTTTCCTGAAGGTATAAAAATATGATACCTTTCATTGCTGCAGATAAGTAAATAAATAATCTCTAAATGAGAGTTTTTCAGAAGGATAACTACCTATCAGAAAATCCTTTAGGTTTAGCTTCCATTGTTTACCGAAAAATTTCCCCTGTGGAAGAATGAATTTTTAATTACAGAACATATAATAAATGCGTCTTCTAGAACCTTGAACAAAGGAGGGCCCATAGTACAAGCTGTACCGACTTGGAACAGACATGGAATCCATTTGTTCCAGTTTCCAACAGTAGCCAACACCAGATGCTTCAAAGACTGGCATAACCACACAATGCAATTAATTTTGCAATACTATACAGTGAAGGGAGGGAGCTCTTCCAGACCCAGCAGGTGATCAGTTTAAGCTTTGTGCACAACCTTTATAATTTTATGCCAACCATCTTAATTGCAGATGTTATGAAAGCACAATAAAATATATTGTCATAGAAAAAGAAAGTGAACTTAAAGTTATTCTTCAGGAATCCTACTACTTTAGTCATTGCTTACATAGTCTGTTATGAGCTCAAAGGCTTGCCCCAGGTCAGCAGGGAGGACTGTAAGCATGTTGCTGAGTATGGCTCTTCTGAGAACAAGGTCCACTGGAAAGGACATGGAATCAAGAGCTAATTGACCTGTAGCTCATGACTACACTAGAACACAGAATTTGTTTAAGACGGGGGGATGGAATTTAGGAATATAAAAATTTCAGTCCTTCAACTGAGAAGAAACTAGGTATTTGCATTTCAGGGACTTTGAAGTATCAGTTTTGCTGATCCCATTCATGATTTATGTTTTCCATTATAGTAGTGTACACTGGGAAGATACAGTGGAATGGAAATTTCTTCTTCCAAAAACACAACCTTGTAGTTACTCAACACTGGCTTCTAAACCCAAAGAAATCAGGGCCCTGAGAATTAAGGCCTCTGATGTATCTGCCTGGGATATCCCATTCTCTGAAGTCTAGCTGATCAGGTTGCATAAATACTTAATCCAAAGTTTTGGAGCAGAGGGAAACAAACCCATAGTTGGGACCCTCCTTCCAGAGGGTGTTGTGGTATCCTCTCGCACTGAGGATATCTCTCCGGGGAGGAAACTCCAGTTATTAGGAAGAGACAGATAATAGTTATGGGGGATTCAATCATTAGAAACATAGATAGCTGGGTTTGTGATGACCAGGAGACCTGCATGGTGACTTGCCTGTCTGGTGCAAAGGTTGCGGATCTCTTGAGACATCTAGATAGACTTATATGTAGTGCTTGGGAGGAATCGGTGGTTGTGGTACAAATAGGTATCAATGACATAGGGAAGGATAGGAACTCTTTGCCAGAGGATGTTGTGAAGGCCAAGACTATAACAGGGTTCAAAAAAGAACTAGATACATTCATGGAGGATAGGTCCATCAATGGCTATTAGCCAGGATGGGCAGGGATGGTGTCCCTACCTCTGTTTGCCAGAAGCTGGGAATGGGCAACAGGGGATGGATCACTTGATGATTACCTATTCTGTTCATTCCCTCTTGAACACCTGCATTGGCTACTGTCAGAAGACAGGACACTGGGCTAGATGGACCTTTGGTCTGACCCAGTATGGCCATTCTTATGTTCTCCCTACTTTCAGTCCTTGCATGAAATCCTGAGCCCCCTGAAGTCAATGGGAGTTTTGTCATTTACTTGAATGGGGGGGTGGGGCAGTTTTACTCACAACTTGGATCTGACACTGAACAATCAGATCACTCCCACAACAGTCTCCATTTTATAAAATAGTCATGTAAACATGTAATAATTTAAGCATTATTTTCCACCAAGGCACAATGGAAAGTTGAGTTTACCAGAAATTTCAACCAATTTGGAGTGGATTTATTTTAAAAAACATTCAGCTCTCACTTAAAGGCCATTGTGGAACACCATAAGCCAGCAGAGAGCTAGTGTTGGTTTGAGAGCCTCCCTGACCAAGAAAAAAAAAAAGAATCTTCAGTCCCTTTTGCCATCTCATAGAAAAACCAAAAAGGATTCCACATCTCAGCCCCCATTATAATGAACAGCTTGGTCCTGTTCAGAACACTGATCTGTTAGCATTCAGGATGCAAAGTCAATTCTGATACATAATCCACTAATACATCAGATATTTTGTATAATGCTTGAAGTATAAGTAACAAGGAGCCATCTAACAGATATTTGGAACTTCATCCAGGTGTTTAAAATATTTGTATTATAATATTGAAGAGCTTGCTCAAGTTATATAAAGTTTATACTAAAACCTTCTCCAAGGTATTTTTCATATCTCACCATCAGATTAAAAACAGTTTAAACGTGCCAGATGTTTAAATGAACAACAAATGCTACAAAGGGTAAACAACATGGTTCTATTAAAAACTGTCTTCAACCATGGCACTCAGTGACAGCAATACAATATTTTCTTGGCAAAGCAACTAAGAAAAATAGGCCATAAATTAATTTATAGTCTAGTATTCTCATACATTTGTGTTATCATAACATACTTTATATAAACTCTTTCCTGAGATACTTTGGGTAGTTTAATTTTGTTGTATTACTGGATGCATTATCTTTGATGATTCACTTTAAAACACCTGTACAATATTTTTGTGTGTAGGACACTATCAATAACACATAAAAAGTAGTAAATGCAAATATAGGGCAATGGAACAGCTCTTATAAATGTTGCACTTTTAACCATCTTACACACACCTGAACATTTGTCTCCTTTGAAAAAAAAAATGAAGTTACATCTAAGAATCTACAAAATGCAAAAAAGTATTTCAGGAATGTTAGGGGTTGGAGAATAAGATAAATGACACAAAGAAAAAGTCGTAATTCTTATTGGCTAGGTGTTGTCTTCAAAAGCAACTGGACATGTTGTAATCAGTTCACAGCATAATAAATATTTCTACTAATCTGTTTTGGAAGAACAAATGTCTTTTAGGGTTTCAAGCTCCTCTATAAGTTTCTTGTTCTGAACTTCTAGCACTGCAACACGACTCTCCAGACATTTTATATATTCTTTCTTCCGACGTCGACATTCTTTAGCAGCTTCCCTGCAAAAAGCAGAAGTAAAGAGTGCAAACAAAAACGCCATTTGCAGCTATTAGAAAATGCAGATTGAAGAAAGCTCAGTATAGTATGGAGACCATGACAGCATTCCAAATTTTGGAACAATTTCCCAAATCAGTCTGAAAACACTAAGCAAAACTGGGTTCACAAGGGTCACAAGTGTCCCTTCCTCAAATTCACATGGCAATCTGTAGAATTGCTTCATCTCATGACTTGATTAAAGTTCATAGTAAACAAGGTCCAAGTCAAAGACAGTTATTCTGCTTTATGGCAATAAAGATCTTTGAGGGCCTTGAGTTCCTCAATCAGTGTCTTGTTTTGGTTTTCAAGCACAGCCACACGATTTTCAAGACATTTGACATACTCCTTCTTCTTTCTGCGACATTCTCGAGCAGCTTCCCTAGAACCAACACAAGGCAAATAACTACAGGAACAGCCACAACACGGCAAAGACTGGATAAGTGAAATTACCTGAAATCCCTACAATTCCACAATAAATCAATCATACATCAGACACAAAGAAAGCTAAGCAATAACTGTAGACAATTGCACGATTAAACAGCAACTTAAGACAACAGGAACAGCTTGTTAATTAATATAGTTTGCTCAGCTTTTACAGTACAATGAATGAACTTTTACTCACATGAACCCAGACACACACAGTGGGGACAATAATCAGATGTTAATGAACCTCCTTCAACTGCACTATTATGATTTCTTCATTTCTGCCTTCATTTCTGAAAACAGCATTTTTTTGTTCCCATTACATCCCATTTTGATGTGCTTATGCAGGTATTCGGGGCATCATATTCTGCAATCAAAAAGTTTAACTCCAAAAATGTTACAGAATTACCTTTCAAAACACTTCATGTAGAAGCACCAGATTACATGCCAAGTTTCAATTTAATGTAATCTTGACCTTACTTTTGCAAAACTATGGGTTAGGGTTAGTTATAATTCAACATGGGCATAATTGTTTTCTTTAAAAACATTCACTTGTACTCATAGAGTTCTGATTCTTCTTTTTATGCAAAGACAACCACCCTTTTCATAAATCTGTTCAAAATTCTGTTACATAAAAGTTAAGCAGTTTGGGAAGGATTTTCAAAAGCACTTGAGTGAGTTACCACCCAACTTCGTTGGATATTTAAACACATCTGAGAATCCCACCCCTTAATATTTACAGGGATGATGTTATAAATTGTCATCATATATTAAGAAAAATGCTTTCCTGCATTCTCTGAAGAAGAGGGTGTGAAACTAGTTCAGAAACTGAAGAGAAAAGAATTAAAAAGAAAAGGAAGCAGTACGAAAACACGACAATCGTCATAGAGTGATTTAAAACGAAGATAGGCAAGAGAGCAACACAATATCATGAATGCAATAAGAAAGGATGCAGCAATTCAGTAATGTAGAGATTTACATAGGGGTCTATTTCTTCCTGCTAAGTGCATGCATCTAAATTCCACTGAGGTTAGCAGCAGGTATGCACATCCATAGATGAGAAAACAACACCATTATAGAAGTCAGAGTAACGAATGAAGAAAGCAAGATAGTTTAGCTTATTCTGCACACCAAAGTACATCCCAAAAAATTAAAAAACATATCCAAAGTGACCCAGTGCACCAACTGTCACACCTAAAGCAACCAAAACTGAAGTTATCCAATGGCAGTTTTATTTATTTTGAAAAACATCTTCCTCACAGCATGCCATGTAACAGTCTGCAACAATAATTTCAGAGTACAATAAAAGTTTCTTTTACAGTACACACTGGATAGATACTTCATTACACACCCACCAAATTTAAATGTAGTTTATATTTAAAAAAATACAAAGGAGATAATGTAATTTGTGTTACAGAGAAAATAACTGATTTTAATCACAGAAATATTTTTCATCCTGCAGGATTTATATTTTTGATGTACATTTGGGTAGAGGTTTTGAAAATAATGCAGATATTCGAGTTTCAGACAGCAATAATTTTATGCTTCCTTCCAAAAGAAGCAAGCAGACAGCAACTGTAACCCACATGCTTTATACTTATGTTTGCCAACCCTCCAAGATTGTCCTGGAGACTCTAGGAATTCACATTAATCTTTAACTAAAGACTATGTCATGTGACGAAACCTTCAGGAATACATCCAGCCTAAACTAGCAACCCTATTTATACTGCATCATCTGACCTTGTTTGTCCCAAGAAGGAGAGAGAAGCAGTGGAGGGGAGACATGGATTTTAGTTAGCATACTGTGTCTCTGCATATGCGGGGAAACTTAGTTAAAAGGACCCAGAAACATTCAGAAATAGGGTGTGGCAGTTACTTAGACATACTCACTAGCTTTTTCTGAAGTTGTATAGGAAGTTTTCATTGTGGGCAATTTGCCTGGCCTGACAGGTCACCACTCTCTGAGAGCTGAACCAATGAAAGCATACTGGGGAGGAACAGAACTGAGAGATGTATCTCCTAAAGGGCTGGGTCCCAATACCTGTACCACTCTGGATCCACAGGCTACAGATTTCTTTTTCACTAGCAATTTAGGAGACCTATTCCAAGGGCTGAATGCTTCTAGCCATGGAGATTTCCAGACTGCCTGTCTGCTGACAGGGTTCTGAAGTATTTGAAAGGACTGAGATGCACCCATTCTTCCCCGGCTCTGAAGAGTCCAGGTGACACATATTACGTATTATGACTACACTATAAAAAAAAAAAAACAGTTACTCACCTTCTTGTAACTGTTCTTCGAGATGTGTTGTTCACATCCATTCCAATCAGGTGTGCGCGCACTGCATGCACAGTTGCCGGAATTTTTTCTCCCAGCAGCTCCCGTTGGGTCGGTTGTGGAGCCCCCTGGAGTGGCACCTTCATGGCACTCAATATATGACCCTACCAACCCGGCCCCTCCTCAGTTCCTTCTTGCTGGCTACTCCAACAGAGGGATAGGAGGCTGGGTATAGGAATGGACATGAACAACACATTTTGAAGAACAACAGTTACAAGAAGGTGAGTAACTGTTTTTCCTCTTCAAGCGCTTGTTCATATCTATTCCAATTAGGTGACTCCCAAGCTCTACCCTGGAGGTGGGGTCGGAGTCAAGGAATCGCTGATTGGAGCACCGCTTTGCCGAAAGCTGCATCATCTCTAGCGTGCTGTGTGATGGCATAGTAAGAGGTCAACGTATGCACCGAGGACCAAGTAGCTGCCCTGCAGATTTCCTGTATCAGGACCTGGGCCAGAAATGCAGCTGATGAGGCCTGTGCCCTTGTGGAATGAGCCTTAAGAAGCAGGTCTGGGACCTTGGCCAGCTCATAACATGTGCGGATACAGGCCTTGATCCAGGAAGATAATCTTTGAGATGAGATCAAGAGTCCCTTGATGCAGTCCGCCACTGCCACAAACAGTTGGTTCAACCTCCTGAACAGCTTTGTGTATTCAATGTAGAATGCTAATGCCTGCCAAACATCCAATGAGTGGAGCCTTTGCTCTTGGGTAGTGTTGTGTGGCTTGGAATAGAAGACAGGTAGAAAAATGTCTTGGCTAGTACAGAATTGTGACACAACTTTAGGGAGAAAGGCCAGTGAGGTCTGAGTTGTACCTTGTCCTTGTGGAAGACCGTGTAGGGTGGGTCAGAGGCAAGGGCCTTGAACTCTGACACCCTCCTGGCTGACATGATGGCGACCAGGAAAGCTACCTTCCATGACAGGTAGAGAAGGGAGAAAGTTGCCAGTGGTTTGAATGGGGGTCCCATTAATCTGGAGAGGGCCAGGTTAAGGTCCCAAACTGGAATAGGCTGTCTAACCCAAGGATATAGCCAATCCAGGCCCTTAAGGAAACATCCTACCATAGGGTTAGTGAATATGGAGCATCCAGACGTGCCCGGATGGAAGGCCGAGATAGCAACAAGGTGTACCTTGATGGATGATGCTGCCGGGCCTTGTTGGTTGAGGTGCAGATGCTACTCCAGGATGAGTGGAATAGACAGCTGGAGTGCGGGAATGTGATGTTCGGCTCACCAGCAAGTGCACCTTTTCCACTTGGCGAGATAAGTGGCCCTGGTGGATGGTTTTCTGCTGCCGAGCAGGACCTTTCTTACTGGTTCCGAACACAGGAGCTCCATTGGGTTTAGCCATGAAGCTTCCAAGCTGTGAGATGGAGGAACTGGAGGTCCGGGTCATGAAAGTGACCGTGGTCCTGCGTGATCAGATCGGGGAAGAGTGGTAACATGATGGGAGTGTCCACTGACAGCTCCAGAAGCATCGTATACCAATGCTGGCAGGGCCATGCTGGGGCCAGCAGAATTACTACAGCTTTGTCTCTGCGGATTTTCAGCAGTACTCTGTGCACGAGTGGGAATGGTGGAAAGCATATTGAGACGGTCTCCCCAGGGGAGCAGGAACACATCCAAGATCGAACCTGGGCTGTGTTTCTGAAAGGAGAAGAACATCGGGCATCACCTGTTGCTCCGGATGGCAAACAGATAGATCTGGGGAAAACCCCACTTTCGGAAGATGGAATATATGTCATCGGGATCGATGGCCCACTCATGATTGTGAAACGATCCTCTGAGGTGGTCTGCTAGTTCATTCTGCATACCTGGGAGACAGAACTCCTTCAGGTGAATGGAGTGGGCTATACAGAACTCCCATAGCTGAAGGGCCTCCTGACATAGGGGGGAAGAGTGGGCTCCACCTTGCTTGTTGATGTAAAACATGGCCGTGGTGTTGTCCGTCATTAACAACACACAGTGGCTTTGGAGCCAGAATAGAAAGGTTTGGCATGCTAGCCATACTGCTCTGAGCTCTCTGATATTGATATGCAGGGAGAGCTCATCCTGCAACCATAATTCTTGTGTCTGGAGCTCTCCCAGATGCACCCCTGCAACCCAGAGCTGATGCGTCCCTTACTAGGGACAAGGAGGGCTGGGGGCTGTTGAAGGGGACTCCCTTGCAGACTGTGCAAGGGTTGAGCCACCACTGGAGGGACTCGAGTACTTGGTCTGGCACCGTGACCACAGATTCCAGGCTATTGTGCCCCAGGCAGTATACAGATGTGAGCCACGCTTGAAGTGGTCTGAGCCTCAGTCTGGCATGCCGAACCACATAAGTGCAGGCTGTTATGTGGCTGAGGAGACTCAGGCATCCACTTGCGGTAGTGGTTGGGTACCATCTGAGGCTTTGGATAATATCTGTCATGGTCTGAAATGGGGTCTCTGGCAGGAGCGCCCTTGCCTGCACCAAGTCCAACACTGCACCGATTAATTCTATTCTTTGAGTTGGTGACAAGGTTGACTTGTTCATGTTGAGCAGGAGACCCAGCCTCTTGAAAATTGCTCTGACTAGTCGGACTTGAGACTCCACCTGCTGGCTGGTGTGCTCCCTGATTAGCCAGTCGTCGAGGTAGGGAGATACCTGCACCTGCCTCATGCGGAGAAAGGCTGCTACAACCAACAGACACTTGCTGAACACTTGAGATGCTGTCGACAGACCGAAGGGGAAGATCATGAACTGATACTGTTTGTGTCTGGCTACAAACCACAGAAATTGTCTGTACGCGGGCCGAACAGCTATGTGAAAGTATGCATCTTTCATGTCTAGGGCAACATACAAGTCTCCCGGATCCAGGGAAGGAATAATAGTGCTCAGGAAGACCATGCATAACTTCCACTTCACCATGAACCTGTTGAGGCCACACAGGTCTAGAATGGGTCTGACACCCCCCTTTGCCTTGGGGATTAGGAAATAGCGGGAGTAGAACCCCTTGCCCCTTAGCTCCTGAGGAACCTCTTCCACTGCTTCTATGGCGAGGAGTGATTGCACCTCCTGGATAAGAAGCTGCTCGTGAGAAGGGTCCGTGAAGGGGAAGGGGGGTGGAAGGGAGGGGAGGAGCACAATTGGAGAGAATATCCCACTTCTACCATGTGGACAACCCAATGGTCCAATGTTATTTGGGATCATGCACAGTAGAAGTGGGATAGATGATTCCGAAAGCAGAGTTGAGGATCCGATATACAGTCTGGCACGTTGTCCCCGGGTGCACCTTCAAAAGGCCTGCTTGGAGATGCGGGCTGGGGTGGCTTATGCCTGCTGTTCCTACCTCGCCTTGTAGAAAAGTCTTGCCTAGGGCAAGGTTGGTAAGGACGTTGAAGGGGCTGAGGTTTAAAAGTGTTTTCGCTGAGTAGCTGGGGTATGCATCCCCAGCGACTTCATCATTGCCCTCGAATCCTCTAGGTTGTGTAGCCTGGAGTCTGTTTGCTCCGTGAATAATCTTGTCCCATTAAAGGGCAGGTCTTGCAGAGTCTGTTGGACTCGAGGTGTAGGCCTGAAACTTGAAGCCATGAGGTCCTCCTCATGGCTATGCCAGAGGACAAGGTACGCGCTGCTGAGTCAGCAGCGTCCAGTCAGGCCTGTAAAGAGGTCTGTGCCATTGTCTTGCCCTCCTCCACAATGGCCCCAAACTCGTCTCTGGACTCCAATGGTATTAGCTCCTTAAATTTGAGCATGGAGTTCCATGAGTTAAAATTATATCTGCTCAGGACTGCCAGCTGATTAGTGATCCTGAGCTGTAGGCCCCCTGTGGTGTAGACCTTTCTACCAAAAAAGTCTAGTTTTTTTTAGAGTCCTTGGACTTAGGCATGGGTCCCTGCTGCCCCTGCCTTTCACGTTCATTGACCGCAGACATCACCAAGTAGCAGGGCTGTGGGTGGAAGTATAGATACTCGTAATCCTGGGAGGGAACAAAGTACTTGCATTCTACTCCCTTGGCCCCTGGAGGGATGGAGGCTGTGATCTGCCACACAGTTCTGATGTTGTTTTGAATGGTCCTAATGAGTGGCAGTGCTACTCGGGATGGACCTTCTGGGGCCAAAATGCCCACCATTGGGTCCTCCTGTTCCACCACCTCCTTGGCTTGCAAGCCCATGTTGAGCGCCACCCTGCGGAGTAGATCCTGGTGGGCGCGATTATCTATGGGTGGTGGTCCTGAGACAAAAGTTCCCACTACCGCCTCATCTGGGGAAGAGGGGGATGCAGGTGGGGGAACCAGGTCATCTAGGGCCTGCTGGTCCATGGGGACCTGCTGATTGACCTGCTGTTCTGGGTCGATAATCCCCTGTTTCACCGTAGGGGCAGGGGTCTGTGTTGGTGAAGATGTTGTAACCGGAATCCCTTCAGCACCTCTGGGCACGGGAGCCTGGGCTCAGATGCCACTGACTGGGAGCCCTTGGACAAGGTACCCTGGGGACTGGTGATATGCCCAGGGGGTCCAAAAAGGCCACTGTGCCGGTCCTTGCAATTGGGGCGGCCATGGTATTGTACCCACATCAGGCCGTCGATATGTTGAGCGGTGCTGGCTCCGGTGTGAGTAGCCAGACCCCATGTCTGATACTGAGGATGGGGACCAGTATCTAGAGGGCCATAGCAGTGCCATTCGGAGCTGGCCAGGTGAGTAGTGCCACATGGAAGGGGAGCTGTGCTGAGACCTCTATCTGTATCGAGCAGATCGGTGATGCAATGATGACTGGTGCTGGGAGTGGGACTCTGACGATCCAGGGACCAGCACCGGGACTCCGAGCGGCACCCCCTTCCAGTGCTAGGGATTGCTGACCTGGTGATGCGGCCAAACACATCATTGTTGGTTTGCCACAGGATGGTAGCACCATCGGTGGTGCCGGGGGCTTGTTACAGAGAGTCGGAAACTGCGCAGCCTCAAAGGTGTCCTGAGTGGACGGCAGCCCCACCTCCTCCACCATGTGGATTGGGGAGTCCAACGGTCCCAGGCTCAACAGTACTCCTTGCGTGTCTGAAGTTCCCAAAGCTGACTCCAAGAGTCTCAGGGCCGGGTGTTCCTCTCTGGGACACGTCCCATTGGCAAAGACCACAGGGGAGGGTCTCACAGGAGATCCGCCTCTACCCTGCTTGGCGTGCTTCTTCTGCAGTGCTGGAGAGTGGGACCGGTGCTAGGCAGTTCCCACAGTCTTAGGCACGGGCGATCAGCGTGGTGCCACAAGTCTCTGTTTGCTCGGAGATCTTCTGCAGTGCCAATTCTGTCGCCGATGCTGGTGTGCTCTGCACTGAGGAGCTCGGTGTTGGCTCCTGCCGTGCCAAGGCGGGCTGCAATTTAAGAGCCGCCTCCATGAGGAGTGTTTCAACCTGAAATCCCACTCTTTTTTGGTCCTGGGTTGAAAACCCTTGCAAATCCTGCACCTATCGGCTTGGTGAGCCTCCCCCAGACACTTTAAAGAAGCATCATGGGGGTCGCCTGTTGGCATGGGCTTATTGCAGGACTTGCATGGCTTGAACCCCAGGGATCAAGGCATGCCCCGAGGTCCCCAAAGGGAAAGGTTGGGATGGAGGGGAAACTCCCCATTCCTAACAGAACTACTAGCAACTAATAAAACTAGAACAACTATAAACTACTAAGGTAAACTACACTATAAAGCTAGGGGAAGCGAGGAGAACTTGTAAGCAAGCCACTTGCAGTTCCGACAACCATCACAGGTGGTAAGAAGGAACTGAGGAGGGGCTGGGTTGGCAGTTTCATATATTGAGTACCATGAAGGCGCCACTCCAGAGGGCTCCACAGCCGACCCGACGGGGAAAAATTTCTGGCAACTGTGCATGTGGTGCATGCACACCTGGTTGGAATGGACAAGCACTCAAAGAAAAAGCTAGGAAATCATCTCTGAAAGAAGATCAGAGGGAAATGTGTTTATACATGTATACTAAAGAATAGAACTGTAAATGTAATGTTGAAATCTTATATTTAGATATATTTAACAGCAACAAAGGGGTGGACGATTGCTGGGGCTTTTTGGCTTCTGAAGAAGTGTAGGTAACATAACTATGTGATAAGTACACTAGCTGGATACCTCTACAAAATATGACTGGCAATGAAAAAGTTAACACTAATATTTAAATTGTCATAATTATATTTCAGTGTTAAAAGTCCATGGGGATGAGTCGGACAGCTCATGCCTTTGATTTGAGAATTATTGTTTCAGGCTCTCTGTAGACTCGGGAAGACAACACTGCATTGCTTTCTGATCAGTTAAGATTGAAACTGATTTTCACAGTCATGAAGGCTAGAAATATATTTTTCAATGAAAGCTTAGATTTAGTAACACAGTTTTGCAGGAAAGGGTGTTCCTCATGACTCAGTGGAAGAAAAGCAACTTATGGTTTAGGTAATTATTGGCCATTATACATCAGTTCTATGTAGGTACACACTTGGTGGTTTAACAGCTAAGAATGTTCTGCTCTCCCTCCATCAAATCATGGGCCACAATACCTTAAGAATAAGAATTTATTATAATACTTTCCTTTGAAGAAGATTAATCGTAGCTGACATTTGCACTTTGCCGCCGTAACTAATAATTATATTACAGTTACACACTCTTACCTATTTTTCATAAGTCTCAGTTCCCTTTTGCGTGTTGCCTCTTCTGCTAGCTGCTGAGGGCTATGCAAAGTTCCTGGTGAAGCTGCCATTACCACTCCCTGAGGCAAGGCTGTGGTGGGAGTTCGTATCTGGTAAGATGGCATATCTCCAGTGGCAGCTGTATTAAAGAAGAACGTTTTTTACTTTATATAAACTTAAGCTGTCAAAATCTAACTGAAATAACAAATGTCTGACACGTTAATCAGGATCTCTATTATATCAAACATTTCATAGGCTTGTGATGTGATGACACAAAAGCTAACAAATACAACTAAGACATTCTTCTATCTACTTTGTAACACATTAGTTACACAACACATTTTAAAAGTAGTTTTATGTTTTTAACTTGGAACCAGTCCCTTTCTGAGCGCTCTCTTTGTTTTCTTAGTTTCTCTAATTTTTCATTCATTTCTAAGATGTTCTTTTGCTACTTTTATGACAGAGGCAACGTTTAAAATGTCATTAAAGCTGGGTAAGTCTTAATGTATGTGGCATGTCTAACATTTAAAATTAATATACATTTAAATGTTGAGTGTCTCACACTTAAAAATAAGAGCAAGTTCTTGCCTATTAATTTTGATATGTTTTCTATATCATTGCAGACCAAAGAGCATAACTTTCCCTCATCACAGCAGATGAATACAGAAGATCAAATTTCAGGTGTTATTACATCTCATTAAATTTTGTACTGCGTTTCCTTAAAAAAAGTAATTCCAGTACCCAAATAATGGAACAGTCAGTGAAATTCAGAAATGGGTTAAACACAAAACAAAAGGTAAAACTCCCTCCCAACACTCCACTCTTTTGGGAGAGAGAGAGAGAGAGAGACAGGTTGGGAAGATAGAGAAGTCAGTTATATGGAGGAAAATATAGAAAAAACTAAATGAATAAATAATTACCCTTCTTACAGGCTTCTTCCACATCTTTTCACACCAGTGGATCTTCTAAAGCAGTACTCAGAAATTGTGAAATGGGAGAAAAATAGATTTAAAATAATAGACTCCTAGGAAGACCACACCAAAATTCACTGGACATAGGTCACATTCAAGCAAGAGAGGATGGCCTTGTATGTAAGGCACTGGACAGATTGGCATTCAAGAGATCTAGGCTCAGTATTGGTCTCCCTGTGTGACCAATGACAAGTCACTTAGCTCCTGATTTGGCGAGGTACTTAAGCACATGGATTTTGTTTCAGTTCACCATTTCTAAAATGGAGTAATACTTCTGTGGTCCTACACTATATTTGTCATGTTTATTTAGATTGTAACTCTTTAGGGCAGGGATTGTCTTTCACTGGATGCATCTTCATTAGGAAAAAGGTGTCATCTTAGTTAACTAGCATGATTCAAAATCCTAGTGAAGACAAGAATGTTTGTAATTTTTACTTGAATTTGCAGATAATCCTATGCTTCCCCATAGTCTTTAAGATCACCTGTTAATGCCTGTAAACTATAAACTGCCTTTTATTTCACCAGGATTTTAACTCATATCAGCTAACGCAAGACAAAAACACCCTTTTCTCCTCCAGCGAACACACTGCCCCTATGTATATATACACAAGGCTCTAGCACAATTGAGCCCTTATCTCAGTTGGGGCCTCTAGAGGATGCTAGTGTAATTCAAATAAATAATGATAATAATGCCTTGACCAGGTCAGCATAATGTCTTTCCCTACCTAACAAATAGATGCCAGTGAGTTCTAAAAGCATGATGTTAGAGGAAAACAATTCTTTTGATCCAGCAAAGCTAGCAATCGGACCATTACACCAAAACTCAGACAAAGCCTCAACATTTTTTAGTTCACATTACTCTATAACAGAATAATGTGATGTGCAGGAGAGTAAATGTCTTCAAAGTACTTTACTGAGTGAAATTACATTTGAGCTGTGATTATTTCTATCTGCAAACCATTTTATATAATGTCTCAAAAAATTAGAATTGACCAGAAAGGAAATTGCCAATTTCCTTAAAGACAAGCTGCAAAAAGTGACATAAAGAGATGTACATGTAAAGTATATCCACCTGTTTTTCTATTCTTTATTATTATTTGTTTCACATCAAGAGCCTTTGGTGCTATACACTGCACAATAATAAATATAGTTCCTGTCCCCAAAGATATCATAATCTAAAAGGGAGACCCAGGGGATGGGACACACTGGGAAATTCAGAGGATGGGATGGCTTTATTTGGTTTGGAGTGGGGTGGTGGTTGTGTTTTAATTATAAATAAAAAACATGCTTCTTGTGAGACTCACAAAAAAATGGGTTTTTAAGAGGAACTTGAGCAAAGACAGGATTACACTTGGAAAGCTGGTATGAGCAGCATTACCTACTACTCCTGAGATGATATAGAAAAATGCACAGAGCCACGAAGGGAGAAATGAAATTGTGTATTGAGACTGGAATCACTGTCAGAGTGAAATGGTTAAGAGGGGACACAAGGCAAGGTTTAAAATTTAGGTAGGGATGGATTATGAAAAGCTTTAATAGGAAGACTGAGATGTTTTAGAAATGCTGATGTTTGGTACCATTCAAACCTATGTGAAATGTGCTCAGATTCCATAGTGATGGATGTGTTACAGATACCTGCAATAACTAATAAAATAATAATGATGATCCATTAAAACACTGGAAGAGTGGAAGTGGAAAGCCTCAAAATAAAGAAGGTCATTCAGTTTATTATTTACTTTAAACTAATCTGTTTTCGTCTTTCTGGTCCCCCTGTGGTAGAGATTCACCAGCTCCTGCTCTATATGATACTCCACCATGTATTCTATTGGTGACTTCCATGGCAGGTATGATCACCGAGAAAGTCAAAGCATCATATTGAATATGAGTCAGTGAGACTATTTCAACAACCTAAAGGACAAAAGAAATAATATAATCTGATCAATGCAGATGGACCCCTGCGAACATCTGAAATCCCATTGTCTTTAATGGTACTCTATGCAAGTGTAAGAGTTTTGTCTACCGTACAAATCAGACTGCAGGATTTTATTAGAGAGGGAAGAATTACAGCCACAGT
The DNA here is from genome assembly GCF_965140235.1 of Caretta caretta. NCBI lineage: Eukaryota > Metazoa > Chordata > Testudines > Cheloniidae > Caretta > Caretta caretta. The sequence continues at coordinate 243,111,588 of NC_134207.1, read as the reverse complement.
GTTCTGTTTCTTCCTGAACAAAATCCCAGAAAAATGTGATTCACAATAAAAGTATGTGCTCAATTCACTTATCTTAAGGAAATACAGTAATATTCATTATGACTTTATAAAGAAACGTAATGTAGACTGTTATTGTAAATTCTTTTCACAAGACAGACCAAACTCAAATCAAACACTAAGGTCTCTGGTACATATTGATAACAGCCAAAGATTGGGAACCAGGATAGTCCTAATGGCTGATCCATGCTATTACTGCATTTCCCCAGGCAAGTCACTTTCTCCTTAAGATTAAGCAAAATTAGTTAAGCAAACTGGGTAAAAAGCAGTCATTGAAAGCATTGGGCTGTATCTGAGTTCAGGCACATAATTTATAAAATGACTGAATTACTAAAAAATTACTATTTTATCTTACCTTGTAAATCAACCTTATCTGGACAATTTAATAAGACCAACATACTAATAAAAATCCCTTTAAAAACAGGCTGTTGAAAAAATATTCTCTTGCTGAGCACTAGAGAGGAGGCAGAGTCAAGTTCTTATAAAGAACTATCCAGGAAAAAGAATGACAGGCTATATATCCCTCCCCCCTTGTGAGGCATAGCAGTAACTACCTTATTAGAAGCGTTTTTAACTTTTCCCCCATAAGCTTTCTAGTTAGCTCCTGAATAGCTGTCTGTGTGAGCACAGGAACCTAAAGTGTGGACCTAGAGAAGATACTTACACTTTTGGAGTAATAAAACAAAGTATATGAAATAACTTTACTCAGCTAAGTGCAGAACGTAGATACAGGCTGCAAACTAGATAACATTACAACTCCGCAGCGGTTGATGAAGCAGAAAGGAACTGACTAAATCACAGCATGACTCGGAGCTGACGTCAATGTGTATCTTGTTTGAAGTTTAACTTTTCCAGTTCCCTACTGCAACACGATTCCAGGAAATCTAATGACGTCAGCCCTTTGAACTCAATTAGCTGAGGAACAGACCATTTTAAACAGAGGAGGAAAAAAACAAGTAGGCATTACAACACTCAACACTACAGCTCTTTCAGATGCATTTGTGCTCCCTGTTTTCTTTAGTAATGAATAGTAAAGGCTTATTTATATAACTGGAACAGTGCACATCTTTCACTTACAGCTGCACTTTAGTTTTGACAGGCTAAAATAATCTGACGCGATAGTTTATTTATTGCCCAACCAAAAAGCAACAGACCAGCTGCACCTATCATTTATAAAGAAAAGAGACTGCTGCAATGCAACAACAAAGATACACTAAAGAGTGCTGTTAAAAATGGTTAATTTACACTAAAATGCTGCATTACCTAATGGGGAATAAAAATAATTGGCACCAATTTGTGCAACTTTACACTGTAAAATTAAAGAGCTACTTCGACAAGTTCTAAAAACAAGTTCCACATACTGCTAACTATGAAATCTTTTCTGGATTTCCAAATAAAGTATAGAACCTGCTATTTCAGAGACCCTGACAAGAGATTCCTCCTACCTGTTTCATCTCCTGTTACGGCCATGATCAGCTTTTGCATATGGGATTCTCTTGTTGCTCTATCACAGCCCAGCATGAAATGTTTCAAACTAGCAAGCACATGCAGGATTACAAGCAGGAACACTGACATCACAATGACCTCACTGGCCTACCTCTGTCATTAACATGCTTTGTCCTGGAACAGCTCACTAAAACTGCAACCCAAAAAAACCTCTTTTTGATGATAAAGCATCCTTTCATATTTCTGTAGCCTAGCTTTGGTTTATTCCAATTTACATATTTTCCTAATTAACAAACCACACTCATCACAGATTTACTTGCAAATCAGTCTCAAAGATACTGACAGCAAAGTCTGATGGAAATTATTTCATAATCTTAGTATTGCCAGTTCCAAAAATCATGAGCCAGAATCCCTAAAAATAGTGAAATTAGACCAAAAATCAAGAGATTTTTAAAAGAAGTGTAAATCATATATTTTGGACTGCCTTCTAATTTTTCAACTCTTTCTGCTCACCCCCAACGTGTGTGACAATTATAGAACTGCCAACTTCTACAAATTTATTGTGAGTATTTGTTCCCCTGGCTGGAGATTTTCCTAGAAGATCCAGTTGAGACCAGGGCCCCATTGTGCTAGGTACTGTACAAAAACATGGTAAGACACAGTCTCTGCCGTAAAGAGCTTACAATGTAGTGCAAAACATAGTGATGAGTTTGTGACATGGGAACTCAAACTGGGACTCACTAATCTCTTATCATATGGGACTACCAAACATCCATTAGATGGGAACAATCCTTGCTGAATGAGGAAGGACTAGCAATGCCCTGAGCCTCCAATACTCCATGAGTACAAATGTTATACCTTTGAGAATGAGGCTGCTTTCTGGGCCTTGTACTTGTAGAACATAGTGTAGGGCGGCTCTGAGGTAAGTGCCCTAATCTCAGAGACCCTGAAGGCAGATGTTATTGCTAAGACCTTCCATGAGAGGAGAAGGAGGGAACAGGATGCCAAAGGTTTGAAGAGGGAGCCAATGAGCCTAGACAGCATGAGATTTAAGTCCCATGGAGGGACTGGGTCCCAGATGTGAGGGGTAGAGTTGCTTCAGAACTTTTAGAAATTGGACTGTCAAGTCATGAGCTAAGACCGACCTACCCTGGAACGGGGGATGGAAGGGGGGAAATAACGGCCAAGTAGACCTTAGTAGATGAAAGAGACAGACTTTGGAGCTTGAGATGCAGGACGTAGTCCAGGATTAACTGCAGTGAGGTTTGTTCAGGCTGAATACCTTGGTCCAATGCCCAGCACGTGAACTGCTTCCGTTTGGCCAGGTAGGTCACCCTGGTGGAGAGTTTTCTGCTGCCCAACAGGACTTGTTGGACATGGGCCGATCATTCCTGCTCCTCCATATGCAGCAGCCAACCTATCGGGTGCAGCGTTGCCAGGTTGGGGAGCAGAAGACTGCCATGGCTCTGTGACATCAGGTCCGGCTGAAGCAACAACTGTAGCAGGGCATCCACCAAGAGGTCCAGCAGCGGGCTGAACTAGTGCTGGTGCGGCCAAGCCAGCACTATGAGGATCACCTTTGCCCTGTCCTGTTTGATTTTCATGAGGACTCTGTGGATTAATGGCACTGGAGGGAAGGCATACATGAGTGCCCACGACCACGGGAGCAGAAAGGCGTCTGACAGAGAGACTCTGTCGATCCCCCAAATCAAGCAGAAAACGTGGCACTTCTTGTTCTGCATGGATGCAAACAGGTCTATCCGGGGAGTCCCCCACATTTGGGAGATGACACTGACCACCTCCGGGTGGAGTGACCATTCTTGGCGAGACGAGAAGATCCTACTGAGGTGAACTGGCAATGTGTCCTGGCCCCAGGGAGATGCATGGCTACGAGATGAATGGCATGATGAAAACAAAAGTTCCACAGCTGAAGACCTTCCTGGCAAAGGGCTGACAAGTGGGCTCTGTCTTGTTTGTTAATATAGAACATTTCAGCGGTGTTGTCTGTCAGGATCTAAACCACCCTACCCCTCAGATGCGAAGGGAAAGCTTGGCAGGGCAAGTGAACCGCTCTGAGCTCTCTGATATTAATGTGGAAGTGGCAATTGTGACTCGACCAACACCCTTGTGTGCTGAGATCATCCAGGTGGGCTCCCCATCCCAGATCCGAGGAATCGGAGATCAGGGTTACTGACAGGGATGGGGCCACAAAGAGGACTCCCTCCAGCACCGATATGGGATTTAACCACCATGTGAGTGATGAAAGTATGTGGTCCAGTACCCTGACTGCACAATCTATGTTGTGTCTGTTGGGGATGTAGACTGACACCAACCACACCTTTAGGGGCCTGAGCTGGAGCCACGTGTGCCAGTCCATATAAGTACAGGATGCCATGTGGCCCAACAACCTCAGGTACATATGAGCGGTGGTGAGAGGGTGAGCCCGCAAGTACGAGATCAGGTCTATCATGGCTCCTCTTGCGGAGGAAGGCTCTGGCCCAAGTGAAGTCAAGGACTGCCCCAATGAACTTTCTCCGTTGCACTGGTATCAGAGTTGATTTTTCTTTGTTTATCAACAGACCCAGATCGCGACACATGGAACGTACCAGACTGAGGTTCCTCTGCACCTGACCCCGAGATCAACCCTTGATGAGTTGCAGGGTCTTAGCCACATCCGGCACCAGGTGCAGTGTATTCGGTACCAGTAGGACCATCAGGTCTTTAGCCACCTGGGCAGCCTCGGGTGTTGCAGGCCCCAGAAGGTGCCGGGGTCCCCTACCGCTCCCAGGAGTCGGAGGCAGATCCCTAGTTGGGCTAGGGGGTCTGACCACAGCGGCACCCGGTTGCAGCTCCATGAAGGGCACATGGCCCGAACTGGGACCTATGCCCAGAGACCCCTTCCCTTCCTTGTATGGCGCTGGGAAGCTTCTTTTCTTTTGCTGCTTTTTGGACACTGGCGAGGGGGAATGGTGCCAGAAGGAACCTGGTGCTGACGGAGTGCTCCGCACCAATGCCGAGGTGCTGGGCACAGAGTCTGATTGGGAAGGCTCCAACACCAGGCAAAGTGCAGCCTCCATGAGGAAGGCTTTCAGGCGGATGACCCACTCTTTCTGGATTCTGTGACAAAAGTTCTTACAAATCCTGCACTTCTCCTTTATATGGGACTCTCCCAAGCACTTCAAACAGCTGCTGTGGGGGTCACTAACAGGCATAGGCCTGTTGCATGATGAACACAGTTTAAAGCCCAGGGAATGGAGCATGCCCCACTCTGGGGTGAAGTCCCTGCCAGGACTCTAACTACTAAACTAACACCTAACACTTAACATTTAATAGCTAACTAACTAACTATATACAAAGAAGACAGTCAATGGGCTGTTAGAAAAAATGCTAACACTCTTGCGAGGCAAGACAAAGCACTTTGGTAAGAAGGAACTGAGAGGGCGCAGGACCAGTGGCGCCTAACATACCGACGCATGAGTGCGGCACTCCAGGGGGTGCCACAGCCAGCCCTATGGATACTGCGAAGGCAAAAATCTCTGACGACTGCACATGTGGGCGCGCACACACCTAGAATGGAATCAACATGAGCAAGCACTCAAAGTAGATTTCTTAATTTCATTGTATTTACTCCAAGTACCCAGGAACTTCCAATCAAACTCACACTGCAGCAGCTTCACTCTTGTTGTGCTACTATGAAGTACTCTCTCACAAGGCCTGGACAAAAGTGTACATATGAGCCAGCAATGTCATCATACTCTTCCCTCATTACTATATTGCCTCTAAAGTACATAAACATTTATTTTCAAATGAGAGTAGCTGCCTTTAGTGAGCAAACCAATCCATTCTTCTCCTAACACTAACTTTCTCAGTTCCTTTTATTAGTAATTCTCCCACTGATTTAACTTCACCATAATGTGCTGTGACAGTTCCTCCTCTGCCTTGGTGGGTCCTGTGCTTTTGGTGGATTTGCTTGCCTCAGAGATTCATGGCAGCCCTCAGTTTGGCCACTTTTGCTAGTGGCTCAAACCTGCTGTTCACTCAGCTAACCTCATCACGCCAGCATGGGAAAAAGGAAGGAGAACAATCCCCGCAGTCTCTGCTGATCCACCGTGTGGGTCGGGGAACAGCCCAGAGACCTTCCCCTCTGGTGGAACCCACAGTCCATGTCAACTCCTCCTGTGTCTGATCAGGAGTTGGGAGGTTTGGGGGGACCCGGGCCCGCCCTCTACTCCAGGTTCCAGCCCAGAGCCCTATGGACTGCAGCTGTCTAGAGTGCCTCCTGGAACAGCTGCGTGACAGCTACAACTCCCGAGGCTACTTCCCCATGGCCTCCTCCCAACACCTTCTTTATCCCCACCACAGAATCTTCCTCCTGGTGTCTGATAATGCTTGTACTCCTCAGTCCTCCAGCAGTACACTTCTCACTCTCAGCTCCTCGTGCCTCTTGCTCCCAGCTCCTTGCATGCACGCCACAAACTGAAGTGAGGTCCCTTTTTAAACTCAGGTGCCCTGATTAGCCAGCCTGCCCTAATTGATTCTAGCAGCTTCTTAATTCGTTCCAGGTATCCTAATTAGCTTGCCTGCCTGAATTTGTTCCAGCAAGTTCCGTCTTGTTCTGGAACTGCCCTTGTTACCTTACCCAGGGAAAATGGACCTGCGTAATCTGGGACTAATATATCTTCCTTCTAACACTCTTCTGTAGCCATCTGGTCTGACCCTGTCACATATCCCCCCGCTCTGCTCAACACCACAGGGTTGGGCAACTTAGGACATCAGGCAGTGTACGTGTGACAAGCCATTTGCATTGCCATGGCGGCTTCCAGTCTGGTGTTGTATGGTGAATTGAAAAGGTTGTAGGGACAGGAACCATCTGGTCACTCTTGCGCTCTTCTCTTATTTCGCTGCATCCACTGGAGGGGTGCATGGTCGGTCACAAGGGTAAACTGTCGTCCCAGAAGGTAATAACATAGTGTTTCCATCGCCCATTTCACAAGCTAAGCACTCTCAACCACGGCATACTTCTGCTCTCTTAGGAGGAGTGTCCTGCTGAGGGAGAGAACTGGGTGTTTTTCGTCTCCGACCATCTTATAGAATCATAGAATATCAGGGTTGGACCTCAGGAGATCATCTAGTCCAACCCCTGGCTCAAAGCAGGACCAATCCCCAATTTTTTTTGCCCCAGATCCCCAAATGGCCCCCTCAAGGATTGAACTCACCACCCTCGGTTTAGCAGGCCAATGCTCAAACCACTGAGCTATCCCTCCCTCTGGAAAAATCGTCTGCTGAAACCCAGGATTGAGCCAGGGACCTTTAGATCTTCAGTCTAACACTCTCCCACCTGAGCTATTTCTGCGATAGGACAGCTCCCAATCCTACTTCAAATGCATCTGTTTGTAAAATGAATTCTTTGTTGAAGTGCAGGGCTATAAGCATGGGGTTACTGCAGAGGGCTGTCCGTAGATCCGTGAATGTGTTCTCCACAGCATCAGTCCACTTCACTATGTCCGGACCCCGGGCTTTAATCAGGTCTGTCAGGGGACTCGCTCTGGTAGCGAAATGGGGAATAAATTGCCGGTAGTACCCCACCACACCCAGGAATGCCCGGACTTGCTTTTTCCGATTCTGCCGGGGCCAATTTTGGATAGCCTCTAGTTTGTTTAGTTGGGGCTTGAATATGCCCCGTCCCACAATGTAGCCAAGGTATTTAGCCTCAGCTAGCCCTATAGCACACTTGGCTGGGTTGGCTGTGAGGCCAGCCCATCTTAGTGTGTCCAGAACCACTTCCACCTTTTCCAAGTGGGTCTCCCACTCAGGGGTATAGATAATTACGTCATCCAGGTACGCAGCTGCAAAACTGGTATGGGGCTGCAGGAACTTGTCCACAAGATGCTGGAAGGTGGCAGGTGCCCCATGCAGTCGAAAAGGAAGAACAGTATATTGAAACAGACCCTCTGCTACACAGAATGCCGTCTTTTCTTTTGCCTCTTTGACAAGGGGAATCTGCCAGTATCCCTTTGTTAAATCAAGGGTGGTCAAAAATCAGGCATTGCTCAGGTGGTCAACTAACTCATCAATATGGGGTATGGGGTATGCATCAAATTTTGATAGCTCATTCAGCTGGCGAAAGTCATTACAAAACCTAGTGGTGCCATCGGGTTTGGGAACCAACACAATCAGTCTCAACCATTGACTGTGGGATTCTTCAATGACTCCCAGCTCCAACATCCTTTTTACCTCTGTCTTGATCTCCTTCCTTTTTGCGGTTGGGACCCGGTAGGGCCTTAAAGTTACCTTTGCCCCCAAGGTCTGTGATAATGTGGTGATATGCTTCGGTCGTCCCGCCTGGTTTGGTTGAAAACACGTCCTGGTATTGGTTGATTATCTCAGTTACCTCCTTCTTCTGGTTTGGTGTCAGATCAGTGGATATCCTGAGCTGCTCCTGCAGGTTATTTCCCTGGATTGGGGTCTCTTGAGCCATTATATATGCCTCTCGCTGGTGCCAAGGCTTTAAGAGGTTAATGTGATAAATCTGTTCTTGTTTCCGGCGTCCTGGTTGCCACACCTTGTAGGTTACTTCCCCCACGGGTTCAACCACCTCACAGGGCCCCTTCCATTGGGCCAAAAGCTTGCTTTCTGCTGTAGGTACCAACACCAACACCCAATCCCCTGGTTGGAACTGTTGGACTTTTGCCTGGCGATTGTAATAGGTTCGCTGGGCCTCCTGTGCCTTTTCCAAATGTTACCGTAAAATAGGGGTGACCCGGGCTATCCGGTCTCGCATCTGCAATAAATGTTCTATTATATTTCTCCCCTCATTGGGTTCCTCGTCCCAGATCTCTTTGGTGATATCTAGTATACCACGGGGGTGGTGCCCATATAACAACTCGAAGGGGAAAAACCCAATTGAGACCTGAGGTAGCTTCCAGATGGCGAACACAATGTAAGGTAGTAAGGTGTCCTAATCCTTCCCATCCTGACTTACCAGCTTCCTTATCATAGCCTTGAGGGCTCGGTTAAACCTTTCTACCAGCCCATCAGTTTGCGGATGATAGACTGAACTTCTCAGGGTATGTATATGAAGTAGGGTACAAAAGTCCTTCATTAGCTTTGACATAAATGGGGTTCCTTGGTCTGTTAATATTTCCTTCGGTAGCCCCACTCGGGCAAAGATCCCCACCAGCTCTTTGGCTATCGTTTTAGAGGCTGTGTTCTGCAGGGGCACAGCTTCTGGGTAGCGAGTAGCATAGTCCAAAACAACAAGTATATATTGGTGGCCCCGAGCCGTCTTCTCCAGGGGTCCCACTAGGTCTATGGATATTCGCTCAAAGGGGACCTCTATGATGGGAAGGGGTACTAAAGGTGCCCTCAAGTGGGGACGGGGACTGTGCTGCTGACACTGTGGGCAGGATGCACAGTTCCTCCGCACTTCTTCATGTACTCCGGGCCAGAAGAACCATTATAGGACCCGTGTCAGGGTCTTCTTTACCCTCAAATGCCCCCCAAAAAGATGACATGGGGCAAGACTTAATACAACTTTCTGGTGTTTTTGAGGTAATAGGATCTGCTGTACCTTCTGCCCCTGTCCTGGTGCAATCTGGGATAAGAGATCCTTCTTCATTATGAAGTAGGGTCCTGGTCCCTGGGTTTTCCCTTCCACAGGAACCCCATTTATTTCGGTCACCTCTTTCCTAAAGTTGTCGTACCTTGGGTCTGCAGCTTGGTCCTGTCCAAAATTTCTTCTCCTGGCGCTAATCTGCCTGAGATCTAGGGGGCCAGTCTCTGTTGCCTCTACTGTTTCAGAGGCATTAGGGTGGGGATCAGACTCGAGTGCTTCTCCCTCCTGGGCGCCTCTCTGTTCAGATGCTCGGGTCCGTCTACCTACGAGAGCGACCCTCTGGCTTTGGGTCAGTATTCGGTTCCCAAGACCTTAGCTGCCCTTCTTTCCCTTTTCATCTTTCTACCCTGTCTGGGAGTGCAGAACAAATCTGGGGATATTTCAGAGAAAACTGGGGCTTGACAGTCTACTGTAGATGCCTCACTAATTTCAGGGTTCCCCTCTTTCTCTAATCCCCCTACCGGGAGTAAGTCTCCAAATCCTGGGAAGTCCCTCCCTATGAGCACCAGGTATGGGAGTTTAGGTACTACACCTGCTGCTACCTCAGTAGTGTTCCCTTAGATCTCGATTTTTACTGGGATGGTGGGGTAGTAACTGACTGTCCCATGGACACATGTTATCCCCATATGTTTAGCCTGCAGCAGCTGACTACGCTTTATGAGCTTCCCGGAGATAAGTGTGATAGCACTCCCTGAATCAACCAGTGCTGTAGTCTCTACCCCATTTAGTTTCACTGGTCTGGTGTACATATGTGGGGTTAGTGAAACCCCCACAAGGTGGATTAGGGAGCATGGGTCTGCCTCGTTCCCCATGTTACACTGCATACGCTCCTCGGCATTGGGACACTGTGCAGCTATGTGTCCCCACTACCCGCAGGCGTAACATCTGTATGGAGCCCTAGGCGTTCCCTGGTCTCTTGGTTTGGGCAGTTTAACATCACGATCCTCTTCCCCCTCAGTGCTTTGACTCTTTGTGACCTCTGGTGGGCCTTCAGCCCCTCTCTTTTTCCACCTGGGCCCTCCTGGCAGCCCAGTCGCTCGAGCTCTGGGGCTTGGTGCTGCTAGTTTAACCCGGGGTGCCTCTTCCTTAACTGGTCAGGTCAGCTCCTTCGCCGTCCTTTGCCTCTCTACCAGTGCGACAACCTCGTCGTAGGTGGAGGGCTCGTTCTGGCTTACCCAGGCGCGAAGGTCTGGCGGTAGTCCTTTCACGTACCAGTCGATGACCAGAACCTCTAGTATCTCCTCCGGACCCCGGGACTCAGTTTGTAACCACTTTTGTGCAAGATGGATGAGGTCATATAATTGGGACCGCGGGGTTTTGTTTTCCTGGTACCTCCACTCATGATATCACTGGGCCCGCACTGCAGTCGTTACCCCAGATCTGGGCAGGATCTCTGCTTTCAGCTGGGGGTAGTCTGCCGCAGCCTCTTCAGGCAAATCATAGTAGGCCTTCTGGGCCTCCCCACACAGGAATGGAGCGAGGATGCCACTGTTCTTGGGGCCAAGCCTCCCGCAGGGCTGTCCTCTCAAAGGCCAGGAGGTACGCCTCTACATCATCCTCCCGCGTCATTTTCTGCGGCCACACTGCCTCCTATTGGGTGGCTGCCTGGACATGGGTAGTCTCCTGCTGGGCAGCCGTGGCTTGTATCAGTGCCCACACTACGTCCTCCATTGTGGTGAGAAAAAAAATAAACCTTCTCCCCGCCCCCCCCTTTTTTTTAATAACACCCTCCTTCTTCCGCTGCGCTGTGAACACCAAATCCCACCGCTAACACCAGTTGTGACAAAGTTCCTCCTCTGCCTTGGTGGATCCTGCAGATATTAGCGGATTTGCTTGCCTCAGAGATTCACGGCAGCCCTCAGTTTGGCAACTTTTGCTAGTGGCTCAAACCTGCCGTTCACTCAGCTAACCTCATCTCTGGCCAGCATGAGAAAAAGGAAGGAGAACAATCCCCACAGTCTCTGCTGATCCACCATATGGGCCAGTGAACAGCTCAGAGACCTTCCCCTCTGGTGGAACCCATAGTCCAAGTCAACTCCTCCTGTGTCTGATCAGGAGTTGGGAGGTTTGGGGGAACCTGGGCCTGCCCTCTGCTCCGGGTTCCAGCCCAGGGCCCTGTGGACTGCAGCTGTCTAGAGTGCCTCCTGGAACAGCTGCGTGACAGCTACAACTCCCTGGGCTACTTCCCCATTGCCTCCTCCTAATGCTTGTACTCCTCAGTCCTTCAGCAGTACACTTCTCACTCTCAGCTCCTCATGCCTCTTGCTCCCAGCTCCTTGCATGCACGCCACAAACTGAAGTGAAGTCCTTTTTAAATTCAGGTGCCCTGATTAGCCAGCCTGCCCTAATTGATTCTAGCAGCTTCTTAATTCACTCCAGGTGTCCTAATTAGCCTGCCTACCTGAATTTGTTCCAGCAAGTTCCTTCTTGTTCTGGAATTGCCCCTATTACCTTACCCAGGGAAAATGGACCTGCTTAATCTGGGACTAATATATCTTCCTTCTAACACTCTCCTGTAGCCATCTGGCCTGACCCTGTCACAGTGCGCACCAACAAAAATCACTTTGTGAAAAAATCATTTGTATAAATCTAAAATTTAGTAGATCACAAAATATACCTTGGACAACAACTTGGCTTCCAGGTACAAAAAACTGCTGTGTGCCATCAGGTGTTTGTGCTGCATATTGCACAATGGTAGCACCTGGCTGAGAAGCTCCTGAATTTGTCATCGTTAACGTCTGCAGTCCCTGGACGCCATCAGACGCTGGATTAGAAATCTGGATTGCTCCACCTTGAGCTATGGCAACTAAATAGAAAAAGAAAAAAACAGATTAGGCAATAGAAACAAATATATACAAAATATTATACTATATCACTTTTGGAAGAAAGGTTTTTTTCCATCAGAGAGGGACTTCCAATCATCTCTGTGCTTAAAGAAATTTGCAGAACTAATACTATGGCGTGGAATGCTGAATGAATATATTTTTAAAAAACTGTACCAGTCTCTTACATGTCATACTCCTGTTTTATATTATTCAACTTTTGGGTCAATCACACGGAGAATGCACTACTTCACCCATTTTTTTTCAGTTTATAATCCCAGCAATTCTAATGCTTCCATAATAATTTCCATATAAGACTGATAAAGACAAATCATCAAGCCATTGGGGAAATGGAGTAAGAAGTTGAGGGTAATTATAACAGATGCAACGGGAAAAATAAAGAGACATTCAAATTTATCCTGACCCTTCCATAAGATGCAAAATACTGGGGGATCAGGAAGAAGGGAAATGGGTACCCTTCCCAGGAACTCAAAATTCTCAAGTCCTCCTTTTCTCAAGTTAGGATGTCTAGGTTTAGGCACATTGCACTTTAAGGTTATCTATTTGAGAAAAGACTGGGAAATTTTGTTTTGAGATACCAAAAATGTGAAAATCCGAATCTATTATCATCCAGTCAAAAATACAAAAGAAAATGTATGTATACATTTTGCCCATATCAGCTTGATTAAACTCTTCCATGTGACTCACAGAATACTCAGCATAGTAAGTGTTTTGTAAAAATCAAATTCATTAAAGGGGTAAATGCTAATTTCAGCAGAAGTTCACAAATACTCATTTAAAAACAGGAACATATTCACTAACTTCTATAATACCCACTTAGAAACATCATTTAAGGAGTACCCATTCCCCGGGAAGAAGTAAATGCTCTTTCTATGCAGGTATTTAAACTGCACACATCACCAAAGTATTTAAATGTTGCTGTGTGATAGAACATAAAATTCTATTATAAGCATAGCAGTGTTGCCAACTCATGATTTTACTGTGAGGCTCATGTTACTTGGTGTGTTTCTTAAAGTCTCAGCTTCTGGAGTCATAAGAGTTCAGGAGAATCTCAGCTTTCATTATTTTTAAAAAGTAAGTTTTTGCCCCTCATGGTTGTGGAAAAAGGCTGTAAAATGTGAAACCTAAAGTATCAAAAAGTATAAGATAAATAAAAATATATTTATTATTTTTTAATCTTATGATTTTTAAACATATTAGATGATTTGGGGGGGTCTTGACTTCCGATTTTTGAATACCTGAGGTCAGCAATACAGGATGTTTTTCTTTAAAATGCAACACAGTGCATTAAGCTTAGCCCATATCAGAGGGCCTTCAATTACTGACAGTTGATCTAGACACAAGATACACATACTGGTACTTCAAGTGGTTAAAACTTTTGAAAGGTAGGGGTGTTCGTGTTCCAGTTTCTTTGCACAAAGGGCCAGATAAGATGGTGCAGGTGCCCTCCAGCTAGCTTGTAAAGTATTGGAAAATTCCCCCTGTATAGAACGTTGAGTGAACCAGCTGACCTTGCATGAATCACTGAGGCATGGTTCAATCCCACATCCAACCTGACTCTAGCACAGCAAGTCCACACAGGATATTCTATATGTCACAAGTCAAGACAGACTCCAGAAGGCACCAGAAAAAAGAAAGGAGGTGGAGTAGCAGTCCTGCTCCCGCCACTGTTGCCAACTTTCACACGGTAAATACGTACCCCGACTTTCACAATAAGCCAAAAATCAAGCCAATCCCTAAGAACCCCAACACTCTGTGTGACTCGATCCCCCTGTTGTGCAGTTTGGGACTGTGGTAGGCTCGCTGTGCACCTCTGACTCTCTCCCCCCTTTGCCCCTGCTTGCCAGGAGCTGATCAAAAACAGAATCAACAAGCTACAAGCCCAACAAGCTACAAGACAAAAACTAGCCAACAAACAACTCACAAGCCAATTAAGCCAAAAACAAGCCCAAATTCTGCATTTTTTTCATGGGTTTGGTATATCAGCTCCCCACAAGCCTGGGATGCACAAGATGTTCCACCCCAGAAACAACACATTTGAGTGCATCCATATGACCAGTGAGATGAAGGACCAGAGGTACCTAGGACTCCTGGTGTTGTACAATCCCTCCAATGGAAACCCTGTCAACTTCCTGCAGGATCATATAGAGATGCTGCCCAGCATGGTATTGGAATACCCCAGATTTCTTGTCCTTCACAACTTCAACATTCACAGACAATGTCAATTCTACAGCAGCATATGCTCTAATGGCTTACATGGAAACCATTGGATTCTCCCAGGCAATCTCTGGACCTATGCATGCAGCCAGAGATAAGTTGGATCCTATCTTCAGTCCTGGACTGGCAACTGGAAACTTCACCAGCATACCAATCTCCTGATCCAATCATCACCTCATCCAGGCAGAGATCAGACCCTTCTCTCCTTCCCATCAGGTAGTGACCAACCAAAGCTGGTCCTCCCCTGAAGACTCCTGAACACCCTACATTTTCCATTCATCCCAGGAGAACAAGCCAGCCAAATACAAGGCCAAGGTGCAAATGAGTTTGTACAACAGTACAGTACCGTGTTGTCCACTACTATCAACAGCTTGGCCCAAGCCATCCATTCACACAGACAACAATGATCACTATGAGTCTCAGATGAGCTATGGCAGATGAAGTGCACATCTAGAAAGGTAGAATTCCAGCTATTCAAAAAACATTTTAAATCCCTCTACCATAGCACAAAATAACACTTACAAGACTATGCCACTGCAGTAAAGATGGCAAAATGAGCTTTCTACTCCTTCAGAATCAACATGGCAGAATCAAGGCCTACAGAGATATCTTGCATAGTGAATTGCCTAATCAACCCAGACTGCATAGGCTGAACATCCAAATAATAAAGCTTTGAAGAACTGTCAACAATCTTTAATTATAAGATTAACTAAATACATACATACAGCTAACTGAGAAAGAAAATTCTACCCCTAACTAGATTGCATTACCCTCCCCATGACCGAGTTTGGTCCCATCACACATGCCAAAACTCAAGAAACCCTGAAAAAATATTAGAATCACAATCAGTGAAACAGATCTATTTCCCTCCCGACCAGTAAAAGCCAGTGAAGAACTATTAAGCAAAGTTCTAATGGAAACAGTCAATGCCTCTTTCAGAGAAGCACATCTACCAAACTCCTAGAAAAATACAATAGTTTGCCCAACTCTCAAGAAGCCAACACTCAACCCTGAAAATCTTTCCAACTACTGTCCCATCTCCAATCTCCTGTTTCTGGGCAAAATAATTTAGAAAATAGTAACCACTAAGCTCAGGCAACATGTGACAGCAGCCAATCTCCTGGATACCTCACAATCAGGACTCACCACAGTGAGGGCTCCAGTGGCACTAAAAGATTATCTCTTCATGGCCATGGACACAAGTAAAATCAACATGCTTATACTGTGGACCTCTCCGCACACTTTGATACAATGGACCACCAAGTATTACGAACACATCTACATGACATAGCAGGAGTAAATGGCCGCCAGTATAGACTCCTATTGTTCCTCTCCAACAGAACTCAGAGAATGGAGATAAACAACTGCTCCTCCTCTCCAAAGGCCCTCACCTGTGACGTCCCACAGGGATCCATACTATCCCCACTTCTCTTCAATACATAAGATCACTGGGAGAGTTAATGAGACATCAAAGGCTTAGCTGCCAACATTATGCCGATGCCATTCAACTCTCTCTCTCATTCTCAGCTGATGTAACCACTGCCTCTACTAACATGTCAGAATGTATACAAGAAATTAGTTTTTGGATGAAGAGAAGCTGGACTGAACTGAGCCCAGGCAAGACTGATGTGATGCTGGACAGAAAGGTGAAATATTTCCAAGAGCTAATCAAGATGTTGTCTCCACCTTCCATCGAAGACATATAGTCCTCATTCATCAAAGGGCTGCGAAGGCATACAGGCTCTCAGTGTCCTGTTTTAACTCTTCGCTATGCTGGGTAGCATTAGTTGCCAAAAATGACTTTTTTTTTAACCTCCAGTTTGCTAGGGACCTTCATCCCTTCCTCCATCCTACACACCCTGAAATTGACAAAGGGGAAGTGACCAGGGCATCCTTACACTTTGTTGATTCTTGGCTGACATAACAGCTCCTTAGGATTGTAAGTGGCTGGAATGAAGTGACAAACTTGCTGTGGCTGAGGATCTGTGCTTAGAAGCTCAAGACCCAAAGGAAGTAGTTAGGCAAAATGGTATATTTTTATAAAACAATAGTAAATTCCAAATGGTCAAACCTAAATTTCAACTGCCACTATTTAGCAGGAACTGACCATCAATACTACAACTTGGATTGACTCTCAACTCTAACTTTTCTTTCACATGACAATTCTGACAACAACGAAAAGCATCTCAAGAAACATTTTGCTATAATTCCCTTAAACAAAGGTAGATCTAATATACTGAGTTCACTGCAATAAAAGGTGGACGGGATTTTGTTTTAAGGTTTTTGTCCTTTTCACATACAATGAAGAACTTTTTCAGATCTAGTTAATGAACTATTAAATTATGGAGTAAGAAAACTGCTTGCAAAAAGATACAGATTTAAAAACAGAGATCCCAAACCAGACTCATCGTCACATATGAAGGTTGATATCTGCATTCTTGAACAGTGCCTAATATTGAAGCATACTGCTGCAAATGTATTTAACAAATACTGTACATGAAATCAGTCTAAAAATGCAGAACATGTTGTTCTAAGCTATCAGCATGACTTCTTATTTGAGGGAAGAAAAGCATGCAGCAGGACACTTCTAGATCAGGCTCAAGCCAAAGCCTTTTAAAAATTAGATTAAATAAAATTTAATTAAATTTCTTATGGACTCTGCTAATTCAAGCAGACATTGGTGATAAATTTCTTTTGCTTATTGCAAAGTAGATGTCTTACTGAACAAATATTCCAATTAAAATAGAGAAAAACGCCTGCACTACTAGTCAGTACAGTTTTGGTGAATTATAACAAAGGAAAGTGATATGCAATTACAATTTTAAAAATTCTTGTTACTAAAATTTGCACTTAATTTCATATTAAAACATTAAATTTCTTAAAGAAACTCACTAAACAGTCGCAAAAATAATCAGAATAAAGTTTTAAAGAGTTCTTTCAGATTAGACAAGAGCGATCCCTGAGCCAAAAGAGGGAAGATGGCCATGTGGAGAGTATTTTCTCCAAAGAATCCCAAAATGAAAGTGGAAAAGCATGGAGTAGACTCATGCAAGAATGCCCAGGATTGCTGCTGACATCCTGAAGCCCAGGAGGTGGTGGTCCTGATTAATGCAATTATGGGAGTTCTTCAGGCTTTACTGAACAACACCTCAGATCTTAGCCACCAGGAGGAAGACAATGATGTGACTAGTGAAAACACAGGTCCCCAGATTGCCTGGCTGTTGAGTTAAGATGTTTTAACTCCCAGTTCATCGCAAACCTGTAGGACTGAAGATTCATTGTATGTCTGTTACAATACACCACCACAGACCCTACGGAGTTCCCCTTGTACGACAAAGATGATAAATGTCTCATTGCAACTAGAACCAACCCAACCCAAAACTAACAGACCGGTGATATTTAAGAAGAAAAAATAATTTTGGCATTAATGGTGGCTACATGATTTCAGACATGGGGAACATAGTTAAGAAAAGTAAAAGTTTGAAAACATGACCAAAGGAATTTTTACACAGAAAGATTTATTCTTTGTAGCACTCAGTAATAGTATTTGATACTAATGGAAATGTTTAACCCTTTACACATAAGGCCCAATTCTGTTTCCATTCAGATCAGCATCCAAATTCATACTGACTACAACAAAGCAAAATTTAACTATAATTCATATAGAGCTTCTTTTATATGTACTGAAAGTTGCTGCGTAGCATAAGTAATCATTGAATTTGTGTTTAATTTCCAAATGCAGATAGTTTCTTCTGGCACTTATTTTCTTTTCAGTTTTGGATACATTCAACAACTCTATTACTTTGTGTTTTGCTACTTCCATTCCTTCAAGCCTATCCAGGTTTTCCTGAAAAGGCTACGTTTTGGAATGAATTCTTCACATTTTTTAATATAACTTCAATGCTGAGACTCTTGACAAAACTGTAGTTTGGTCAGGACGACCCAAAATGAAAAGCTGAACACAACTAATAAATAGTGGTACAAGTTGTGAGCAGCTCCCAAGAGGTCCTGAGCACTCCTATTGCAGTCACTGGGAATTTAGGAATCAGCATCTAGCAGGAGTGACTATCAATGCCCTTACTTTTCAGACCCAACAAATTTAAGGACTTTTATATTCTACAGCAGGGTTCTCAACGTTTTTCTTTCTGAGCCCTCCCCCCTCTTCCCGCCCATGCTAGAAAAACTCCACTGCCCACTTGTGCCACAACAACTGGTTTTCTGCATATAAAAGTCTGGTCCGGCATTAGGGGATAGCAAGAGGGGCAATTGCCTGGGGCCCCATGCCACAGAGGCCCCCACGAAGCTAAGTTGCTCAGGCTTCAGCCGCAGTTCCGGGTGGCAGGGCTCAGGGACCTGGGCTTCAGTCCCATGCGGTGTGGCTTCAGCTTTCTGCCCTGAGCCCCAGCAAGTCTAACACTGGCTCTGCTAGGCGGACCACCTGAAACCTGCTTGCAGCCCCCCACGGGGCCCCAGACCCCTGGTTTTGAAACACTGTTCTACAGAACCTTAATTTGGTCATCACCATTAACATCTCTACAACCAGAGTAATAATGAATATTTAGAATAGTAATTAGTAGTTCAGTGTTAAATGTAAATTTTGTTTTCTCAGTGTTGATAAAATCATTTTACTTTTACAAATTATAAAGAATAGCTAGAGGAATTCTAAGAACATTTAAAGAATTAATTTATTTAGAAAGAGCCATCTATCCTTTTCTAAGTTCCATTGTTAACATTTTAATAGGAGTCCTCTGTTCTCATTTACATGCTCCAGAAGAAGCAGACCTCCTTGCCATTTTCCTGCCATTGTGTAGGAGAAAATACACTGCTGTTTTTAATAAAAATCTTCATTATTTTGACACGAGAAGACCTGAGACATAAATGACTCACTGTAACAGTAAATTCTTTGTTTTTAATGCTATAAAAAACTCTATATAAAAAGGAAAAAGATTAAAGGAAATTCAACCTACAGAAGAGAAATGACTGCAAAATCTAACATTCATAGTGAGGTGTGAAATGTTTGACACGTAAATAAAGCAAAAAAAATCTTTGAGGAATACAGCTATGAAGCTATTTTTTCTACCACTGTTTAGAGAAAAAGGATGAGCAGTTCGAAATTGTAGCTTATGGTTAATTCCATACAGAAAAATTATTATTAATGCGACAGGAAGATTGGAAGATCAATCAATCAAAAGTCAGAAAACTGAGAGATAAGCGAGAAAGTTCCATTGTACCTTTCCCTCCTGTGCTTATCCCTAAATTATGGTCTCTATCTCATTACAAATTATATGTCAATTCATACCATAAACAATGTTATGTTTATATCATGGAGGTCATGGTCATTCTCTGCTTCAGCCCCAGGGGCTGTGGGACTCGAGTTGGCAGCCAGTGGGGCCCTGGCAGGGTTCCAGTGACAGGCGACAGCAGTGACAGGGGGCCCCTCTGCAAGGTTCCAGCAACAGGTGACAGACTCCTGAGGGGGCCCTCCTCAGGGTTCCGTCAACGGGGCAACAGCCTCGTGCAGGGGCGGAGGACGCCTCGGCAAGTGGCTGGGGTGTGCCATTTTCTCTTTGGGAAATACGGTCACTCTGCAGCTCCCAGCTACCACTGGCAGAGGGGGAACCCCAGAGCTCCCAGCCACCATGGAGGCGGGGGAAACCATAGAGACACATTTCAGAGTAGCAGCCGTGTTAGTCTGTATTCGCAAAAAGAAAAGGAGTACTTGTGGCACCTTAGAGACTAACCAATTTATTTGAGCATAAGCTTTCGTGAGCTACAGCTCACTTCATCGGATGCTGTGTCTCATCGGAGACACAGCAGCAAAAGTCACAGACAGGTCACAGCTTCTGTGCATTTTTGTTTATTGCCGATGATGTGTCCATGACTTTTATTAAAAATAACCATGACAAAATCTTAGCCTTAACCATAAATAGGATGAAAACTATAATTTGTACAATGTGACATGCAATAAGTTACCATACAGTACACACATTCTTCAGATGACTTGATTACTGACACAAGTAGAGATTAAAATACAATGAATACTCTATTTCACACCACATAATTTGATAGTATTGATATTTTGCATTAGATTAGCAAAATGGTATTACATTTTTAAGACAAAAAGTGAGCCATAGTCACATACAACTTTGTATTGCACTGTATTGATATTTTAATCAACATTTCCAATCAACATGCGCATTTAATACAACTTTAAAACAATACAGTTATAAAAAATTCTAATAATATACAAATACAAATACCTGTCTATGGAAAAGACAAGAGAGACACCTACATTTTGCTCTTTCAGCCAATACCTGGTTCTTCCATTCTTTAAAGCACAGTACAATTTCAAAATGACCCCAAGTTTGGGAAATTAACAGAGGCTTTGAGGTTGGGGGGAAACAGACAAGAAAAAGTTTTATTTTTGCTAATATGATGTGGCAGAAGATGCAATCTGCAATCCTCTTGGACAAATATGAAGATAAATCTCATTCACTTTTTCCTGGTCCAAATAGTTCTCTCTATTTTTCACTCTGCTATTTTTAAATTCAGCAAAAGATAGTATCAGATTTTTTTAAATTAAAATGCTATACTGTATCTTAGCATACATACTGTATTGCCCTGTGCTAGTCTGATATAGGCTGGTTGGTACTGCCATTGCAGGGATGCCAGAAGGTGTTCCTTCTTCCTCTGACTTTTCCTCTTCAATCTTAGGGACACCAGTAGGATCAGAAGATAGTTCATTCAGAATTTTTCTAAAACATAATTTAAACAATTTAATTTAAACTACAGATTTAAAATCAATGCCCGTATGAGAAACATTTTGAGGACTGTCTTTTACTGATATTTATACTATGAGTAGCATGTATGGAATGTTGTAGCCGTGTTGGTCCCAGGATATTTGCGAGACAAGGTGGGTGAGGTAATATCTTTATTGGACCAACTTCTGAATGGTGATAGAGACAAGCTTTCAAGCACACACAGAGCTCTTCTTCAGGTCATAACAGTAGTAATACGAGTAGTATGTGGCAGTTAAGCTCATTTTAAAAAAGCATAAACTTACCGGTATGAAGGCCTTCTTGAAAGAATCTCTCTACGTTTTTGAGAATCAGTTACACCCTCCGAGTCTGCAGAGTCCTCTGCATTTGCAACTGATGTTACCTATAATTCCAAAATTTCTGAAATTCATCATCTTATACAATACAGATGCTGGTAACAGGGTTGTGACACTACACCACATATTCTTCATAGAATTATTGTTATAATATGATTATAGCATATCTAAGATATATTTTATGCAAGATGGGTCTTGTGAGCTATCATTGGAAAGATTATGATTTACTGAATAGGATTATCATATTTGTATGCATGTATCATTTTTGTATCTAAAGTTAGGAATATTGACTATACATCTGTACTACAAAAAAGCGTTTGCACCTGGGGAATGCCCACCAGACAAAATGCAATCAGTGTGGCTGGTTAGCTGGGGACCAGGCAATGAACCATTAGGGAGAACAAAAGGTCTTTGAAGATGCTAATCTCCCACATTCCTGGGATGCTACAAACAAGACCTTTGACTCATGGCTGCTTTGACACTGCAGGGCCATGTGATCATGTCACCTGGTACTGGACTCCATGATAGAATACCAGTATTTTTCCATGGCAGGGAGAGGGGGAGGAACCACACTGGAAAACAAAGGATTCCCGGCATATGTAAGTCAGGGAAGTCCTGACCTATGTAAGTCAGGGAAGTGACATAATGAGTGGTTGTTCTTCACTGAATCCCTGCCCAGGAAGACTGCTGGAAACATCTAAGAAACAAAGACAGAGATAGGGAGAAGCACTGAGCACTGAGCTCTATCTTCTGTAGTTAATAACCTTGTTTTGTTTTCTCTAAAACCAGTTTGTGGAATTCATAACTGGGGTGCAAAAAACTGTGCATATCTTCCTCCACATTGAGGGAGGGAGGGAGTGAATTTTATGAGCTTACGCTGCACAGTTCTCAGTGCAGTGCAAGACAATAACATTTTGGATTTACACTCCAGAGGAGGTGTGCACTTGAGTGCTGGGCAATTCCTTAGCTGAAGCCTTCCCATGCAGTGCTGATTTCAGTGTCTGTGTCTTTCTGCAGCTGGGTGTGTCCCTACCTATGTGTGTGCTGGAGAAGGCTTGAGGGCCTGGTTCAGCGGGACAGTGTAAGGGAGTCCAGGGTGGTGGAACAGGCAGGCTCAGTGGCACCCCAGTGTATCAGATGGCATCCCGGGGGTGGGGGCAACCCATCACAAGGGTGAATGACTTATAGGCTACGTATACACTATGAGCTAGGCTGTGATTCCCTGCTCATGCACACATACTTGCATTAGTTCTGATTGAGCAAGTACGAGCATAAACAACAGCATAGCCACATTAACACAGGTAGGGGGAATGGAAGCACAGCTTAGCTGTGGATACATATTTGGCACATCTGGGCTGTGCCTCAGTTGCTACCACACGTGCTACCACAGCCTCACTGCCATTTATACTTGCGCTAGCTTGGCGAGAGCTAACGCAAGAGCGTGTACACGAGCAGAGGAATCACACTGCTAGCTTTTAGTGTAGACATAGCCTTACTCTGCCCAGGTCTATCAGAGCAGGGATTGCTCCAGCTGGCCAGCTAGCGACCACTGCCAGGGGCCGCCAGAGCAGTGGCTGGTGTGGTTGTCCCAGGGGCCAGCAGCTTGGGCAGCCTTGGGGTCAGCCACACAGGCCCCTGCAGAAGTTGTGGAGATCAGGGAAAATCACGGAATCTGTGACTTCTGCGACCTCCATGACAGACATGGAGCCCTACATGTAAATAATTTCCATGTTCAGTGCGGTGGAACCTTGAAATTTGGTACGCTCATTCATTATAAACTATAGGACTATGCCCAAATTTGAATTCTGACATTTCCATCATAGATCACCAACTGGACACCAATTTGAAACATACATTAATTTTTTTCTGTGCGGTGATCTCCAGTTTGGAGAAATAAAGGTAATCCAAATTCTATATTTCTAATTTTAGCCAAAAAAAAGTCAGAGGTGAATGCATACATCCATGTTGTTAATCACATCGATTCAAAAATGTAGATTGCCATCAGCTAGTAAAACATAACCATTTCTTAAGTTGCAATTATAGCATTAATCAATTTCAACTTAATACCAAAGTCAAACTAAATACTAAATGCAAAATGTCATACTAACATAACTTTAATTTTAACTTCAATGCTAATGCACAATATACATGACATGCAAAAGTTAAAGTTGCTGTGATAACCTCACCACAGCCACAGAAATTAAGTTACCATCCAGAAATTAAGGAATACATTTAAAAACATAAATGATCATCTAAAATACTACATACCACATGTGCACAGGGGCTAGGTTAGTATTAGTGTGCAAACTTTAACTTTAGAACTTTCTTGACTTTTGTGAGTTGACATTTTCACATTTTCTTAGAGTTGCATTAGCACCATTTTTTACATATTA
The DNA here is from genome assembly GCF_965140235.1 of Caretta caretta. NCBI lineage: Eukaryota > Metazoa > Chordata > Testudines > Cheloniidae > Caretta > Caretta caretta. The sequence goes on along the minus strand of NC_134207.1, from coordinate 243,087,903 downwards.
ATTTCAGGTTGGGAGATTTTAAATGCAAAAAACTGCACAGCTAAACCACAGTCTATACCAGCAGATATTATTTTGTGCAAAACTGAAACTGCGATTAACTGAGTAAGGCAAAACACTATTTACATGATTCATTTAACTGCTCAGTCCACAGTTGTGTAGGATATGCACAAAAGTGGAATTGTGCAGTTACATTAGTTAAATGGAAAATAGCATATTCACATAGAGAAAAGCAAAAACTACATTTTTTGTAGATTAGGTAATTTAGATAGTCTAACTATTAACTTAATTCAACAAAAGTGAGCTAGAAGTCTAACAGAGTCAGACTTGGACACAGTAAAGGTTCCTACACCTGGAGCTAACATCAGAAAAGATAGAACTCAGACTATTGCTGTACCTGTCTCACATAACCTAGGGCCCTAAATGCTTGTGGCACAAAGCAGAACTTGCGTGGATCCGAAAGGGCATGACTTCCTGGAAGATTCTGAAAACTTGTGGCATTAGGGCACCTCATCCCAAAAGTATAAACAGTCAGAGACCATGACTTCAAAGACCTACAGGTTACTGTAAACAAAAGAAACCTAACGTCTCTTTTACTTTACTGATTTAACTGCAATTCCATTTCTGCTCAAAACCATTTTGCTCAAAACAGTATGGCGCTTGCTAGGATAGTGTGCGACATACACAGTAAAATGAAGCATCCACATAATTCAAAAACATAATGAGAGGTACTTCTGCAACTGTGCACAAACCTAATTTTAAACTAGACTGCAAAACCCAGCTCGGATGAGCAGAATCAATTTGTGGAGGTTCTGCTCATTTCTCTCACAGAAATCACGAAGATTGGCAAAGGCGACTTAAAAAAGTTGCCTTAAGGATTCCCTTAGCCTAGGCACAGGGTCACTCCAAGGCAGGTTGGAGGCATGTCAGTGGTCCAAGGGGCAAGGCAGGAACATGATGCTATCCAGCAATAATGTCAGGCAGAGTGGTCTCCTTGAGGACCCTTATCTGATGTGCACTGCTGAGATACATTAGGACAGTGGTTCTCAACCAGAGGTCCGGGGCTCCCCTGGGGACCGCAAGCAGGTTTCAGGTGGTCTGCCAAGCAGGGCCAGAGTTAGACTCACTGGGGCTCACGGCAGAAAACTGCAGCTACACCACATGGGTCTGAAGCCTGGGTCCTTGAGCCCTGCCCACCCAGGGCTGAAGCCGAAGCCTGAGCAACTTAGCTTTGTGGGGGCCTCTGTGGCATGGGGCCCCAGGCAATTGCCCCACTTGCTATCCCCTAGTGCCAGCCCAGGATTTTATATGCAGAAAATCAGTTGTTGTGGCACAGGTGGGCCGTGGAGTTTTTATATCATGTGTGTGTGCATGAGGGGGAGGGAGGGAGAGGAGAGGCGGGACAACTCAGAAAGAAAAAGGTTGAGAACCCCTGCACTAGGAGACCTAGTCTCAAGTATGTAGCATACATCTTCAAAATGTGGAGAAAGTGGCCAAAATCAATACATGTAATTTCTTGGCTATCTGTACATATAATTGGGGGTTATACCAATGAAAGGGCTATACAATTTGGTTGCTGTAATGAGTTCTGTACCTATGGATTTTTTTTAATGATATGATAAAAATACTTAACACTTGCTGTTTCGTGAGGGATTACCAGAAGAAAAAAAGACTTCATTAGAGAGCAGCCAGAGCTGCTGGTTCTACAGGCTTTCACCATCTCCATTCCTTCCCAGCTCTACTCCAGCTCACAGCTCTAGATTGGTGTTTAATTACAAGGCCAAGTTAAAGTTCAAGGGCAGGGTGGGTAAAGACCCTTCAGTCCCTCTTTCTTCCTCCCTCCTATGAATCTGTTGTAGACACCTGGCAAAATGCAGAGCGGACTGGGTGGAAAACAGAAACGAACTTCAAAGAGTGAGCTGAAATGCAAAACATTCGCCACAATGCAGAGCAGTTAAGATCCCTAATTTTGGGCAACAGCTTTTTCACTCAAAAGGCTGCGGTATCCCAAAATACTCAGTCTTTGTCACCCTTCTTGTTCAACCTCTTGTGAAGCCACGGGGCAGAAGGGGGCAGGAGACTGTGTGCAGGTACAGGCACCATATCATCAAAATGCAGATGACATTAAGCTTCTTTTAGTGAAACCCAGATTATACCATTTCCTCAGTGTCCCAGTGTCCAGTAGGGTCCTGGGTGAAAGCCAGCTGAATAAGGAGGTGCTGCTGACTGGATGGGGAGAATACTTTAAGGATCTGATTAAATCTATAATTGCTCATGTTATGGGGTATACTGGCCCTTTAGAACCCCGTCAGGACAGAAACACCCTCTCTCCCTTTAATAACCATATTCATAGAATCATAGAATATCAGGGTTGGAAAGGACCTCAGGAGGTCTTCTAGTCCAAACCCCCAATCAAAGCAGGACCAATCCCTAATTTTTTCCCCCCAGATCCCTAAATGGCCCCCTCAGGGATTGAACTCACAACCCTGAGGTTAGCAGGCCAATGCTCAAATCACTGAGCTATCCCTCCCCGCAAAGGTAAGGAAAAAAGGAAGCAACCAGCCAGGGTTAACTGGGCACAACTTCTTCCTTCCTTCCACTCTGATTGTGGGAGAAGACAGAGCAGCTGTAATTGGCCCAATACCCGTTACGGGAGAGCAGTTGGTTCCTATTCCCCTAATAAAAGAGATGGTTGGTGAGAAACCCAGGGGAAATGCTTCTCTTGCTGGGTGACTTCAAGCCATGGGGCAAATATTTTATTTTTTTATGTTTGTTCCAAACTAAACTGAGTTGAAAAATGGTGAATTTAGCAAGTGAGAAGGGCTCTCAGATATTTGTTTGTTTTATTGGTAGAGCTGAGTCTGCTGTAAATTACTTTTGAAAGCAGTATTTTCTTTTGAAACTCAAACACTGGTGCGGCTGCCAAAGTGTGGTCCAGCCCAAAGCTTGGGCCTCCTACTCCTGTAGTCCACTATCTTGGGTTCTTGCCAGGCTCCATACTACATACATGTCCCAGATAGCAGCAGGGCGAGAAGTTCAGTATTTCACTTTCCACTGGTTAAGAGAATGTACTCCTCCCTCACAGACACATCCTCACCATGTTTATACGTCTCTTTGTTATCTAACTGGGGCTAAACTTGAAAGCTACTCAGAAGCTTCAGCGAATGCAGCATGTGGCTGCCTGCCTTTCAAGCAGTCCAGTGAGAACATATTGCTCTTGTGCTCTATGTGTTGCCAAATAATTTCTGGGTGAAATTTGAGGTCTCTCAAGTCCTTGAGAAGAGTGGTTAGATTCCAGTTATCTAAGAGACCACCTCTCTTTGGAAGGAACACTTTTCACTGTCAAGAGTAAAATTTGAGTGAGCCGAGGACAGGATTAGCAGGGCCGGCTCTAGGCACCAGCAAACCAAGCACATGCTTGGGGCGGCACTTTTCAAGCGTGGCATTCCGCCCCCCTGCCCCCATTTTTTTTTTTTTTTTTTGCTTTGGCGGCATTCCCCTTGGGGCAGCAAAAAGCCTAGAGCCGGCCCTGAGGATTAGGCAAGGTATTGCCACTCACAGCAAATACTCCTAAACCACTTCAGTAGTAGTTGTAAGATATTTTTATTCAGTCTTTTCACTTATGAGAAGCTCTGAAAACTCCTGGTGCTTAGTACACTGGTCCCCGTCCTCTAACTTAAACAAGATCAGGCTTGTGAAGGTTTGCCAAATATATGCTACCTGTTTTGTAGCCATTTTTAATTTTTATCGACCAGTATATCATGTAAAGCAAACCCAGATGCAATAATGGATGCTGCTAATTATAAACAATAAGAAGAGAAGCTGTATTTATAATACTTTTATTTGTATTGCTCCCAGATACTCTCAATGGGGCCCCATTATTCTAGACTTTCTACTAATACATTGAAGAGATAATCTACGCACTGAAAAGTTAATAATCCCATTTGAGACAAGGAGGAGCAGAACAACCAAATGAGAAAACAAAGTGGAAGAGTCATTAAAATAGGACCATGTGATTATACAAGTTTGCTATTGCACAAATTGAGGGTTCCAAGGCATCATTTCTTTAAAAGATAAACAAGAAATATTAATGAATCTCTACACACCACCTGCCTAGCTATTGTCAGTTGGCCATTACCCATGGGCATCATGGTAGAAGTGGGTTTTCTATCCACTGGTGAGAAAGAAGATGGAAAGTTGAAGATCCAAGGTGGAGGTTTCAAAACGGGGGTGGGGGAGGAGGAGAAACCACAAGCTTAAAATAATCAATATCTACAGCAAAAAATATAAAGGACAGCTAACCTGAACAGCCTGCATTGGTGTTGACTGAATCACTGATGGCTGTGTGGTTTGAATCACTCCCTGGACGTGTACAGTTTGACCAGAAGGCAACTGTACTAGAGTTATAGCTGGAGATCCTCTTCCAGCACTTGATCCAGCTACAGAAACCTGCAAGAATTATGATAATCATGTTTAAACAAAGTGCATTGTGGATTTCAATTTAATACTTCAAAAAGCAATAACACAGATAAGTTAAATGATAAAATTTTGAGCCAAACTGCAAGAAAAAAAATACACACTATACTACTTATTACTAGGACAAAATTATTACTATTTGTGCTAATTACATACCTTTAAGCTGTCTCAAATTGGTGACCAAAAAAACCACTTGTCACTTCTTAAAATTTTGACCTTTAGTCAATTTTTCAAGGACCCGTCTGTTTTTTATTAAAGATCTCCAAGCTTTCAAAGACTAAATCTTCTACCCATGGCTTGTACTATAGGACAGAATCACAGAGCTCTCAGCTAGAAGTATCAGTATGGGGTGAACAAATCCAATCATGATAGGATACTCTCAATCAGTGGTATGAAATCCTTTGGTCCCCTTTTATCCAATCTTTGGCTTTCTACTTGTATTCTTCAGGAAGATGTTCTAATGTAGAGGACAATTTTTTCCCATAATAAAACAGTTGTATCACTAAAGCGATACTTGGATTGTAAACTCTTCAAAGCAAGGACTGTATCTGTATTATGTTCATAAAACACCTAGCACAATGGGGCAAGTGCCTCTCAACACTACTGCAATATAAACAACAATACACCACAACTAATGATTTTCAATCCTCAAGGCTGACATGGTGGAGGAATATGGTTTCTTACCCAGATTAGCAATCATGCTGGCCTCTTTTTCTTACAGTATTCTACAACAAAATCTTCCTCCTTTAATCTCTGGTGCAGTAGTAAAGCCTATCAGAGATCCAGGTATTGGTTGGGAGAAGAATATTCTAATCCCTATGGTGGAACATGTTAAATTGTATCAGTTTGTTTGCCAAAAGGTAGTCATAACCCCTTTAAAAGGCTCCAGTAAACCTTAAATAATTGACAGCACAATTTTCTCTTTTCTGGGTCTCTAAAACCAAATTTTGTGAGACATCTTGTTGAATTCTGATACCTCTAAATTTAGAGCATACGCCATTCTAGATTAAAAGAACACTTAGAAATGCCTACAGCCATCCAGCTGCCAGAGATGTTGAAATGATGGAAATATTGTCCTATGGAGAGGTAAACAAGACTGAAAACAGTCATGAAGCAAAAGGAAGATTTTAAAGATCACTGTAATGGATCTGAATCTGTCTCTGGCAAATCATCCCTAATCCTGGACACAAGAAGAAAAGGTGATATAGAAGAAAAGAACAAAGACAAATTCATAGGATTTGTAGAAGATATGATGGGATAGCCTAATTTTGGCAATTAATTGATCTTTGACTATTAGCGGTAGATATGCCCAATGGCCTATGATGGGATGTCAGATGGGGTGGGATCTGAGTTACTTCAGAGAATTCTTTCCTGGGTCTCTGGCTGGTGAGTCTTGCCCACATGCTCAGGGTTTAGCTGATCGCCATATTTAGGGTTGGGAAGGAATTTTCCTCCACGGCAGATTGGCAGAGGCCCTGGGGATTTTTCGCCTTCCTCTGCAGCGTGGGGCACGGGTCACTTGCTGGAGGATTCTCTGCACCTCAAAGTCTTTAAACCATGATTTGAGGACTTCAATAGCTCAAACATAGGTTAGAGGTTTGTTACAGGAGTGGGTGGGTGAGATTCTGTGGCCTGTGTTGTGCAGCCGGTCAGACTAGACGATCATAATGGTCCCTTCTGACCTTAAAGTCTATGATTCTAATATGAACTCAGAATATGATCCAGATTTTAACTCCATGTAATTGGCGTCACACAAGAGCCATTACAAGGAACGAACAAGGGTTGATTCTAAATATTTTCAAAGTATTCTAAATTGTCAATACATACTACAGAATTATTAAACAATAAATTTGTAAGCACCTGTAAAATAATAGGGTCATAAGGAATAGCCAGCATGGATTTGTCAAGGACAAATCATACCAAACCAACCTAATTTAATTCTTTGATAGTGTCAGTGCCTAGTGCATAGGGGAAAAACAGTACATATATGTCTTCATTTTACTAAGGCTTTTGACATAGTCCCATGTCACATTCTCATAAGCGAACTAGGGAAATGGGGTCTAGATTAAATTACTAAAAGGTGGGTGCACATCTGGTTGAAAGAGCATACTCAAAGAGTGCTTATCAATGCTTTGCTGTTAAACTGGGAAAGCGTATCTAGTGGGATCCCACAGTGGTCAGTCCTGGGTCCAGTACTATTCAGTATTGTCATTTAATGTCTTTGAAAATGGAGTGGAAAGTATGCTTATAATATTTGAAAATGACATCAAGCTGGGAAGGATTGCAAGCACTTTGGAGGACAGGATTAGAATTCAAAATGACCGTGACAAATTGGAGAACTGATCTGAATTCAACAAGATGAAATTCAATAAAGACAAGTGAAAAGTACTTCACTTAGGAAGGAAAAATCAAATACACAACTACAAAATAGGGAATACTGGTTAGGTGGTAGTGCTGCTGAAAACGATCTGGGGGTTCTAGTGGATAACAGATTGAACATAAATCAAAATGTGATGCACCGGCAAAAAAGACTAATATCATTCTGGGGTATATTAACAGGAGTGTCATATGTAAGACACAGGAGGTAACTGTCTCACTCTACAAGGCACTGGTGAGGCCTCAGCTAAAGTGCTATGTCCAATTCTGGGTGCCACAGGTTAGGAAAAATGTGAACAAACTGGAGAAAGTCGAGAGGAGAGTAACAAAAATGATAAAAGATTTAGAAAACCTGGGGTATAAGGAAAGGTTAAAACACTAGCCATGTTTAGTTTTGAGAAAAGATGACCTGGGGGACCTGATAATAGTCTTCAAATATATTAAGGGCTGTTATAAAGAGGACTGGATCAACTGTTCTCCATGTCCACTGAAGATTGGACAAAAAGCCATTGGCTTAATCTGCAGCAAGGGAGATTTTAGGTTAGATATTAGGAAAATCTTTCTAACTATAAGGGAAATTAAGCTCTGGAATTGGCTTCCAATGGATGTTGTGGAATCATTGGAGGGTTGTAAAAACAGGTTGGACAAACGCCTTTCAGGGATGGTCTTAGGTTTACTTGGTTCTACAACAGTGCAGAAGTCTGGACTCGATGACTTCTCAAGGTTCCCTCCAATTCTACGTTTCTATGATTCTAAAAAGAGCCAGGCAAACATAATCACAACAAACCTTTCAATTTTTAGCTAGAGCACAGACACCAGTAATACAAAACAATACTATAACTGATATGAACAAATTCTATCACACAACTGATAGTTATTACAGCCTGTTTCCAGTACATTAGTAGGATGCATGGAATTTTCATAACAACAGGGGCTTGAATAATCAGGAGTAACCCAGCTCTGATTAACTGAAATACCTGGATAACCAAGGTGTAAGTTATGTTCCCTAGAGATGCATTAAATGAAGTTCCTGTCCTGTGGATCTCTTAAATTTTACTGAACTAAATTCTCCAGGAACGGAGAGACAGAGGAATTTCTGTAAGATCCCTTTGGAATTTAAGAAAGCCTCATGAGTGGAGCTTCAGTCAACGCAACTTTCGGCTACATATATTATTTAACCAGTTACTTCAAGTTAACTAGAGTTGTCAAAATTGGGATTGCACTGCACTGCCACAAAAAGTAGCCTTCTAACCTAGGCCCAAGTTTTACCTAAGCCACTTGTCCTAACATAGACATAATGTCTATTTGTGCAAATTACTGGTGTTTCTTAGGTTAAATACACTCTGGACAGCCCTAAATCTTTACCTGGCCATGTAACACTTCATACATATTCTAATACTTTCCTAATAAATAAGCACAAAAATTTAAATCAAAATTCAACATTTCTGGAAGTCAGTTTTTCTTATAACGGTTTGATTTAAAATTTGGTTGAATTGCCTGCTCTCCTATAAGGCTGCACCTTAACTAGAATATTGAACTATAAAAGCTTCTAGAGCAGGCTTTCCTTGTAAACTTAAAGGCTAATTATATATAATAGCAATTACAAGTACAGTTAAGAGTCCATTTTATGCCAGATTATAACCACACAAGAAAATTTATCCAAAACTCTACCAGAGTAAAGCTTATTTAAAATTTCACAGGGAAAAATGATTTTGCTCTAATGAGTTCATATATGAGATTATGTTCCGGGTGAAAACAAGCACATTTAAAACTGGATCAAACTAAAAGTAATCTGTTCTTATTTACAGAAAGAACTACATAAATAGAAAGAACATAATCCACACATCAAACTAGTATTACATGAAAATTATTACATTTGAGTGACTTTTTCTTTTAAGATTTGCAGAACCTTAACAAAAAGTGATTTCAACACATCAGATTTACTTCTGTGATTTTTAATTGAGTTTTGTTTCTGTAACTTTGAGATTAACAATCATGTTTCCATTCTGATACTGTGTATCTTTTAAAAAGAAAGTATAAATAATCCTGTACAAGTAACACTGGATTTATTTTCTTTCATTCTAAATTGTTGACTGTGTTCCAAAATTGCAGCCTTCTGCATTAACTAAAATACTAGAACATTTTGACTTGTTTATTAGGTTACTTGTGTACTGATACTGATGGAAGTAGTCTTGGCAAGCCATGCAATCCTTACGTCAATGATGAGCAATGCTGCCTACAACATCTGAATTTCAAGGCTTGCCTAGACTGCCGATTACTGAAGGCTGATGATCAGCAGTGGCAATTCAGCAACCTGAAAAACACAGTTTTAAAAACACTGAATAGTGCAATGTTACAATGCATTTCACACTGTCCCAGGCAAGCAGAGGAAAGGAAATGTTGCATCATGTAATATCATGAGATCTGATCCACTGAGGTGCTCAGCTCTCTCAAATGCCAATGACTGTCAACAGGTATCAAGGTCACTCAGCGCTACACAGACACTCATTTTCTGTATATTTAGAGCCAGATTGTGTCCTACTTCTGGATCAACATGAAAGAGAGGAGAAGGTGTAGGAAGGACTACACACAATCTCTATTCTGATGCTTGAACCTGCATCCATTCAAAAGGAATACTTCCCAAGGGTAGTGGCACTGCTATGGGGAAAAGGAGTTTTGAAGGTCTCCTGCTTCCCAGTTCTGTACTGATTATGAAAGATGGAACTCCTCCTGAACAAGGATTTTTTAAAAAGGCACAGAAATGCTCTCCTAAATCCCTCACCTATGACTCAAAAACTTTAGGTGTTGAAAGGACTTGGGCCTTCAGCAGAGAGAAGATTTTTATGACTGTTTTCTTTTTTATATTGTACCCCACCAACTGGTATCTGGAAATCTAATACAAAAATTAAAACAACCAACTGTCAACAACTGGCGTAAATCAAACCCATTCCTACCTCAACAAGTTCCACCCTTCATGAGATAAATATCCTGGGTACAGGCCCAAATTTTTAATATATATCTTACATAGTATCCGCCCTCCAACCAATTAAAAATAAATCATACCTCCCCCCCCCCCGCCAAAAAAGGGGCTCTGACTACTGGAGAGAAATCAAGAACAAAGGGCATTCCACCAAAACTGCTCTGTGCCCATACCCAGGAATTAAACCATGAGACAGAAAGCAAAGGTATTTTGATAAGACACAATTTCTGCAACAGTGCAAGAGCGAAGAGGTTCTCTCTAAAACAGTCAGCTCCCAAGCCACTCATGGCTTTATAATGGTATCCCTTGCTTGAACTGCACTCCAGAAAGAATTCTGAACCACTGCTCATGTTGACTTGCCCCAATCAGGCTGAATGCTGACGGACTTGCCTCAATTAACCTGCATGCTGGCTAGCTGAATGTTATCTATATTCTTCAAAGTCAGTCTTAAGACTATATGCCAATATAGTGACAAAAAGAACAGATAACTGTGTTGAGATCTGCATCGGAAGGAACAAGTTGGTCTAGTCTGGACTCAAGAAACAAATGATCAATTTAATGAAATCCCAAGATCACAAACAACTGAGAAAAATTGTGAAAGTACCTTTTCAATCAAGGGAGTAGGTACAGTTCCCTTTCTTTTCAAATGTATTTTCCTCTACCTAGCAACACCAGCTTCATTTTTTCGTTATTGAATTTAAACCAAGCACTGAGAAAGTAGAAAAACTGAATATTCCAGGTTTGATGTGGAAACACAGAGTTCATTTTCATCAACTTAATGATAATACTGCAGTTCAAAAGGCCTTTCTTCAACAGCCTTACATACATGAGGGTGACAGGATGGAATGCTGTGGGACCTTCACTAGGAGAGGACATGCAATTGCCCATCACAATACTCTGAGTCTTCCCTATATGAGTAAACAGATCCTCTGTAAAACAATCCCATTCACCTCTATCAGCTCCTACAGACAAGTTAACAGTAACTCAGGATAGCCTTATCAAAACTTATACAATTTAATAAAATTGTATGTACTATGACCTCTGATCACTGCCAGAAGATGACCAAACAAAGCAAAACGTGTTCTTTCAATTTTTTCCCCAGGTCTAAAGCCAGAGAAATCCAGGAATCTAAAAGAACATACGTGTCAATTAAGGTATCTTTAAAGTGGAAAGATTGTTCCTGTCAAACAGATGGTTTCTTGCGTAAGAGCCTAACCACTACCTGCTGTAGGTCACCAGCCAGCTTTCTTTCACAAAAGATGACATAATCAATTCTGATCAATAATGGGTGTGATGTTTCACTCCATATTCTTTATGAAAATATGCTTATAATATGAATACGACATAACTGAGATGTACTTTATGTAAGATGGGTGTTGTACGGTATCACTGGAAAGGTTATCATAGAATCATAGAATATCAGGGTTGGAAGAGAACTCAAGAGGTCATCTAGTCCAACCCCCTGCTCAAAGCAGGACCAATCCCCAACTAAATCATCCCAGCCAGGGCTTTGTCAAGCCAGGCCTTAAAAAACACTAAGGAAGGAGATTCTACCACCTCCTTAGCTAACCCAGTGCTTCACCATCCTCCTAGTGAAAAAGTTTTTCCTAATATCCAACCTAAGCCTCCCCCACTGCAACTTGAGACCATTACTCCTTGTTCTGTCATCTGTTACCACTGAGAACAGTTTAGATCCATCCTCTTTGGAATCCCCTTTCAGGTAGTTGAAAGCAGCTATCAAATCCCCCCTCATTCTTCTCTTCCACAGACTAAACAATCCCAGTTCCCTCAGCCTTTCCTCATAAGTCATGTGTTCCAGTCCCCGAATCATTTTTGTTGCCCTCTGCTGGATGCTTTCCAATTTTTCCACATCCTTCTTGTAGTGTGGGGCCCAAAACTGGACACAGTACTCCAGATGAGGCCTTACCAATGCCTAATAGAGGGGAATAATCACGTCCCTCAGTCTGGGAGCAATGCTCCTACCTATGCAGCCCAAAATGCCATTAGCCTTCTTGGCAACAAGGGCACACTGTTGACTCATATCCACTCGTCCACTGTAACCCCTAGATCCTTTTCTGCAGAACTGCTGCCTAGCCACTCAGTCCCTAGTCTGTAGCAGTGCATGGGATTCTTCCATCCTAAGTACAAGACTCTGCACTTGTTCTTGTTGAACCTCATCAGATTTCTTTTGGCCCAATCTTCTAATTTGTCTAGGTCGCTCTGTATCCTATCCCTACCCTCCAGTGTATCTACCTCATCTGCAAACTTGCTGAGGGTGCAATCCACGCCACCCTCCAGAACATTAATGAAGATATTGAACAAAACCAGCCCCAGGACTGACCCTTGGGGCACTCTGCTTGATACTGGCTGCCAACTAGACATGGAACCATTGATCACTGCCCATTGAGCCCGATGATCTAGCCAGCTTTCTATCCACTATATAGTCCATTCATCCAGTCCATACTTCTTTAACTTCTTGGCAAGAATACTGTGGGAAACTGTATCAAAAGCTTTGCTAAAGTCAAGGAATAACACATCCACTGCTTTCCCCTCATCCACAGAGCCAGTTATCTCATCATAGAAGGCAATTAGATTAGTCAGGAATGACTTGCCCTTGGTGAATCCATGCTGACTGTTCCTGATCACTTTCCTCTCCTCTAAGTGCTTCAGATTTGATTCCTTGAGGACCTGCTCCATGATTTTTGCAGGGACTGAGGTGAGTCTGACTGGCCTGTAGTTCCCAGGATCCTCCTTCTTCCCTTTTTTTAAAGATGGGCACTACATTAGCCTTTTTCCAGTCATCTGGGACCTCCCCCGATTGCCATGAGTTTTCAAAGATAATGGCCAATGGCTCTACAGTCACATCCGCCAACTCCTTTAGCACCCTTGAATGCAGTGCATCCAGCACCATGGACTTGTGCTTCTCCAGCTTTTCTAAATAGTCCCAAACCACTTCTTTCTCCACAGAGGGCTGGTCACCTCCTCCCCATGCTGTGCTGCCCAGTGCAGTAGTCTGGGAGCTGACCTTGTTAGTTAAGATAGAGGCAAAAAAAAGCATTGAGTACATTAGCTTTTTCCACATCCTCTGTCACTCGGTTGCTTCCCTCATTCAATAAGGGACCCACACTTTCCTTGACTTTCTTCTTGTTGCTAACATACCTGAAGAAACTCTTCTTGTTATTCTTAACATCCCTTGCTAGCTGCAACTCCAAGTGTGATTTGGCCTTCCTGATTTCACTCCTGCATGCCCAAGCAATATTTTTATACTCCTCCCTGGTCATTTGTCCAATCTTCCACTTCTTGTAAGCTTCTTTTTTGTGTTTAAAATTAGCAAGGATTTCACTGTTAAGCCAAGCTGGTCACCTGCCATATTTGCTATTCTTTCTACACATCGGGATGGTTTGTTCCTGCAACCTCAATAAGGATTCTTTAAAATACAGCCAGCTCTCCTGGACTCCTTTCCCCCTCATCTTATTCTCCCAGGGGATCCTGCCCATCAGTTTCCTGAGGGAGTCAAAGTCTGCTTTTCTGAAGTCCAGGGTCCGTATTCTGCTGTTCTCCTTCCTTCCTTGTGTCAGGATCCTGAACTCGACCATCTCAGGGTCACTGTCTCCCAGGTTCGTCTCCACTTTTGCTTCCCCTACTAATTCTTCCTGGTTTGTGAGCAGCAGGTCAAGAGGAGCTCTGCCCCTAGTTGGTTCCTCCAGCACTTGCACCAGGAAATTGTCCCCTACTCTTTCAAAAACTTCCTGGATTGTGTGTACACCGCTGTATTACTCTCCCAGCAGATATCTGGGTGATCGAAGTCTCCCATGAGAACCAGGGCCTGCGATCTAGTGACTTCTGTTAGTTGCCAGAAGAAAGCCTTATCCACCTCATCCCCCTGGTCTGGTGGTCTATAGTAGACTCCCACCATGACACCACCCTTGTTGCTCACACTTCTAAACTTAATCCAGAGACTCTCAGGTTTTTCTGCAGTTTCATACTGGTGCTTGAGCAGTCATACTGCTCTCTTACACAGTGCAACTCCCCCACCTTTTCTGCCCTGCCAGTCCTTCCTGAATAATTTACTGAATGTGATTATCCAATTTGTATGCCTGTATCATTTCTGTATCTGAAGTTAGGAATATTAACTATGTATCTGTATTTCAACTATGTTACTTTGAGTGACGCCCACTGCTAATACTTCAGGTACAACAATGGAAAAGCCAGACAGGGCAGATGGCCCATTAGCGAGGACAATGGACTGAGAAAAGGCTTGGCCTTCCTGCAGACATTACATACTGCACCTGACTCATGGATGCTGTGATACTACATAGTCAGGTGATCTTGTCACCTGATACTAAATATTACCTAGGACTTTCTGTAACTTTCCACTGGAAGGGAGGGGGGTCAGATTTGGGAAACAAAGGATTCCTGCCTTATGTAAATCCAATTTAATGGTGGCGAGGAAAGCAAACGAGGCTCCTCCTCTCCATGGCCTGTCTGCCCAAGAAGAAAGTCTGCTAAAGCCACCTGAAGGGAAACCAGTGGGGAGTCCAGACTGAAAAGAATTATAACTGGAACTCTGAACCACAGAAACTTTGCAACCTGCCTAAAATAACACTTAGGGTAAGAAATTACATTTTGTAACCTGTTCCTTAAGTGTATTGAGCTTAGCATGTGTACTTCTGTTTATCTGCTCAGTAATCTGCTTTGTTCTGTCTGTTATCTCTTATATTCACTTAAAAATCACTTTTTGTAGTTAATAAACTTATTGCTTGTTTATAATATAACCCAGTTTATGTAATTTCTAACTGGGGGGGCAAGAAGTTGTGCATATCCCCCTCCACATTGAGAGAGGGGGCGAATGTCAGAAAACCTTTGGGTTTGTACCCCTTAAAGGGAGAGGGCACTAGAGTGTTGGGGAGAGCCCCAAAAGCTTTTGAATCTTTCCAGAGTGGATCTCTTTCTCTCTGTGCAGCTGGGTGTGGCCCTGCCTATGTGCTTGGCTGGAAGAGGCTTGTGAGCCTAGCCCAGCAAGGCCAGGAAAAGGGGACCCAGGCTGGCAGAATAGGCTGATTGAGCAGAGGAGGCTCAGTTAAACCCCAGCACATAAGCTGACACCCCAAAGGGCCCAAACCCGTCACAATGGGCCTGTGCTCTCCCCACTTGTTACTAGCCATAACATGTGAAGGCCCATTTCACAGGTGGCTGAAAAAGTTTATTCCAAACATCTTGAAGTTCCATCAACAGAGCTGTATGAAACATAGCCACTGCAGAAATCCAACTGATTTTAACAGCAATTAGATAAACTCTCCAAGAGACAGAAATGCTTGATTCTGGTTCTAAGTGGCATTAAGATGGATCCAACAGGCTGCTTACTGTTTACTGGTCTAGACTTTGTAGATCCTGTGGTTTAGGAAAAGAAAAACTTTTTTACTTTCACCACAGAAAAGGCATAAGATGTATATATAACAAATCTATGTTACAATCAACTGGGAAAAAAACCAAATACTAGCTCATAAGCCTCCTTTCTTATTGATGTATTTGTCACAGGTCATCTCTGTGAAGATGCAGAGGAAGGGGGATACCTAAATGGCAATGCTTCAATAGTCAAAGTAAAAAGAGTATAATGGTCCAGTATGCTTTTAATACACTGGCCCAGTGGCTGATCACCATTATTCTTTATATTCCTACAGTCCAACAGGATTCATTAGTCTCCCAGGGCAGACATTTGAGAAACACAATGATTGGAGAAAAGATAAGTAGTTATCTTTGTCACAGTTTCAGGGTAACTACACCTGTATTCCCCACTCCGTAGTTCACTCCAAGAGTTCCCAGGCAAGTCTCAGGTCTCCAGCCATCACCCGTCTTTGGGCAGGGATCCTTGTGCGACTTCCTTCTGACCAGGGGGTTGTAAGGCTGAACAACTCCCTGACTTACACTGCGATATCCCCAGGGCCAGCAAGCCAATTTGCCTAAAGGCCAGCATCTGTACTTTGTCTCCAAGGTCTGTGAACAGCGTATTGTCAGCAGTTACAAGTTACCACACAGCTCTTTCTAAGCAAGCACATTTATTCTTAAGGTAAAAGCATTACAGAGAAAACATAACAACAAACAGATTTAAATACACAATAAACATCCCGGGGTCATCCATGCTACTAGGCCAAAGTCTTTCGGACCCTTATGCAAGGGTTGGAGTTGCCCTTGGACAGAAGGCCCTCTCTGTTTTCTGGATCAGAAAGAAGGCCTGAGTCAGTGTTAACCCAGACTTTTATCCAAAACTCCTTTCTTTGTCTTATGGCTGCGGTGGGCAACCTGAAGCTGGTCAGGGTAATCCGCTGGCAGGCTGCGAGACAGTTTGTTTACATTGACTGTCCGCAGGCACGAACACCCGCAGCTCCCGGTGGCTGCGGTTCGCCATTCCCGGCCAATGGGAGCTGTGGGAAGTGGTGCATTCCACAGGGACGTTCTGGCTGCTGCTTTCCGCAGCTGCCCTTGGCCAGGAATGGCGAACCGCGGCCACTGGGAGCTGTGGGCAGCTGTGCCTGCAGACAATCAATGTAAACAAACTGTCTCTTAGTCTGCCAGCGCATTACCCTGATGGGCCACAGGTTTCCCACCACTGTCTTAAGGTCTCTGGACAATCCAGTTTAAACCAGTATATGGGAGCCTCCCCAGGTGGTGGAAACTCTCGTGTGGGGGTTACAATCTGAGTAATTTGCCTTCACCACCTCCCACTGCTTTTGGTTCCTGGAGAAGTTGTGGGAACCCTCCCCACTGGAGTGGCATACAATCCCTAGCCACAGTGATACACAAATTTAATAGAATATGGTCCTTAAAGATATTGCATGGGACTGCAATATCTGTCACACTCTTACCACTGTTGAAAGCAGCGTTGCTGTAGCTGTGTTGGTCCCAGGATATTAGA
This sequence comes from Caretta caretta, assembly GCF_965140235.1. Classification (NCBI taxonomy): domain Eukaryota; kingdom Metazoa; phylum Chordata; order Testudines; family Cheloniidae; genus Caretta; species Caretta caretta. The sequence continues at coordinate 243,071,161 of NC_134207.1, read as the reverse complement.
GAGACAAGGTGGGTAAGATAGTATCTTTTATAGGACCAAATTCTGCTTGTGAGAGACAAGCTTTCAAGTTTACACAGAGCTCTTCTTCAGGTCTTGAAGATGACCTGAAGAAGAACTCTGTGTAAGCTCGAAAGCTTGTCTCTCTCACCAGTAGAATTTGGTCCAATAAAAGACACTACCTCACCCATCCTGACACTCTTACCACCTTATTTAACATCTTGTCCCCCTTTATAAAGCAAAGCTGCATTTAACTGTAAAGTCTGGATTCCAGCCAAATGCCAGATGTTGCATCTCCTCACAGTAGTCAGACCATCTGACCATGTTGCTAGGCATACTCAATCCAAAGAGAGAGCACAGAGAAAGCTACAAAGTAATTAATATTGCGTAACTCATTAAAAATCTCATGCTCCTGATTTAGTTCATCAGAAGCAAGGTCAATAAACATCTGGCTGGACAGAACAGAAAAAAAGGAATGGATGAGTAGCAATCTTAAATGCCATTCAAGAAATGTCTCATGCCTTGAGAAGAGCTAAATAATAGACTCATAGACTTCAAGGCCAGAAGGGACCTAATCTGGCCTTCTGCACATCACAAGCCACAGAACCTCACCCACTCACTCCTGTAATACACCCAGAACCTCTTGCTGAATTATTAAAGTACTCAGATCGTGATTTAAAGACTTCACGTTACAGAGAATCCGCCATTTACTCTGATTTAAACCAGCAAGTGACGTGTGCCCCCATGATGCAGAGGAAGGTGAAAACCCTCCAGTGATCCTTCTTGTCAGTAATTTTGGGTAGCAGCCAGAGAGTGGTGTAGAGAGATGATTCTGAAGTCAGGGAAAGCAACATTCCATTCAGTTGCTTTTTCTTTATTTAATTCCTCCAGAGACAGAATATCTAAGAGAAGCAACCTGAGTGAGAGCCACAGATCCATTAGTATGTTAACATACTGAAATATGATGTCTATGAATTCCTTATAGAATGAGAATGCCAACATTTTCCATTCAATATACCTACAAAAATATCCATTTGATACTCCAGCCTAGGGAACTTACCTCCCAAGGAAGTGAATGTACTAGCAATGTCTTTAAACTTTCAGTGTAAGACAGTGGCTCACCTTCAGACTCTGGCGCATAGAAGTCTCCCAGATGGGAAAATTTGTTAACCAAGTCCTCCTCATCTTAAGTCAGGAGACATTTAAAAAGGGGACCACTGGAATGCTAATACTCCTTCCCAGAAGTAGGCCGTGCTACAGAACCAGGCTGTGGATTTGCAGAAGGAAGAGCTGGGAGAAGTTGATCTGAAAATGTAAAGCTGGATAGAAGCAGTTGGGGAAACCAGGTCCTGAAGATGGCAGCCAACTCTTGTTCTAACTGGCTGCGGTGGAAAAGAGCCCAGTCAAGAGACAAAGAGCAGAGTCTACTATAATGCTTTGCTTCAGAGGTACAACACGCTAGAACAACTTCACAGTCAAGAAAAAATGTCCGGCTGAGCAAAAACAGTATGCAGCTACAACAGTGTGCCCCTGGTGGCCAAACAGCTAAAATGCATGTTGATCTGCAAGAGTTGCGAGGGCGGCACTCTGGCTGCTCACAACTCTCAGTAACCCTCCTCCTGCTGCTGATTATTTGATGCCCAAACAAATTTTTGCAGAATTTAAAACTTTTTTTTAATTGTAAAATGCCTATTTTTTTCAGAAGGGCTGAGCACCTACAGCTCTCACTGACTTCAGCAGGAATTGTGAGTACTCAACACTTCTGAAGATCAGATTATATGTTTTAGCCCTTATTGCTGAAAAGAAAACTTTCCAAATGTGAACTGATTCTGTGTTCTCTTCCTGAGTCTGCAGAAAACAACAAGATGTAAACTGCTTTAACAATAAATTTCCATGTCAAATTATATACCAAAATTTCTCACTATTTCACAGGTAATCATTTTAATTGAAACATCTAACTAAGGTGTATAGCTAGTGTGACTTCAATCATCTGGTGCTGATTGTGACAAATCTGACAATTTCCTGCAACATCCTTCAAAAATCTTAATGAATGAAGTTTAAGTATCTTTGCAATCCATTGTATCAAATGCAAAGGTTATGTATTATTGTGGGCCAAGATTGTATGTAATGTCTCCAGCACGGAGATGTGAGGGGAATCCTGGGAAGAGTTATGAATTTCAAAGGAGGCACTGAATAACGTGCCAGACAGGAATGGACTTTTGGGACAAACAGTAACAAGTTTGCCTGAGGAGCCTCTACAGGGAGGTGAATGAAAATTCCCCAGCTCTGTTTATGCAAAAAACCTAGCCTTTTGAAGATATGCCCTGGGGAGAGGACCGTTATCTGCTGATTACCTGTTCCTGGAGTCTCAACATCAAAGGCCCAAGCTATATAAAGGAAAAACTAATTTATCCTTGGGTGTGCTAGTTCTAAGCTAAGCTGTTATGAACGTGTGACCTTGTTTAAAGGGCAGACTCCTATCAGAGACCTTGGTGAAGTAGGAGGATGATTTCTGGTAAGCTTATTAGCATGTTTGTAAGTACTTTTGTTGTTTTTAATATGTTTTCTCTGTAATGCTTTCACTTAAGAATAAATGTGATTGCTTATTAAGAGCTGTGGGGTAACTTGTAATTGCTGGCAATTAGTTATTCATAGCCTTCAGAGAGAAAGCAAAGCACAGACACTGGTCTGTATAGGCAGTCTGGCATGCTGGAAATATCACAGTGTGGGCAGGGAACTATGCAGCCTCAAAATTCAATGGTCAGGAGGGACAGAAATGTGGGTCTCTGCCCAAGAGAGGTGACAGCTGAGGAGCCGGGAGCCTAGAGTGCATGCCCTTGGTGGACCATGGCGGAGAAATACAGATGCAGTTGCCCTGAACTGTGACACAAATAATCACAAAAAATCTTTACCAAGGAAAGTGCTTTGTTTAGTTCATCCATCAGAAGTCCCAAGTGACAGACTTTCCAGCACTTCTCTTGAGATACTATTCCACAGGCTAATAGAGCTCAATGCTACGAAGTTTATCCTGATATTCATCCTAGATTTTATACTTCTTAATTTCTTGCCATTACTCCTAGTTAGAACTTGAACTGAGCCACCTGAGAGAGGAAAAGGAATTGGGGGGCAAGTAAGTGGTGCTTATTTATTTTCCAGTTCAATCTTTGGAAGACTGAAATTACTGCCTGAAGGAACACAGGAGTCTGAGCACCCCTACACCAAATACATGCACTTTCCTGAGAAGATTCTTTTTCTACAGGGGATATAAAAGTACCAGAAGAGAGAAGAATTAATAAACAGAGCAAATGCTGTCTAGCAAAGGAGAAGCAGCAACACATACCCCGAAGAGACAACTATAGTGATGACTAGCTGGCCGGGGTCTGAATATATGGGGCTCAAAATGAGAGAAATCAAAAAGTACAGACCACTTGTCTTCATTGGGCAGGAATCCTGTCTAGGAAAGTTTAAGTGGTAAAAAGATCACCTTGCAGGATTTCTTCTTCAGTGGACCAGTTCTTCTGCAGAGGCCTCGGGTATAGCACTAGTAAGTGGGGTCACATGGGTGCATGAAGCTATTACGCCTAACATCTGCAGGAAGAACAGTACACTTCTCGGGTGCTGGGATCCCAGAGGATACTATCTCTCAAATGGTATGGAAAACTCAGTGCTCGGAATAACCCCTTTTTTATGCCAAGATAAAAATAGGTGCTTCATTACTTAGGCAAAACCTCAAGGGTTGGAACTATCTGTATGTTTTCCCTAGAAACAAGAACACTCCCTGAGCTCATGATACTCTGATCAGTCAACAGTCTAAATACAGGGAAACAATGATACTTGTGTTGTCTGAGGAATGAAGACTCAGCAGTGAAAACATTCAGTGATCTAGAAAGACCAAAGGGTAGGATATCATAATGATAGTGGCCTTTTCCTACACAAAACCAGAGATACTTCTCATAAAATGGATGGATTATCAGGTATAAGAGATGCTGTCAACACAACCTCTTTTCTTTCCGTAACAAGAAATAATAGGAGTAAAACATGTTCTCCTTTTTATTACTAAAAGACCATCTCCATACCCTCTTTTTAGAGAAGGAAGGTAACTTCTTCCCTTAATATCTTCTCATGAGAGGGATCTCTGAAAATGGAGAGGAAGAGGAAAGAGTACAAATCTAAAACTGAATAGTTAAAGCTGTTGACTATCACATCAAACTGTCTGCCTGGTGCTCAATGCAACAGGCAATCTTACCACTGAGATAAGGCAGACCACTGACAAAAATGTTTGAACTTCTGCCTGAAAGAGGAGTGTCTATGGGCAGACTTCCAATCTGTTGGAGGTCAAGGAAGACCTGTGCCTCTAGAATCCAAGGGAGTAGTACCCTCTTAACTGAAGGCATTTAAAGTAGCTAAAGATGTCTGGAAAGTTGTCCAAAAGTCTTCAACCTTTTTAAGCTATCATCTCTTTCTTCACTAACAGATCTTTTCACACAGAAAGTGAACTATTGTGGTCTGAGCTTCATACAGCAATGTGGTGCTCTTCAGCCAAAAGAACTAGTGAATGGTAATAGCTGCATTAGAATGGGCATTGTATGTTAACTCGTAGGGCATGTTTGGCCATCATCTCATCTTCAGACACAAAGAATTTAAGATCTTGCATGAACTGAGAAAGGATTTAATAAAAAATGAGCAACAGCTTGTAACCTGAGAAAGTTGCACTTCTCAAACATGGCTTGCTAACTGTCAATTTACACCTGCAAGATTACATCTTTTCCAGCACCAGTGAGATCTTTTTAAAAATTATATATTTTCAAGAGTGTTTTTTCCTTAAGAGTTCAGTTATTTTACAATATAGCTTTTTCGTTCTGTTGACCTACTAACAAGATCAGTCTCCCTTTGATAAAGGTACACTGGTAAAGTGGGAATGAAAAAAGAAAAACATACTTGAAATACTCGCTAGAATATAGTTTTTCAATCACTGTAAATGTAACTATCCTCTTTGCACTGGCAACTTACTTGTGTCTAGATAGTGAAGTGGAAATGTACAGAAAAGACCATAAGAGCTGCTTCAGCCTCATGGAAACCTATGAGATGCAACCTGCTGTTTTTGATATCTTCTGTTACTCTTTTCCATTCCTGGAAGGATATTAAATGAAAAAGAGAAAATACCAGTAGCTGCAGTTCTTTAATCTGGCTCCCTCTGGCTATTTACACTTGTAGTATCTAGGTGCTTACGCTGCACATTCCAGGATCACATAGAAAGTAGTGTTTACTGGAGATACTCGCTCTTTCTATTCACACTGCTTCACACAGGGTTTCAAAAGTATAAAAGGGGAAATGGTCTCAGCCACCCTTTAGTTCTTTTCACTAACGCAGGAATTCTTAACCCAAAATCTAAAGAAGTTAAGAAAGCAAGAGAGGAATGTGAATATGCAGAGGTAACACTATCTAAGAGCAGATCTACACTTAAAATGCTGCAGCAGCTTCTCCCATCGGTGTAGTTAATCCACCTCTGCGAGAGGCTGTAGCTACATGGAAAGGAGACGCCCTCTTGTTGACATACCACTGTCTGCATAGTGGCTTAGGTCAGTATAACTGCATTGTTCAGAGGTGTGGATTTTTCACAACCCTGAGAGACACAGTTATACAGATGTAAGTTTATAGTGTAGACCTGGCCTAATAATTATAGTTGTGGAAATATAACTTCTGTCACGTTGAGGTAGTCCACATATTTTCATTTGTAGAAGTTTGGTAACAGTACCACCCCAAAAAAGGGCACAGATGTTCTAGGTGAACAAGAACTTCAGAACTGCTAAAATGAACAACAGCTCTGGATACCAGGTCCAGAGAGTATTAGAAGGGACTTGTGACAGGTTAGTCTGCCCTTTAAGGGCAGTGGTGCCAAAGGGTCAGCCCACCACCCAATTATATGGCATGGTCCTTTAATGTTTTGAGAGGTTTGGGGGTATGCAAGGATCTAGGAAATAAGAGGTATTGCTGGAGAGGAAGAAGTCCTGGCAATAAACAAAATGTGGGAGAAAGTCAGTAACTGTTTCTTTAAGGGTCCAGGACTAGTGAACTTGCAGAGTGGGTGAGGCAACCTACTGGGGATGAGCTGGAAGAAGGAGACTGGCATATATGCTACCTCCACCCCTCAGCAGGGTAGACGCCAGCAGTAGAAGGCTGCCTACTGAACCCTCCAAGTCCGAGGACTAATTGGGAGAAAGGGGCCAGCTGGAGGAGAAACTGGCTAAGGTTCTATAGAAGGCCTAAATTACAACCCAGCTCCAGGGAGGAGAACTGGAGACGCCTACCTTAAGGAGAAACAGAGAGACTGCCTAAGTTTCAATCCAATTTTGGGGAGGAGATATAGTGACTTCTGTCTTAAAAGAGGGTTACCATTTAGGCTACCACTACACTATGAGCTAGAGGTGTGATTCCCCTGTTCGTGTACACCTACTTGTGCTAGCTCTCATCAAGCTAGCATGAGTATACACAGCAGCATAGCCATGGTAGTAGAGGCTTAGCTAAGCTTGCTGAGCAGAAACCCACCTGAAATTGATGGGTAGGACTCTGCTGCTGTGATACCCTGGCTACACTGCTATTGATACTCATACTAGCTCAGTCAGAGTGTACCCAAGCAGGGCAATCACACCCCTGGATTGTACTGTAGACCCAACCTTAGGCCCTGCCTACACAGGCAAGTTTCTGCACAGTAAAGCAGCTTTCTGCACTGTAACTCCCAAGGTGTACACAGTGCCAAGCCACTTAGTGCGTAGAAACTGCGCAGCAGCAGCGCTTTTAAAAAAAAAACCCCGACGAGAGGCGTACAGCTTTCTGCGCTGGGGGTACAGGGCTGCGGTGCCACTGTAGACACCCTGGTCGATTACAGCGCTGCAAATGGCCTCCAAGAGATGTCCCAAAATGCCTGTTCTCGCCTCTCTGGTCATCAGTTTGAACACTACTTCTCTGCCCTCAGGTGACCAACGGTCATCCTCACCCCATTAAATTACTTTGGAATTTTGAAAGTCCCTTCCTGTTTGCTCGGTGATGCATGCAGTGGTCTCAGCGCATTTTTCCAGGTGGCTATGCCTGCTCCATGCACTAGGCGATCCCCTGCTTAGAGCAATGCCGAGCTGCTGGAGAGGAGAGGAGGCTGTCCAGTCCCAGCTGTGTTCCAGCCATAGGAATTATGATACCTACGGACAGATTTCACAATGCATGACAGAAAGGGACACTGACCAGGACACACTGCAGTGCAGGGTCAAAGTGAAGGAGCTGCAGAACGCCTACCACAAGGCGCAGGAGGCAAACTGACGCTCTGGTGGTGCGCCCACGAGTTGCCAATTCTACAAAGAGCTGGACGCGATACTCGGCAGCGATCCCACGTCCACTGCGAAGACCACTGTGGATACTTCGGTGGCTCGCATGCCAGTTGAGATTGGACCGAGCCAGGAGGAGGAAATCTTGGACAAAGATGTGGAGGGGGAGGGGGACCCAGAGGCAGAGAATGACTTGGAGGTCAGAGATGCAGCCAGGAGCTCTTTTCTACCCCGAAGGAGGCCAGCCAGTCACAGCTGTCAGATGTTGGTGAAGTGCAAACAGGAAAGGAGGCCCCTGGTAAGTGGATTTGATATGGGAAATCGCTGAAGCGAGTTGTTGGGGGCAGAAGGGTTGCAGAAATCAGGCTTGTCTCCCCCCGCATGCCTATTTTGAGCAGCGGAACACGCTGTTGATAGACTCCCTCACTTCATAGGAATCTCCCTCAGAGATCTCCAGGAAACTCTCGTGGAGATACTGAGCAACCCGCTGCCACAAGTTCCTCGGCAGAGCTGCTTTGTTTCTTGCCCCATTAATGGTAACTTTCCCGCACCACTGTGCCATTATAGGTGGTGAGGGGGAGGAACCATTGCTTCACACAGGCAAGCCACTTAGGGGCCAGGGCAGAAGCCACAGTCTTGGAGAAGACTCTCCCTTGATTCCCTGCTCACCCTCAGCAGCGAGATATCTTCCATAATGATCACATCCTATGGAAAGTGTGGGGACAGGAATGATTATCAGGCCTCACCTACAGTGCTGGCTCTCCCCAAGAGCCACGTGCCCAGTGTACAGCAGGGTCTGGGAAGAGTGATTTACCTTGCCCCTGCAGCTACTTACCATTTTGGGGGTCTTGTGGCTCATGTGTGCTTGCCTAGGGTCAGCCAGTTAGTGACAGGTGTGAGAGTACTGGCTGTATTTTAAATTACTGATTCAGTGTTCTCCGTGTTGCAAACAATACGGTTTCTGCACAATGTTGCATTTAAACTTCACAGAGATGACCTTGGGAGCCCAGCCTCCTTCTTTATTATCAGCGACTGAACTGCTGCACAGAATTAGAAAGCGGCCAAGAAGAACTAAAGAGACTTTCTGCATGATGTTATGATGCACTCCGCCGCCGAGAAACAGGAATTGAAGGAGTGGCGGGACAGCAAGAAGAGGAACCGAAAGGAGAACGCGGCATGCCAGAATGAAGCCATGGAGCGGCTCTTAAAGGTTATGGAGTGCCAAGCAGAGACACTCCAGGCAATACTAGCTCTGCAAACCGAGCAGAGCTCTCCGCTCCCGTCCTCCCCTGCAGCTGCTGTCGCAAAACTCTTTCCCATGTGTCCTCCAGATACCGCCAACACACTCTTATCAACGTTCTGGCTCCAGTCTCTACCCACAGCATTCCATTCCTTCCTCCTCACAGGCCAGAACTGTGGATTCCCAGTACACACTGCACTCAACACCCTTAACTCTTCAGTTTGGCCCTGCTGAAGTACTGTACCTGCTGCACTGTACTCCAAAGGAGAAGGCTGGATCTGATCCCTGGACATACACAAATCTTTAGCCATCCCAGGACCCCACCTCCTCCTGGGACCTTCCCTTCCCGCATCCCTCTCACTGCTGACTTTTTTGTTTGTTTGACTCTCTCCTCCAGTTGTTGCTTTTTAATAAAAAATTGTGTTGGTTTGAAAGCAATCTTTATTCTATTAATTGAAAGCAAAAAGAGCCCTGCAAAGCAACATACAATTATATTAAGCCCACATATTGCATTGTCTGCACCAATTATCTCCAAGCATTACAGGCACTGCACTCCCAAACATAGCAACAAATATTAGTGGCTTTCAGTGTCAAATTGCTGCCTCAAGGCATCCTTGATCCTTATGACCCCGTGCTGCACCCTTCTAATAGCCGTGGTCTCTGGCTGCTCAAACTCAGCCTCCAGGCACTGAGCCTCTGCGCTCCTGCCCTGAGTGAAATTTTCACCCTTCCCTTCACAAATATTATGGAGCGTACAGCATGTGGCTATAAGCATAGGAATATTGTCATCGGCCAGGTCCAGCTTCCCATAGAGGCAGCGCCAGTGGGCCTTTAAACAGCCAAAAGGACACCCAACAGTAATTCTGCACTTGCTCAGCCTGTTGTTGAACTGCTCCTTGCTGCTGTCAAGTTGCCCCATGTATGACTTCATAAGCCACGGCATTAAGGCTTAGAAGGAATCTCTCAGGATCACAATGGGCATTTCGACTTCACCTACGGTGATCTTCTGGTCCGGGAAGAAAGTCCCTGCTTGCAGCTTCCTGAACATGCCAGTGTTCCAAACGATGCGTGCATCATGCACCTTTTTGGACCAGCCTGCGTTAATGTCTGTGAAACGCCCATGGTGATCCACAAGCACCTGGAGAACCATTGAGAAATACCCCTTGCAATTAATGAACTCTGTGGATAGGTGGTCTGGTGCCAGAATTGAAATATGTGTGCCATCTATCGCCCCTACACAGTTGGGGAAGCCCATTTGTGCAAAGCCATCTACAATGTCAAGCGCGTTGCCCAGAGTCACGGTCTTTCAGAGCAGGATGCAATTAATGGCCCTGCAGACTTCCGTCAGCACAGGTCCAATGGTAGACTTTCCCACTCTGAACTGGTTAGTGACTGATTGGTAGCAGTCTGGAGTAGCCAGCTTCCACAGAGCAATCGCCACGCGCTTCTCCAACGGAAAGGCAGCTCTCATTCTCATATCCTTGCGCTGCAGGGCTGGGGCAAGCTCATCACACTGTCCCATGAATGTGGCTTTCCTCATCCAAAAGTTCTGCAGCCACTGCTCGTCATCCCAGACATGCATCATTATGTGATCCCACCACTCAGTGCTTGTTTCCCGAGCCCAAAAGCGGCATTCCACTGTGGTCAGCACCTCCGTGAAAGCTACAAGCAATCTCATGTTGTAGCTAGGAAGCGTGGCGAGATCAGTCACACTCCTCTTGCCTTTGTAGTTTAAGGAATAACTCCACTGCCATGCGTGACGTGTTGGTCAGAGTGAGCAGCATACTGGTCAACAGTTTGGGATACATTCCTGCAGCCCGAAAAGGCAGGGAGCGCAGTACACAAACCGTTGAAAGATGGCGCCAAATGCAGACAGAAGCACAGGGATTGCTGGGATGCAAAGCAATGCATCACGGGGCACTGGGACAGGACTCAGGATGCCCCATGACCCTCTCCGCCTTCCCACAACTATTAGCAGCTGAAGAGGAAGAGGTGTTCTGTGGGATAGCTGCCCAGAGTGCACCACTCCGAATACCGCTGCAAGTGCCGCAAATGTGAACACACTATTGCGCAGGAACCTGACAGTGTGAACACACAACAGCGGTTTCCCGTCAGCGCTCTCTGAGCGGTGCTGTAACTGCCGGCGCTATAACTCTGCCAGTGTAGACATACCCTTAGAGTACTACCCCAGCTCCCAGAAGGAGCAAGAATGATTACAAGGATTTTTAAAGAGACCAAAAGTGAGTGTGAACTGGGATGACTGAGTGAGTTACACTGTAGACTTAATAAACACTCAATAAAGCAGACCCCAGAAAGGGGCTACATGTTTTGAACAAATCTAGTTGGGTAATTGATTGAAAGAACCCAGGAAGCGCTGAGTGAGATACACCAGCAGAGAGGTGAGGAGCCACAAGGGTGTGTGCTGGAGGACAGTCCCCATGACAGGATTGCAACCTCATTCTCCCAAATCAGGCTTCATTTGAATGGGGAAAAAACGGTTTAAATCCCACATAGAGCCTCAAGTAGCAGCTTTACAAAATGTTAAGATGAAGACCATCAGAAGGCATATTATATCTCCTGGTGGACGAACATCTGCCAGGTCACAGCAATTCTGAAACACAGTCACACTGGAGTCAAATTCTGAACTGTGATGGACAGATTCCTGATCTCATATGCATATGCCCCCAAAGAAGAAAGAAACTGTGAACAGATTTGGTGATATATAGATAACTTAAGACCCAGTGGACACTTAAAGTATGGGGCATAACTTCCCTGGATGTAAATAAGGCTCAGTGAAAATACAGACAAGCTAGTACCCAGAAAGAGCTGGAAGTAGGAGAGAGACTATGTTAGCCATCTAGTTTCCATAACCAGGACTTCACCCAAATTCATGTCTAGGGATCTGGTGACTTTCACTGGCTGGTAATGTACCAATTGAAGTAATTACCAATTGAAGCCTATGTGGTGCCTGTCACAGGACTGATCCTTTAAGAGGGAATCAGGGACCCACCTACCTGTGACAAACTCCTGTAACAAAAAATGAGCCAACTTATACCCACCGGGATCCAACTAAATCCTTAAGTGACTTATTGCCAGTTGTTTAGCTAATGTGCCTCATTAAGGGTTACTAGCACTCAGTTGGGCTCTAGAAAACAGGAAGTGCCTGAGAAGAGTAGCTCTCAGGAGAGCACACCAGAGCAAGGAATCTGGATGGGGTGTTCTCAGAGAGAATAGCTCCTCAGCAGCAGGAGGAGGAGGAGGAGAAGGGATGATAACAATGAAAAGGGAAAGGGAATAATGCCAGGAGTCTGAGGGGCTGCAGCTGGCTGGACAAAAGTGGCTGCAGGTGAGTGCTGCAGCAGATTAAGGTAGAGACCGGACCGGACCCAGAGAACCACAAGCCCCACAGAGGAGGGCTGTGTAAACCCCAAACTCAATAGGAGAGACTTTCTATTTCAAATATATTTCGATTTAATAAAGTAGAACCACAACAGGGGAACTTTGTTTTTCATTCTTTTGGACTGTGTGGCATTCTTACGGGAAATTGAGGTAGGAAGAACCTATAGTGCCACGCTCAGCCAGCAGGAGGCATATGGGTGCAGCCACCACCCCAAAACAATGCCCTATATTTAGTGGGTAGTCTCAATTCAGTTTTTAATTCATAGGTGTTGTGACAAAGTTCCTGCTCTACCTTGGTGGGTCTTGCACTTATTGGCAGATTTGTTCGCCTGGGAGCTTCACGGCAGCCCTCAGCTTGGCCGTTTTTCTGAATTCACAGTCCAGATCGACGACTCCTGTGTCTGACCAGCAGTTGGGAGGATTTGCGGGGAAACTGGGCCTGCCCTCTACTCCGGGTTCCAGCCCAGAGCCCTGTGGAATGCAACTGTCTAGAGTGCCTCCTGGAGCAGCTGTGCGAAAGCTACAACTCCCTGGCCTCCTCCCAACACCTTCTTTATCCTCACCATAGGACCTTCCTCCTGGTGTCTGATAATGCTTGTACACCTCAGTCCTCCAACAGTCCGCGTTCTCACTCTCAGCTCCTAGTGCCTCTTGCTCCCAGCTCCTCACACGCACACCACAAACTGAAGTGAGCTCCTTTTTAAAACCCAGGTGCCCTGATTAGCCTGCCTTAATTGATTCTAGCAGCTTCTTGATTGGCTGCAGGTGTTCTCATCAGCCTGTCTTAATTGTCTCCAGAAGGTTCCTGATTGTTCTGGAACCTTCCCTGTTACCTTACTCAGGGAAAAGGGAACTACTTAGCCTGGGGCTAATATATCTGCCTTCTATTACTCTCCTATAGTCATCTGGCCCAACCCTGTCACTGTGTACATGTCACAGAAATCACTACCACAAATAGGACCTTTATTAGTTAAAGTAGAGAAGGCCAAAAATAGGATGAGTTTTCAGAAAGAACTACCTTCTAACCTTTATACCTGACTTTCCAAGTCAAGATTGAAGAGAACAGGGATGAATGGGTGCGTCTGGTGTGTGTGTAAACTGCATGGGCAATATGGAGAAGTTTGGATTGCAGCTGATACACAATTTCTATGGAGAAACAGATACAACACCCTTCTGGGTGCTGCCAATCTGAGTCCTTTCACAATATCACAAGCACTAACCTGATAAGCACACAAAAAGGACAGGTCACTTGAGTAGGTACTACGGCAGAGCAGTTGGCACAGTCCACAGGGAGCCAGAGACTAACACAGGAATGCATCCTGCTCACACAGGGGTTATGCCAATAAACTGTATTTGGATAAAATAGGCATCTCAGAAGCATTGTCTGGATTAAAAATAAACATGTGATGGAAAGCCATAGGAGTTGAATGGCACTGAAGTACTGTAGTATTCCAAAGGATCAGGATATAAATACTGACCAGCATACTGGAATGTTAGTAGCAATTTCCTTTAAATGAAGATCATAGAGAAAAACCTGAAGCTTTTATGGAGCTCACCTAATATATCAAACTAAAGTTTGATTTTTTTAATTGTCACCTCCATTCTATTAATCAGCAAAACACTTTTCCAGAGAATATCTAAAGTTTTTTAAAAAATAAAAAAAATCCAGAAAGTGCCATCAAGTGCATAGGGAAGAAACATAAGCAATGATTCTAAGATGTTTTGCCTGCAGAATTGGACTCATTTTGAGTAAACAAGAAGACTGGGGGAAAAAAACAAAAATTATCTTCACCCATTATCGTAAATTGCTAAATCAAGCATCTCCAAATTCTAGGATACATGAGGTTCATCTCCTCCCTCTAATCCTGTAGCTGCCTCAACTTAATAGGACACCGTTATCAGTTAACTACTGGATAGCAGTACTTCCAAGAACATGGAAAGACAGCCTACTGGCTTCCATTACAGTGCTATCCTGAGAAACTCTTGAAGTGTTACTTCTGTGAATGACTTACAATAATGTGCTGTAAGAAAAGGAGTACTTGTGGCACCTTAGAGACTGACCAATTTATTTGAGCATGAGCTTTTGTGAGCTACAGCTCACTTCATCGGATGCATACTGTGGAAAGTGTAGAAGATCTTTTTATACACACAAAGCATGAAAAAATACCTCCCCCCACCCCACTCTCCTGCTGGTAATAGCTTATCTAAAGTGATCAATCTCCTTACAATGTGTATGATAATCAAGGTGGGCCATTTCCAGCACAAATCCAGGGTTTAACAAAAAAGTCGGGGGGTGGGGGGGTAGGAAAAAACAAGGGGAAATAGGTTACCTTGCATAATGACTTAGCCACTCCCAGTCTCTATTCAAGCCTAAGTTAATTGTATCCAATTTGCAAATGAATTCCAATTCAACAGTCTCTCGCTGGAGTCTGGATTTGAAGTTTTTTTGTTGTAATATCGCAACTTTCATGTCTGTAATCGCGTGACCAGAGAGACTGAAGTGTTCTCCGACTGGTTTATGAATGTTATAATTCTTGACATCTGATTTGTGTCCATTTATTCTTTTACATAGAGACTGTCCAGTTTGACCAATGTACACGGCAGAGGGGCATTGCTGGCACATGATGGCATATATCACATTGGTGGATGTGCAGGTGAACGAGCCTCTGATAGAATTATAACATTCATAAACCAGTCGGAGAACACTTCAATCTCTCTGGTCAATCCAGACTCCAGCGAGAGACTGTTGAATTGGAATTCATTTGCAAATTGGATACAATTAACTTAGGCTTGAATAGAGACTGGGAGTGGCTAAGTCATTATGCAAGGTAACCTATTTCCCCTTGTTTTTTCCTACCCCCTCCCCAGACGTTCTTGTTAAACCCTGGATTTGTGCTGGAAATGGCCCACCTTGATTATACACATTGTAAGGAGATTGATCACTTTAGATAAGCTATTACCAGCAGGAGAGTGGGGTGGGGGGAGGTATTTTTTCATGCTTTGTGTGTATAAAAAGATCTTCTACGCTTTCCACAGTATGCATCCGATGAAGTGAGCTGTAGCTCACGAAAGCTCATGCTCAAATAAATTGGTTAGTCTCTAAGGTGCCACAAGTACTCCTTTTCTCTTTGCGAATACAGACTAACACGGCTGTTACTCTGAAACCTGTAATAATGTGCTGTACTACCTGTGGCCCTTATTCTGCTATGTCCATAACATAGCAGTCATCGTTTGGGACTATATCTTTATTGTTTTTAATATGAAATCACTACTCCAAGAACAAAAGACTGATACAGGATAGGGGGATTTAATGATGAACTGTAGAAAAGTATCATGTTCACCCAAAAGCAAGTAACAATTATAAATGATCATTTTTGTTTTTCTTAGCTTCCTGTATGTCAAATTACCTGAGCTATGGGGGGAATCTGACTTTGGCCTGGCTGATTTTGTATGCAAACAGCATCGCTCTCTGCCACAGAATCTGTTGCACTTCCATCCTGTTGCGATTCAACCATTTCCATGGTCATTTGTCTAAAAATAAATAATATAGTGCAAGGAAATGAATTCAGACCTGAAGAAGGGATATTTATTTCAACTCTATTAAATTATTTTTCTCCTCAACTCCCAATTTCAGCTCTTTAAAATATCTGACAAAAGAGCAACCCAACAGTATCCTAGCATCACAGTGTGTTGCCATGCATGACCTGTAAATTAGGAATCAAGCTCACTCTCTTGGCTAGCAAGGACTAGATGCAGCGTGTAAGCAATACTCCCAGCACTGAGTAAGGAAATCAAAGCCTCATTCTCTAGCAACCCATTATGTCCAGATACTAGCTTGCGCTGCTGATTCCAGGAAGAGACCTATCCAGCCCTTCCATATGGGGAAGGGGAGTGGAAGGAACATTAAAACAAGGGGAACTGAAGATGAGAAGAGAAACTGGGAAAAATGGTGAGAAAACCTGGATTTGTGCTGGAAATGCCCCACCTGTTGATCACTTTAGATAAGCTATTACCAGCAGGACAGTGGGGTGGGAGGAGGTATTGTTTCATATTCTCTGTGTGTATATAAAGTCTGCTGCAGTTTCCACGGTATACATCTGATGAAGTGAGCTGTAGCTCACGAAAGCTCATGCTCAAATAAATTGGTTAGTCTCTAAGGTGCCACAAGTACTCCTTTTCTTTTTGGGAAAAATAAGAGGACCATTCTGAGGAACCCTGAGGGAAAAATATCTGGCAACTATTTATTCAGTCAGATCTATAAAAGAAGCAGTAGTGCATAGATTCAGTATAGTATAAGTGGAAGTGACAATTAGATATCCAGGAAGAATTGGTTAGAAATTTTTATCTTTTCTTTATTCAATTGGGTTAGATAAGTCATAATACTGTGTATCCTGCAATGGACACAATCAGATCCACAAGATTATACCTAACAAGTGAATATTTATTCTGGATTACCATGTCTGGATTGTGTTTTATTTTGTTTTGTGATGAAAGCAAAACCTCATTCAATTCCTATTTGTATAAATTAGCCACTGGAGAGATATACCAGAGTAGGAAATTATTAAAATATTGAGACATCTGAAAAGTGTTGACAGAAATATTGTACATAAATCCTACTGTTCTGTCCCACTAAATAGAAATATCATCCTCCTTTAGACAAAAAATAATTGTATTATGTACTTTTGTCTCTTTTGCTAACAGTAATTCCAAACATGAAGATCTCATATTCAGGACACTGAACTGATTTTGTTTTGAACCAAATGACAGATGTTTAACACTTAATTTTTAAATTGGTATCAGCAACTCTCTTGTGATTTTTTATCCTGTAAATCTTAAACCTACACTTGGGTATTTTACATCAATTGAAACACATAAACCGAAAGACTCTGTTAGTGGAGAAAACTTTCAAATATATCGGCTACACAAAAACACAATTACCTTACAGTTGTTTTTCCATGATATTTCTTGACACACTTGCTCATAATGGATGGTGGGAGTGTTTAAAACAAGAGCTTGGTTTTCCTCAGCTCACTTTCTCACCTACTGAACACTGCAGTGAAGTTATGATGTTGAAGTTGTGATGTCACAATCATCACCATAGCAACAAACCAATGTCACAAACAGTATACAGCTTTCACTGCAGGCTCAAGGAGAAGTGTGACATTAAAAGAGAGATCTTGTTCAAACATACCAAATATTATAGGAAATGCAGGAAAAGACCAGACAAGGAAAGGAAAATCACCTATTTGTTGTTCTAATTTTTCTGAAGATATAATATGACAGGGTTCCTATTCTTGGGTCTTCTGCTATCATGTGAGACAAGCAGGAACTCCCTGTTTCAATGGTTTGAGGCCCCTGAAGAACCCATACATATTTTTAATGCACAAGCCAACTCCTAGTATCTCAATGCTCTCTGTTATTTCTTGGAGTGAGAAACAAATAGCTCCTTAAACACTACACATAATTTATGTCCAAAATAAGTCATCAAAATGTTTGTCTTCCACTATGGTTGAGAAGGAATCAAGTTAAAAGATATCATCAGAGAAGCAGAATTACAGGTAATTTTCGTATCTCTAAGAATACCATCTTGACCAAATACACAAAAATGCCTGCCTCCTTCCATCTCAAGCCCCCCCCGTGCTGATCTCAGGTTTCAGTAAGTCTCTTAGTAAGTAGGTCTTGAGTTATTTATGGCTTTAATGGTTAAAACTGCCAGCTTGAATTCTATCAGAAAATTCTCAGGAAGCTACTGCAGCTCACAGAGTGCTAGCATTCATACACTGTTAAAGTAAAGTTCCTCTTAAACGAGCTTGTTTCCAAATGGTGTCAGTGTATACACAATGAGGAATGTATTACAGTAGTCTATCTTTTGTGTAGTTTGTTAGAAAAATTTAATACATCAACAGCGGTTCTAATTCAATCCATAATAATACAGTATTCAATATTTATCCAGATGGTACCTCCTGCATTCCTGTTTCTTCTTGTGAATTCCTTTCCCCTGGAAATAAAGCTAAAATAATAGTACAGTCAAAATCTTTGGCTGTTGAGAGCACTGGTGCTCAGTTTGCACCAAGGACTTAATCAGAGGAGAGTGTATAACTTTAAATGGGGCAATTCTGGATTGACTCATAGGCTACTCTGAAGATCTCCTACTGTATCCAGCCACTTCTTCCTACAGCACATGTAAGTGAGAAGAGTATCTTGCTGAATTACTGTACTTCTTATACACATACCCAGTACAGTAATAGGCAACAATCTGGGAAGAAATAGTCTTTCTCCCAGAAATTTCACTATGGCCCAAGACTCAGCCTTGAGGACACTAGTTGTTTAATATGTACATCCAAAAGGATGTCCCCGTAGATCAAAACAGCTTAAATACCAGGATCAATAATGTAGTTAGTATGCATTACCAACATAGTCACTAAAACTTTCTTCTGGAATTAAGAGTAGGATCCTGATTATTTTACCCGATGCAGCTCCAAAATCATACCTTCATATTTCATATCCAAGATTGTCTGTCGCTCAGAGATAAGGTTTAGTTCAAAATTACTAATTTTACCCCCGTCCCACGGAAAATGTTCCATTGGCTTCTCTTGGCAAGGATCATCTATCATGCTGTAGAAAGTGACATGTTTCCAATTTTACTACTTTATTGCTTTGGGCTTGATTTAAGTCTGGACCCATACATCCATTAGTTAGAAATGTAGCACTTTTCTCGCTTTGGTGAAAAGACAGTCTCCATTAGCTGTTGAATGTCATTGCTTGTTGCTCTAAGTATCATTGAAACAAAAGCAATAAAGTGTTTGAGGAAAATGCCTATCTAGTTCTGTAATCTTGACAGTATCTTTTATTTCCCAGATAGGGACTTAATCCCTTATGGATTGCTGAAGGTGCTCCTCCTACAGAAAAGTTGTATTATTCCATTTGTTTTTGACACCTCCATGATCCTTCCAGATCTTTCTAAGGGCAAGTCTTTCATGTAGTATAGACAGCTAAACACTTAACTAATTTCAGTTCACGTGTCTGTTATTAGATGTATGTACAGTTAAACTGTACTGCTGTAAATAGTGAAGACAACTAAAAAATTTAAAAAAGTATCTCTCTGATATCTGCAGCCTTACAAAATATGACAAGAAAGAGGACTGTATTTTTATTATGCTCTAGATTTTAGTTAAAACTCATGGGAAATTAGAACGCAAATCTCAGATGCAGAACACAATTAAAATACACTTTAGCCACACCTAAGCATGGGAATCTATTCAAATGTATTCTCCAGAGATACAGCTGAATATACTCTGGATTTTAGGTAGACAGATGATTTACTATTTTTAATCTTCAGCACAGCTAAATAGCACTAGAATTGTTTATATTGTCTTTTTTCTGGTATTCCTGAGATTTGTTAATACCACTGCTCTCCTAAAACATCACTTCTGGCCAAGCCATTATTGTTATTATTTTCAAGAGGAAATTAATTTAAATGTCAACAGCGTGTGAACGCATGCACTTGTTGAACAAAATGTTAAACTGAGCACAGAAATTGCCTTCTCCAAGTATGAAGGTCAAATGAAACCTGAAACTTTGGGCCTGTAAAAGACAAAGCTTCAAAAAGGTAAATAGCCATTTAAGTCCCCTTGACATAAACTTGTATAAAAGGCCTGACTAAAAACAAAGTTGCAGTATAACAGCTGCATAATATAAAGACATAGTGCAAGACAAAGGACCTATTTTGGTTGGCATATCTGAAAATAGCAAGGCAGGTGATATGTTTTTCCAAAAGACTATTAAAACTGTTCTCAATATCAAGCAACCATGAAACAGACAGTTATTAATTTAGTACAGACTCTACCAAAATGGAAGACTTTTTCTTCCTATAATGTAAGCAGAGTTTTGATTAGAAGCAAACCACCGATGACAAAGGAAATGTATTGGCAGATCCACTGCTCCTAAATTTAAAACAAGGCTCTACATCGGGGTGGGCAAATTACAGCCCGTGGGCCAGATCCGGCCCGTCAGTGCTTTGTATCTGTCCCCCAGGATTGATGCCCCCAGGGCGCCACGGGCCCTGCGTCAGTCCAGGAAGCAGCTGGCACCACGTCCCTGCAGCCCCTGGGAGTGTGGGAGCAGAGGGCTCTGTGCGCTGCCCTCGCCTGCAGCCACCGCCCCCCACAGCTCCCATTGGCCGGGAATGGGGAGCTTTGGGAGTGGTACCTGATGACAGAGATCACATTGTCTGGAAAATCAGGAACAATAAACAGTTTCTATTTGTTTTTTAAGGAAGACTGATCTTTCAAACCATTATAACTTTATAGGCCTTGCATATGGACTTAACCCTAAATTCAAAAATTGATTTTATATAAACATGGTTTAATTACAAATCAGCTACATATCATGAGATTTATTTCAATATTAAATATTAATAGGATTGTTATATTTTTCATCTGGGTTGCTTATTACCTTTCAAAAGTTACGAGGCAATTCATTGATATTAATTCGGCGGGATTTTTATATTAACACACACAAGTTACATGACTGCACTTCCATGAATTATGGTTGAAAATATATTCTGTAATTTAATGTAAGGCAAACGTATGTGTTTTTTTGCCTGGAGATGGTGAGGAAAAATCACAGGGCTGGAAACATATATGCCTATTTTCTCTGTCTCACTAATGACACTGTAATAACTTATTGTGACATTGTTTATTGTGTACCTAGTATTGAGATTTTGCAGTTTGAGTAACAGGTACACTCTGCATTTGGAAATGTGTTTATCTGTGTCTTTACTGTTAAATTTGCAGTACTTAACTTTCTCAGAGTGTCAGGAAATCTGAACTCCTCTAAGGAAATGCTTTTACTGTTTGAAAACATATTAAATTATATTGCATTGTGATTTGTTTCGTTTATGTATCAGTTTCTTTAATCGAGTGTTTTTGAAGTTTATTTCAGCTTGTGGGATGGATGTTTGGCACTGGCCTCATATCAGAACTATGTTGACATACTGCTCAATTGAGAAAATGCCAGTACATTAAGAGTGTTACTGACAAGAGATTTTATATGTGGAAATAGCTTGAAAACAGCATCAATAAAGATGTCAGACATGTAAAAGAGAAAAACGAGAGGCAGAAGTAACCCTCTTCTACCCTTCCTCCCAAAATAAACTTCACAGCCAGAAAATTCATTCCACCAGAAACCTCAGCCTTATGAGCCACAGAAACAGCATTACTGGATAAAAGCCAAGTAGAAGTAGCATTGCTAGAAGGGAAAGCTGATCATGTGTAGAGCCATGCAAATCTGCAGATATCCACGGATATCTACATCTATGGATGCGGATAACCGCAGATCATGTTTGTGGATAGATGCTGTCATAAATATAGGGGGAAGGGTAGCAACCTTTATGTATCCTTGGCAACTGAACTGGGGGGGAAGGATTTGTTTGTTGTTCCCTCTCTGGATGGAGGGAGAAGCCAAGCAGGTACAATATCTCCTGAAAATATACCTGGAATAATCCATCTAAAACCACAGAAACTGTGAGTAGGGCAAGGAAACATGTTATCTTTTGTTTTGGCCCGTGAATTTTCCTATCCTACAGGGGTAGTTTCATTCCTGTTTTTGTAACTGTGAAGTTGAGCCCAGAGGGATCCTCTGTTTTAAATCTTTTTAGTACCCTGTAAAGTTAACTTGCATCCTAATTTTGCAGGTGTGATTCTTTTACTTTTTACTTTATAAATGAAGTTCTTCTTTTAAAAACCTGATTGATTTCAGTGTCCTGAAGACAAAAGGTCTGGTCTGTGCTCACATTGTTAAGACAACTGGTTGGTAGTTTATTCTCAAGCCTCCCCAGGAAAGGGGGTGAAGGGGCTCGTGGAGATATTTTAGGGGGATAAGGATTCCAAGTGACCATTCCCTGAATATTTTGTGTAAATCACTTGGTGGTAGCAGCAATATCAGTCTAAGGAATTAGTGCCTTAGAGAAGTTTTAACCTAAGATGGTAAAATAATCTTAGGGGGTCTTTCATGCGGGTCTCCACATCCGTACCCCAGAGTTCAGAGTGTGAGGGGAAACCCTGACAGATGTAGATCCAAATTTTATATCTAGAACCCTGCAAAGCTGTAGATATCCACTTTGTATCCACAGACCATATTTGTGGATCGTGGATTGGATGCAGATACAAATTTTGTACCTTTTGCGCAGGGCTCCAATCATGGGATGCAAGATAGGCAGATGCCACTCAAATTTGGAGACACGAACCTTTATTTTGAAACTTTTTCTTTCCCACTGAAGGGAGACTGATTAAAAAAAAAAAAAAAAGCTTAGCCCTATAAAGATTAACAAAATACTTTTGAGGAAAATAATTGCATGCTGTTTTTAATTTTGAAATCCTTATAACAAAAAATTAATCTTTAATATTTGTTGATGAGATTTAGCTGCATAACCAGTAATCAAATTGCTCCAGAATTCAGTATGACCTGAAGCATCAGATACCTTAATTAAATACACAGAGCCATTGTAAAATAATTTAGTTTATTCCAGTACACTTTTATGATATAAAATATCAGAATGTATAAATTCTCAACAAAGGTTGCTTAGTAGTAAAGAAACTGCTACTAAATAAAAAGCAGATAAGCTATGTGATTCAGCACTTCCACTGATGTCTCACTGGGTGCATCATTTTTCTGCCTTTGCAAATTTTTCAAATGTCAGATGAACTTTACACATTTTAAGGGTTTTCTTCTTCTGGCTACCAACCCTGTAAACTTCATCCACAGAGTGCAAGGCCTTGTGTTTGAGGGAAAGCTGCAGATAGGAAACTCAGAATCCATTTTTTTATGGATTTCAAGGCTATTATTTTTTCTTCAGGCCAACAAGCAGGGACCAGACAGAAATAGTGTTCAGGAACATGTATCTGTCATGCAAACTGAGCACCACCTGCAGCTCTCTCTATTTAATAGCATCATTCTATTCATTTCATATCAAGACAGTAGTTCTCAGATTAATTTCCATTTTTAGTAGCACTCCCCACTTTTCATCTTCTCCCATATTCCAACATTTTTCCATTCTATTCCTTTTCTCTGAGGACTGTAACAATCTTAGCAAAAAGGGGGAGGGAGGGAAGTCACTGGTATTGGGGCAGGTAAGATGATACATGTCACTCAGGACACACCTGCTCACCTAATACTACAGGTGAGAAAAATTCAATATTAGGCCTGCTGTGATTTTTAGACATGCAACAGCTGTGTCAAAGAACAAAGTGGAGTTCAATCTACAGTTACAGTGTAGATGAGATTACCGTTTAATGTGAAGATCTGGTTGGAACAGCTGTTCAGCTGCATGAGATACAACTGGACTCAGGCCTGCATAAAAGCTTGACAACAGCAGAGTTGGAGCCAAGACACTGACTCAAAGTTTCGGAAAGAGACCTGTTTCTTATCAATCCCACAGGGACCTTCTCTGCCCTTGCCCGCAAGGCTATACCCTAGTTAAAAGGGATCAGGCCCATCCAGATCCCTTCCCAGAGAATTGCCAAGGAAGGCTACCAAGAAAAACGGTGACTCAGTGCCATTCACCCGAAATATTATACAAAACAGGAGTATCCCCAGTAATACACAGACACACATATTGCTTGAGAGTCTGCAATTTACCTTAGCCACTTCCACAAAGTGCTTCCCCCATAACCTGCCACACATAATACCATCCTTTGTGCCCCCCATCCCCTCTTGATGCATATATGCAGTGTTACTCCTACCCTAATCACAGAAGACCTTGCTGAGCCCCTCCCGCAGGCAGTGTGCCCTTACTCCCTCTATACCAGTGGTTCACAACCTCTCTAGACTACTGTATCCCTTTCAGGAGTCTGATTTGTCTTGCGTCCCCCCAAGTTTCATCTCACTTAAAAACTACTTGCTTACAAAATCAGACATAAAAATACAAAAGTGTCGTAACACACTAATACTGGAAAATTGCTTACTTTCTCATTTTACCATATAATTATAAAATAAATTAATTGGAATACTTTGTACTTACATTTCAGTGTACAGTACATAGATCAGTATAAACAAATCATTGTATGAAATTTTAGTTTGTAGCGACTTTCTGTCATAAATATAAAGGGAAGGGTAACCACCTTTCTGTATACAGTGCGATAAAATCGCTCCTGGCCAGAGGCAACATCCTGTTACCTGTAAAGGGTTAAGAAGCTCAGCTAACCTGGCTGGCACCTGACCCAAAGGACCAATAAGGGGAAAAGATACTTTCAAATCTTGGGGAGGGGAAGGCTTTTGTTTGTGCTCTTTGTTTACGTGGTTGTTCTCTCTTGGGTCTGAGAAAGGCCAGACAGAAATCCATCTTCTCCAACCCATCCTAATCCAAGTCTCCAATATTGCAACCAGTATAGGTAAGCTAGGCAAGGCGGATTAGTTTATCTTTTGTTTTATGTGAATTTTCCCTGTATTAAGAGGGAGGTTTATTCCTGTTTTCTGTAACTTTAAGATTTTGCCCAGAGGGGGATCCTCTGTGTTTTGAATCTGAATACCCTGTAAAGTATTTTCCATCCTGATTTTACAGAGGTGATTCTTTTACCTTTTCTTTAATTAAAATTCTTCTTTTAAGAACCTGATTGATTTTTCATTGTTCTTAAGATCCAAGGGTTTGGGTCTGTGTTCACCTGTACAAATTGGTGAGGATTATTATCAAGCCTTCCCGCAGGAAAGGGGGTGTAGGGTTTGAGGGGATATTTTGGGGAAAGACTCCCAAGTGGTCTCTTTCCCTGTTCTCTTTGTTTAAAACGCTTGGTGGTGGCAGCATACTGTTCAAGGACAAGGCAAAGTCTGTACCTTGGGGAAGTTTTTAACCTAAGCTGGTAAGAATAAGCTTTGGGGGTCTTTCATGCAGGTCCCCACATCTGTACCCTAGAGTTCAGAGTGGGGAAGGAACCCTGACACTTCATTAGTGTTTATGTAGCCTGTTGTAAAACTAGGCAAATATCTAAATGAATTAATGTACCCCCAGAAGACCTAGGTATACCCCCCCCCAGGCCTCTGTACCCCTGGTTGAGAACCACTGCCCTATACAAACACTGTGCTCCCTCCCACACACATCACACCAAGTACTGGTGGCCTGCTGCCAGTTGTACACATGTCGTGTGCCAGGGCATCCAAGGCTAACCCTTTACATCAGCATGGACCCTGTTATTGCTCCATGCTACAGCGTGGGAATAACTCTCTTCTCTCTCTCAATAACAAACCAAAGAGAGAATGACACTGAAATGCCGTGATTAGGGCGTCCACTTGAGAGGGGGAGATTTCAGCCCAGTCCCCTGGCTCCAATCACTCTTACATTATTTATCCATAGGGGAACAGCTTCAACAGGAGACACTAAGGGAGCCCCACATCAGAAAATTCCCACAGTTCAGTGGTTAGAAAACTCTCCTGAGCAGAGAAGGCTGGTATTGAACCTCAATCTCCCACATCCCAGGCAAGTGCTCTAACACTGGGATCAGAATAGCAGCCGTGTTAGTCTGTATCCGCAAGAAAAAAAAGGAGTACTTGTGGCACCTTAGAGACTAACAAATTTATTTGAGCATAAGCTTTCGTGAGCTACAGCTCACTTCATCGGATGCATTAATGCATCCGATGAAGTGAGGTTAATGCATCCGATGAAGTGAGGTTAATGCATCCGATGAAGTGAGCTGTAGCTCACGAAAGCTTATGCTAAAATAAATTTGATAGTCTCTAAGGTGCCACAAGTATTCCTTTTCTTTTAACACTGGGATGAAAGTTATACGGTTGGGGACACCACTTCCTCTGGCCGTTTGTGTGGAGTGAAGCAGGCACCTAACTTATTTCTTCAAGCAACAGGTTAGGCAGTGAGCCCGGACAGTTGGTTTCCCTTCATGGGCTGATAAACAGAGATTGATCTGCAGGGAGGAGTCTGACTTATGCCTGGTCTACACACATTGCTTAGGGCTGTGAGAAATTTCATGCTGTGCGACATAGTAGGTTGACCTAACACCTCCTCTCCCCCAACGCACATGCTGCTAGGTCAATGGAAAAATTCTTCCATTGACATAACTACCACCTCTCGAAGGGGTGGATTTACTACAGTGACGGGAAAACCTCTTTCGTCACGGTAATCAGTGTCTCCGCTACTGTCGCTACTCCAGGGGAGCTGCAGCTGTGCCCCTGTAAGACTTCTAGATACGGCCTTAGGAGGTGCCTCGCTCGGTGAGCAGGGGTGGGGTTAGCACATGCCCCTCTGGCCGGGCTCGCTTAGGCGGCTCTTGCTCTAGCTGGCTGGCGTTTGTGGGTCGCATCCTAGGGCGCCTCTCTCCCCTCGTGTATCCTAGTGGGAGTCCAGGCGCGGGACTCCGCTTTGGGGCTGGCGTTGTTGTTCCTGTAATTTTCTAGGTACCTAAATGTTAGGTGCTGTGATGCTCAGCGGTGTCTAAATCCCTTTGGGGAACCCACCCTCAGTCTCTCCGCGCCCCCGATCCTCAGGGGTAAGAGCAGCACTTTCCCATTCCCGGCCTCCCCGGGTGATGTGACGATGAACCTCCCCCCACCAGACTGAAGCGCCTGCACCCTATCGCCGTGAAACTGACCTGCTGACAGAGGGTGTTTAAAGGGGAGGGAGCGAAGCCCAGAGATTCGGAGAAAGGCACGCGTGGGCCCGGGAGTGCTGCGGTGGGGAGCCGAGCTGCTCGGCTGAATCGCACCCTCTACGGAGAGGCAGGCGGCTGGGTAAACAAACCCCTCCGGACGGAGCCCCCTGGGGACTGGGGGGGGGGGCACACACAGCGCGTCTCGCTCTCTCCCTCTCTCTCTCTCTCTCTCACTCACACACACACACACACACACAGAGCCAGGGCGGCCGCTCCCGCCCTCTCCTCTCGCGGCCATGCCTGCCCTCATGCCTCCCTCCTCTCCGCACCCCGGGGCTTGTCTCCCTCGCCAGGCCTCTCCCCCCACCCCCGGCCGGCAAGGGGTCGGGCTGCGCACACACACACACGTGTCCCCGCCCCCTCCCGCACTCACCCGCCGCCCTGTACGTGATGCCCCCGTCACAGGGGGGTGGGGGGGATTGGGCCGGGCGGAGCCGCACGTCGCCTCCACGTCAGCACTGATGCAGCCGCGCCGCCGCGGGGGCGCTGAGGAAATGGCGCCCGCGGCGGCTCCCCGGCCCCGCGGTCACAGGAGGAGGAGCCCAGGCCGAGGCAGCCGGAGCCGCCCGCGCCGATTGGTTACAAACGAGAGTCAACGGCCGGCGCCGCGCCAACCGCCGCCACGGGACCACCAGCCAGGCACCTGATTGGTTGCGGGAGGGAGGCGTCTGTTCTCCCAGGACTCCCCTCTCTCTGTTTGGGGAGGGTGGGTGTCTCTGGGCATCGCACCCCGCTAGCTTGGGGCCTGACCCCATCCCCTCCTCAGAGGCACGGGTAACTTGAGGGGTGCGGGCGGGGCGCCCGCACAGCCTCCATGGGCATTGGCGGGGGTGTGATCTCCTCTGTGAGCCAGGCCGGGGAGGGTGTAACTCCCCTAACACACAGGCATTGGGGAGGGTGTAACTGTGCCCCAGCCCCACAGTCACCCCACGCCCTGGACCCCAGTGGGAAGGGCAGAGGGTTTAGCATCGAGGCTGCTGGGTTTTATACCGAGCTCTGCTGCTGGTTTCTGTGACTTTGGCTCATCGCTTCTCTGCCGCAGTTTACCTTTCTGTAAAATGGGTGTAAACTCTTACCTAAGATGTCTGAGCACGTTAAAATACTTGTGGGGGGGGGGGGCACCAGGAAGCCACTTCCTTTCTATATCATAGAACCTGCTTGTTGTATTAGGAAACCGAATTGTCTGAGAAGTTCTTATATATTTCTTTTCATCTGAAGATATCAAAGTACTGAGGACAGTTCAGCAAGATGTTAAGTGACCTGCTCAAGGATACACTTGTGGAATATCTTTGTATACCAAAAAAATTATCCTTTAATTCACACTGCATTACTAAGAAATGTTTTTGTTTAGGGGTCTTAATCACACATAATACAGTATTTATTTTATATTTTTTAAAAATCCCAAAATGTTAGTATAGTATATCAGAAAGTTGCCAATAGATAAAAGAGAGACTGGTGGCTAAGTTTATGTTCTCTCCCCCTAGAACCAAATAGATACATTTAGTGACTATAAATAATATTTGGTACTTACTGTGCATTTGACATCTTTGCTGTATTCTGGAAGGTATAATATTGGTAGCCTTAATTTTGATTATGCCTAAATTCTATGTAAATATTTGGGCCATGGAGATTATTGCTACTGTTCTAGTTTGTCTTCTCGTACAAATGTTTGTTGTTTCACAGTATACAAAAAGAGAAGAAGGATGATCCTGTGTTAGGGCACTAACTTAGGGACTTGTGAGACCTGGGGTTGATTTACCTGCTTCATCACAACTTCTGTGTGACTTTGGACAAGTCACTTAAGCCCAGATCCTCAAAGATATTTAGGCACATAACTCTTATGAAATCAATGGGAGTTAGTCCCCCAAATACCTCCCAGGATTTCCAATAAGGCCTCTGTAAAATGGGGATAATACTTCCCTACTTCACAGTGGCATTGGGAGGGTAAACACAGTACAGATTTTGAAGAGCTCAGATAAGACACTAATGGGGGCCGATAAGTACAAATATCCCAATGTACAAAATTTTAAGGATATAAACTCTGCAAGTAGTATGCCAATTGTAATATTTGAGACTCAAGTGTTTATACCATATGTTTTACATAGCATGTTTATACAGTACGCAACTTTTATTCTGAAGAGTCACCTCTTAATGCACTGTCCACCAATATGGTGTGTAATAATAATGAATTTCTTCTATGTGCTTGCTTAAGTATTTGAAAACCTATTCAGTAGTGGTTTGGTTTTTTTAAAAAAGCAAAGGTCTGAATTAATTTTCAGATAAATTACTATGATTAATGAGTTGGAAATTGTCAGGACTGGTTATGTTTTGTCCATTCCCATCCTCCCAAGAAAGTAAGTCAGGTTTTCAGTCTCATTCACTGAGTGTGGGAGAAGAAATCTGGGCATCTATCCTGTTTACAGATCATGATTGGCTGGCTCCACCACTGGTTGCACTGTTGAGGCACAAACAAAGTGACATTTATCAAATGGTCAGCTTTAGGTTTGTTAATTTTCCTTTGTGTAATCAGTTCCTAGTAGATGTTTTTCTATTAAAATGTTATTTAGTAAAATTGTCAAAAGTACAACACAATGCAAATAAAGTAATTGTAGTAACCTAAATATTATCACTTTTGAAATGCTTTTGTTCTCCTCCTACATTTCCTTTGTTGAAATATTGAACAACATCCCCTTCCTGTTTTCAGTTCTTTCCACCTTCTCTTATTCATTGTGACTTCCTGTGTGCTTCGCTTTTGGGGGTTTTGTGTTAGTGTTTCCTTGCTTTCTTACCCTAACCTTTTCCTGTTAGTATAGTAGTCATTTAACCCACTAGGCCAGGGGTGGGCAAACTTTTTGGCCTGAGGGCCACATCTGGGTGGGGAAATTGTGTGCAGGGCCATGAATGTAGGGCTGGGGCAGCAGGTTGGGGTGCGGGAGGGATTGCAAGGTGTGGGAGGGGTGCGGTGTGCAGGAAGGGGTTCAGGGCAAGGGGTGCAGGAGGTGTGTGGGGTGCAGGAGGAGGTTCAGGAGAGGGTGTTTGGGTGCAGGAGGTGTGCGGAGTGCGAGAGGGGGCTCAGGGCAGGGGGTTGGGGTGTGGCAGGGGACTCAAGGCAGGAGTTTAGGGGGGTCAGAGCAGGGGGTTGGGGTGCAGGAGGCGTTTGGGGTGCAGGCTTTGGCCCGGCACCACTTACCTTGAGTGGCTCTGGGGTGGCAGTGCTGTGCAGCAGGGCTAAGGCAGGCTCCCTGTCTGCCCTGGCCTTGCGCTGCTCGTGGAAGTGGCCAGCATGTCCGGCAGTGGCTCCTGGGGCTGGAGTGGAGCAGGCGGCTCCGCTGTGCGCTGCCTTCGCCTACAGGTACCACTCCCAAAGCTCCCCATTCCCGGCCAATGGGAGCTGCGGGGAGCAGTGCCTGCAGGTGAGGGCAGCACATAAAGCCCCCTGCCCCCCTATCCCATTCCCCCAGAGGCTGCAGGGACGTGGTGCCAACTGCTTCTGGGAGCGGTGCAGGGCCAGGGCAGGCAGGGAGCCTGCCTTAGCCCCGCTGCACCACGGGGCTGGCAATCCCACGGGCCAGATTGAAAGCCCTGTTGGGCCAGATCCGGCGCACAGGCCATAGTTTTCCTTCCCCTGCACTAGGCCCTATGGCAACTAATTGAAAGGCCAAGCTCTGGATCAAACAATTTGATTTAAAATGTTATGTCAATTAGAAAATATTTAACTGAATATGCAGCTAAGACTCTAAGGAACTAGCAAGCCTGAAAAGTTTGAAGTCAGCTATTTAAATGGCATCATTATACATTACGTGTAAAGCTTAATATTGTTTTAAAGAGCAGAATCTTTAATGCGATATTAAGCTTGACCTAAAATTTTACATGGGTGTGATTGAGATGTCATCAAAAGCTTTTTCTTGGAAATGTAGTTAGGAATTTAAGTGACAATGTTAAATAAAAGAATGAGTTTGAGTGGGTTTCATGTTCACTTGAACCAGGCTTAGGTTTTCTGCCCTTCAGTATGAAGTTAAAAAAGAGAAAAACACCTATCTTCTGTATAATACGCTAGGTAAGTGATGGATATAAATCATCTCTCCTCTTCCCAATGAGTTGCTAGCACCTTGCAACTTTCAAAACTAGGCTCTTAAAAGTTAATTTAAAGTTAAGTTACAGCTTTATTTATACCACTTTGTTTGACATTCCAGTATGATCTTGCCTCAGATGTTTTTAATTGAATGTAGATTTTGAATGGTAACCTGGAAACTGAGACCCCAGCCTCTGAAACTCCAATGAAAGCCAAGAGACAAGAAACCAAAGAGATTGCATTCTAGAGCAGCAGAGAGGATGGACCAAATTCAGCTCTGGTATAAATGGGCACGGCTCCATTGAAGCCAGTGGAGCTGTGCCCATCAGAGCCAGAGCTAAGTTTAGCTAAGAGGATCAGAGCTATGAACAGGGGGGAAAGGTGGTGAGGAATAAAATTGCTGTATTCTTGCACTGATAAGTTTGGGGCAGTATCTGTATTTTCTTAGTTGAGACCCAGACCTTGCATGTACTAGAGCAGGGGTTCTCAACCTTTTTCTTTCTGAGGCCCCCCTCAACATGCTATGAAAACTCCTGGACCCAGCAGGGGACGGGGGGGAACTCAGGACTCCAAGCCAGGGGTGGGCCCTTGGGCATAAGCATAGTTTGACTTCTATTTTTAAGGGCAGGGGCCGGTGGGGCTTGGGCCAGCTCTGCACAGCAGGGTCCAAAAACACAGTGCCGCCTTCACCCCCTGACTCACTTCAGCAGGCCACCCAGCCTGTCTGGGTTGTGTGTGGTGATGATTCAGCTCAAAAAGTTTGAAAACTGCTCAGCGTACAGGGAGAGGTTAGCTAGGGGCTGTGTGCAGGCAGGGAGGTTGCTCATGGTACAGGGAGTGGGTAGCGAGGGGCTGTGTGGGATGTGGGGGCAGCTCAAGCTGCAAGGAGAGCGTAGCTAGGGGCTGTGTGCAGGCAGGGGAGTAGTGAGGGGCTGTGTGTGGGTAGGGGGGTAGCTCAGGGTGCAGGGAGAGGGTAGGTAGGAGCTGTGTGCAGGCAGGAGGGTAGCTCAGGGTACAGGGACGGGGGTAGCTAGGAGCTGTGTACTGGGAGGGTTCCCGTGTGGGCAATACTCCCCAAGGGCTCTGCCAGCCACAGACTGGGGTCCCCCTGCCTAGGCAGCTCTTACCGGCTGCATGAGCTAAGGAGCAGCCGCAACCCCGGGCACCAGCAGCAGATGACTCCCTGCTTCATGACACCAGTCAGAGCAGCAGCTGCCTGCACTGCTCCGACCTAGCCAGAGGGTTGGGCCTGGGGGGTGGAGAGAGGAGGAAGTGGGGTGTGGAGCTGCCCCCAGGACTGCTCCACTCTGGCACTGCAGTGGTGGGGGGTGGTGCCGGGGCTCGGAGTTTCAGCCTCTTGGCAGGGGATGTCAGGGCTCGGGGTTTCAGCCCCATGGTGGGGGGCGCCGGGGCTCAGGCTCTGGGTTTCAGCTGCGGGGGTCCTGCGGCCTCCTTGAAAGGGCTTGTGGCCCCCCAGGAGGCCACGGACCCCCGGTAGAGAACCGCTGTACTAGAGAAGTGTACCAGTTTAACTAAAATCACTTTTAAAATTATCCTATTTACAAATAAGTGCAAATTCCTAATATAGCAACACTCAAACCAGTTTCAGAGTAACAGCCGTGTTAGTCTGTATTCGCAAAAAGAAAAGGAGTACTTGTGGCACCTTAGAGACTAACCAATTTATTTGAGCATAAGCTTTCATGAGCTACAGCTCACTTCAGTGTAACCATATGTCCAGGATTGAGGGAAACTTAGTACCACCACAACACAGAACCCGCTATTGCTCTGTCCTCAGTCGCACACCATGGGCCTGCACACAGCCTGGAGTAGCAAGGGGCTGCCCTCCTCCACCCAGGAGTGTCAGAACAGGTCCCTTATTGTTCTCACAGAGAGACAAGGGGCTCTCAGTAATGAACAGGGTGCCTCTGCACACTCAGGCAAGCATCAGTGCTTTGATAACACCCAGTCCATGTTTTCAAGTTTCTGAGCAATGATGAGGGCTAAAAACTTTTGTTATTAAATAAAAGCTAAGCGTCCAATGTAATCATATAAATGTAGGTTGTACGGCCCTTAGCATGGCCTATAGCAGGGGTGGTCAAACTTTTTGGCCTGAGGGCCACATCGTGGTGTGGAACTGTATGAAGGGCCAGGTAGGGAAGACTGTGCCTCCCCAAACAGCCTGGCCCCTGCTCCCTATCTGCCCCCTCCCACTTCTCGCCTCCTGCCTGCCCCCATCAAAGCACCCAACCCATCCAACCTCCTTCCCCAACTCCTTGTCCCCTGACCACACCCCGGGACCCCACCCTCATCTAACCCCCACCTGCTCCCCATTCCCTGACTGCCCCCCCAAACCTCCGCCCCATCCAACCGCCCCCTGTCCCTTGACTGTCCCCCGGAAAGCCCTGCCCCTTATCCAACCCCCCGGCCCCCTTACCATGCTGCTCAGAGCAGCATATCTGGCCGCCACACCGCCCGGCCAGAGCCAGACACGCTGCTGCGCTGCCCTGCATGAGCAGACAGCCCCGCTGCCCAGAGTGCTGCACACGCGGCGGTGTGGCTGTGTGGGAGGGAGGACAGCGGGGGAGGGGCCTGAGGCTAGCCTAGCCTAGCCTAGCCTCCCGGACCATGAGCTCAGGGGCCAGGCAGGATGGTTCTGCGGGCCGGATGTGGCCCGCGGGCCGTAGTTTGCCCACCTCTGGCCTTTAGTGTCTGTGCCTTCATCTGGCTCTGTATTGCTTTAGTGCTAATTGGTAATTTACCAAAGAAAGCTAAATCAGTGTAAGCAATGGGTTAAACTGGTTTAAGAGTTTCTACATTTTGGCAGGTTTCAGAGTAACAGCCGTGTTAGTCTGTATTCGCAAAAAGAAAAGGAGTACTTGTGGCACCTTAGAGACTAACCAATTTATTTGAGCATAAGCTTTCATGAGCTACAGCTCACTTCATCGGAGGAGAGATTAAAGAGGCTAGGACTTTTCAGCTTGGAAAAGAAGAGACTAAGGGGAGATATGATAGAGGTATATAAAATCATGAGTGGTGTGGAGAAAGTGAATAAGGAAAAGTTATTTACTTGTTCGCATAATATGAGAAGTAGGGGTCACCAAATGAAATTAATGAGCAGCAGGTTTACAACAAATAAAAGGAAGTTCTTCTTCACTCAGCTCACAGTCAACCTGTGGAACTCCTTGCCTGAGGGGTTGTGAAGGCTAGGGCTATAACAGGGTTTAAAAGAGAACTGGATAAACTCATGGAGGTTAAGTCCATTAATGGCTATTAGCCAGGATGGGTAAGGAATGGTGTCCCTAGCCTCTGTTTGTCAGAGGGTGGAGATGGATGGCAGGAGAGAGATCACTAGATCATTACCTGTTAGGTTCACTCCCTCTGGGGCACTTGGCATTGGCCACTGTCAGTAGATGGGATACTGGGCTGGATGGACCTTAGGTCTAACCCAGTATGGCCATTCTTATGTTGTTATGTTATGTTCTTATGACTATACAGATTTTTAAATCAATTTAATAAAACCCATGTATATTTCAATTACATATAAGGGTCCTATTGATTGTACTCTTGTGAAATGTACCTGCTGAAATGTGGGTGCGGTAAAATATTCTAGAAAATTTGTAGTCTGTGGAGGGTTACATGGCATTAGAAAAGGGGTTACATTGTATATAAAAACACTGTTTGTAGACTTTTCTTATTAGGATTTAGGGGGTCAGTTCTTGGCCATTTTGAGATTATGCATTGTAATGCTTGACAGGAAAATAAAGATTTGGTGCTTATTATTGCAACAGTACTGTGTTAAAGAATTTTGTTTTGTTATGCATTGTAGTACAGTAACTCCTCACTTAAAGTCGTCCCGGTTAACATTGTTTTGTTGTTACATTGCTGATCAATTAGAGATTGTGCAACACTGATCAATTAGAGATTGCGCAATGCTCCCTTATAACGTCGTTTGGCAGCCGCCTGCTTTGT
Source organism: Caretta caretta (assembly GCF_965140235.1). NCBI lineage: Eukaryota > Metazoa > Chordata > Testudines > Cheloniidae > Caretta > Caretta caretta. The sequence goes on along the minus strand of NC_134207.1, from coordinate 243,036,514 downwards.
CCACTGCTTGCAGGAAGAGCAGCCCGTTGCAGCTAGCTGGTGGGGGCTTGGAACCAGGGTGGACCCGCAGCTCCCCATCAGCTCCCTGTTCCCCTAAGTTTCCTGTGTGGCAGCCGCCCAGCAAGCTATCAATTGCCGGCAGTTCAGCTGTCCCTTCCCCCACCACCATGTGCTGCTCCTGCCCTCTGTCTAGGAGCTGCTCCCGGAAGCCTCCTGCTTGCTGTGTGTGTGTGGGGGGGGGAAAGGAGTCAGGGGGGCAGGGAGAAGAGGGGGGCTAATGTCAGGGTGTCCCCCTCCCCCCTGCTCCTGCACCTGCTTACCCCATCTTCCACAGAGCAGGGGGACACACAACAGGGCTCAGGACGGAGGAAGCTTCCTGGCAGCAGCTGCCATCTCAGCTTGCTGATGTACTTAAAAAGGCAATGTATTTAGAGCGCGGTCAGCGTACTTTAAGGAGCAATACACATCTCTCTCTCATACACAGGGTGTGTGTCTCTTTCTGCCATGCTGTCTCCCCTCCCTCCATTCATGCTGCCTTGTAGAGTGTGAGGCTACACATAACAACGAGTTAACCCTTGAGGGCTCAGCCAATTGCTAGTTCATCATTTAGCAGAAAGGCATTCACTGGGAAATATCCACTCTCTGACTTCACCACCTCAACCACGCTTCACAATCATCATTGCTGTGTACCAATATTAAATTGTTTGTTTAAAACTTTTACTGTGTGTGTGTATATATATATATAATATAGTCTTTTGTCTGGTGAAAAAAATTTCCCTGGAACCTAACCCTGCCATTTACATTAATTCTTACGGGGAAATTGGATTCGCTTAACATCATTTCACTTAAAGTCGCATTTTTCAGGAACATAACTACAACGTTAAGCAAGGAGTTACTGTAATTGCTTCCTGGCTGCTTGTTTCAATGACTGCAAACTTTATTTAAGTATTTAAGTTTTATATACTTTTGTAAATTTATACTGGCTAGATGTGTTACAGAACCGCTGTTCCAACTAGTTTCAGATGTTGTACACATTAAGACATTGTGAAATGTGCTTTTGCTCGGATAAAAAGACAGCTGTAATTCAGATGTTGAAGTCTGATATATCATGCATCCTGAGTATCTTGTAATGTTTTGTTTTTCTGTAGTTTCTTCTATGTTATTTATTATGCCAGAAACCTCTGTTATATTTTTTGGGGTAAGTGCTCGCCAAAAAATGCCCAGTATTTTATCTTCACTTAACTCAGGGGTGGCCAACCTGTGAATCCGGAGCTACATGTGGCTCTTCAGAAGTTAATATGCGACTCCTTGTATAGGCACTGACTCCGGGGCTGGAGCTACAGGTGCTAACTTTCCAATGTGCCGGGGGGTGCTCACTGCTCAACCCCTGGCTCTGCCACAGGCCCTGCCTCCACTCCACCCCTTCCTACACCCTCCCCTGAGCCTGCTGTGCCCTCACTCCTCTCCCTCCCCTCCAGAGCCTCCTGCATGCCACAAAACAGCTGATCGGGAGGAAGGGGGAGGCGCTGATCAGCAGGGCTGTCAGTGCGGGGGACGCCTGGGAGCTGATGGGGGACTGCTGACATATTACTGTGGCTCCTTGGCAATGTACATTGGTAAATTCTGGCTCCTTCTCAGGCTCAGGTTAGCCACCCCTGACTTAACTGTTTCTACGGAGCTCATTGTTTTGGATTTTTCTAGCAGAGCTTTTTATCCTGGTTTTGACTTACATGATTTGTTGTTCAGTGCCAAAATTTTCTCCTTTGAAAGAGTGCATACCTGTAAATATTTCAAAAGATTAATAAAAATAAATGGCAGGGGAGGGTGGGAGAGAGAGCTTTGAATTTTGTAATGTCATGTTCAACAGATCATATGTAGATGGGTAGTGTTTACAGCAGACATACCATGCTTTGAAAGGAATCAGGATTTTGGGGGGAGTTTTCCAACATCTAATGGGCTTCATGTAAATAAGTGTGAGAATTCTCAATGAGAACATTAAACTCGAAGAGATTGTCTAGATTATATATGTAACCCTTCTGCCAGGTGGAGCCAGCAGCAACCAGGGCCAGGTTCAATATCTAGGGGTTCCTTTCCATTCATACAACCTAGAACTGGCTCGAGCTCCCACACTGTAACCTGGAAAATTAACACACCAACCCTGGGCGCAGCTGAGAGACAATACTTCCCTACTCGTGAGCACAGAGTCTGAGTGTAGAAAAGAATTAAAGGAGGGAACTAATTTGGCATTAATTTTGGAAAACACCGCAAACAGAGTTCATAAACATAAAGCATTAGTAAAAGACCCACCCTCCAAGTAGGTCGGGCAGTGTCCTTTTCCCTTCAGGTTCTTAAGTCCAGCAACCCAAAAGTCCCTATCATGTGCCTGCCCCTTCTCTGCATCCCACTCACAGTTGCTGTCCTTGGTTAGTGCAGACCCAAACTTCAGAGGTGCATCTGCAGAGTTCACCTCCCGCCCTGGGTGGGGTAAAGAGATACCTTACTCACACTGCTGCTCGGGCACTCACTTGCCACCCCTTTCTGCCGGCGACCCTGCTTGCCGCATATCACACCTCTCTGCCACACCAGCCCCTTGTTCACCAGCTGCCTCTCAGTCACCTGCTGCTGCCACTTGCCTCTCTGTTGTGACCTCTGCACATCAGTCTCTAAGTAATTTTCAGCTCTTTGCAGACTGGGCAGAAACACTGCCCCAGATGACCTTCTGAGGTCTCTTCCAACCCTAATCTATGATCTCAAGTGATTTCAGCTCTCAGTGATTTTTAGCTCTTAGCAGGTAGGGCAGAAACACAGTCCTACAACAACTGATTTCAGCTCTGATTGGGCATTTAACCTAACAAAGAGGCTCCTAATGAAACCTATTTAGCTCTATTCTTTGAGCAGTGGGGAAGAACAGGTTAAACCACTCTAGAGAGGACCCTTGAGACTGTGCAGCCTCCTGGTTGGGAATACCTGTCCCACCCCCTCTTACTTTCACAGGGCTCTGACATTAAGACCCTGGCTTAATGAGGTTCTTTCAACTGAAGGTGACCCCCACATTTGGGACAGGTTAAGCACAGTCCTGCTTTCCTATATTCTTACAAAAAAAACGAGGAGTCCTTGTGGCACCTTAGAGACTAACAAATTTATTTGGGCATAAGCTTTCATGGGTTAGAACCCACTTCATCAGATGCATGGAGTGGAAATACAGAAGCAGGTATAAATACATGAAAGGATGGGGGTTGCTTTACCAAATGTGAGGTCAGTCTAACGAGATAAATCAATTAACAGCAGGATACCAAGGGAGGAAAAATAACTTTTTGAAGTGGTAAGAGAGTGGCCCATTACAGACAGTTGACAAGAAGGTGTGAGTAACAGTAGGGAGAAATTAGCATTGGGGAAATTAAGTTTAGGTTTTGTGATGACCCAACCACTCCCAGTCTCTGTTCAGGCCTAATCTGATGGTATCCAGTTTGCAAATTAATTCCAGTTCTGCAGCTTCACATTTGAGTCTGTTTTTGAAGTTTTTTTTGTTGAAGAATTGCCACTTTCAGGTCTGTTATTGAGTGACCAGAGAGATTGAAGTGTTCTCCTACTGGTTTTTGAATGTTATGATTCCTGATGTCAGATTTGTGTCCATTTATTCTTTCGCGTAGAGACTGTCCGGTTTGGCCAATGTACATGGCAGAGGGGCATTGCTGGCACATGGTGGCATATATCACATTGGTAGATGTGCAGGTGAATGAGCCCTTGATGGTGTGGCTGATGTGGTTAGGTCCTATGATGGTGTCCCTTGAATAGATATTGAACATATCTAATTTACATAAATACACCTGAGAAGGTATACATTTGCTCTGACATGTAAGAAGCTACTGGGTTCCTGTCTGTCACATAGCTGATTTGGGCAGACATAAAAGGAAAGGAGAAACTGTTGCAATGGACACTAACATAAGGACAGGGTGTGTCTTCTCTCTTCCCAGCTGACGGAAACTAGAAAAGCCTGGGTTGGTTATTACCCAGTAGTCTGAGTTGATTCATTCTGGTTTTGAAATAAAGCCAGCCCTGAAGTAAAAGATGGGAAGTGGCTTGGAGTTCGGACGGACACACGCACGCACACAATTTATGGAAATTTGACTAAGAGCACTAGTTACAACCAGGGCTTCAACAACCAAGTTTTTCTACACAATTTTGTCTTAATGTCAGTTCCATTCAGATTACAGATCAAATAAAAAAGGACAATCCTTGTGGAACAAGAAAAAAACCCTTCTAATATATTATGAAAAGTAATAATGTTAAAAAATGTAGTTAAAAGATCATTAAAACAAAATTTACAATTATTTTTAAAATAGGGATAGCAGGATAGGAAGTAGTGGATTCTTTCTACTTTATATTCTGAAGTCTTGCATACACCCAGAATTGCTTTTGCACTTTGATCTCATACTGGGCATGATTCATGGAAATACAAGGCTGAAGGATAATTTTACCCTTGAAATACTTACGGGGTATATCCACAGGCATGTGTTAGCAAGGTGTGTTCACTAATTGAAGTTTCTCAGAAGAACCATGAGGGTTGCATTTTTTTCTGCTGGTTACCGTGATCTTTCGATGTAAATATTTATACCATTCCAAGATTTATAGCGGCAATCCTTGTCCAGGAACTTGAATGAACTAGGCAAGCAACTAACTGTAATAAGACCAAATTAAAATGGCTTCAACAGAACAGAATGTACCTTGTTCAGCAACTGAGCATTCATGCTGAGACAGTTGTGGACATATCTAATATATCCAGAGAGCAGCAAAGATCTAAATATTTGAAATAGGAAAATTGAAAGTTCTAAAATCATTTACAGTTCTGATAAAACTTGGCACAAACAGCATTTTATGTATTCAATGTCCTCTAAAAACTGCTTTTTGCTCACTTAAATTCAATACTGCATTTCATTATAAAGTTTTATCATTTTAAAAGTACACAACTTAAATACACAATGGTACTAAAGGATTCTAATTTACTCATTAATAGAATATATTCCAGATCTGTGTTCATTGGCAATATAAAAAATTTGGGGAAATTACAAGGAGAGACTAGTTCAGGGGGTTGCTAAAGAGGTATGGAACCTTTAGCTGACTACATGGCCCATGTAAAATAAGTTGTGGTCTTAGATTCAACGAGGAAAGATATTTGTTTACATCATAAATTATGTTTGTTGGAACCCTAATTGGCAGTCTCAGCAGAGAGACCGAGGAAGCCCTGGAAAGTGAACTAACACTCTCACCATTAAAGATGATGGGGGTGACTAATTCACATCAGTTGAGAAACTTGGACTCCTGCTTTTCCTGTTTTGTGGCTAAATAGATTGAGATTTCAGTATTGTTCGTCAGACCTCTTTCATGAACAGTAAATATCCTGTTTAATATCTATATCACTGGTTTACTATCTATTTATTGAATTCCAACTCAACTACTTAGTATTGCCATCTAGTGGACATAACTGGATTGCTATTTACCATTTCTTGAAAAGAGTAAAAAGAAACTTGCATTAAAAAGGCATGCTGAAATTATCATATTATTTAACTTCTTAATTGACTTCCCATGGCAGAAGTTACAAGAACAACACATTTCTTCCGAAGGATCTTGGATAGCCACAAAATCTGTCCTACACTTATACTCTAATTATATAAATGTTATCTTATGATGGACAAAAGAGGCTGACAAAAACAAGATTTTAAAAGGAACCCATGTTTTCTTTGTGAGGCTTTGAAAGTTCTGTGCTGCTGATTTCTTGTGTTTTCCACTGATGTCACTTATGGAAACATTTCCCAACATGTGAGACACATCTTCCCAAAGGCCTAACTGGGGGGCGGGTGACATAAGAAAAGCATACACAGACCTCTTGATTATTTTCCAGAGTCTCCGCTTCTTTTTTTAAATTAGTTTCCAACTGTTATGGTTATGAAGACAACTTTCAAAATGTGTGACCCCAAGTGTAACCAAGGCAGCAGTGTCTTCCTGAGTTTGCAGACAGACTGAAGCAAGAGCTCCAAAGGGTAATCTGCCCCATTTAGTTCAATAGGTGCTAATTCAGATGCCAATGATCACACTTTAAATATCCACATTAACTGCATCACTTCTCATTACACCGTGTTATAAAATGCTACACAAGCATTTCTTGAAGTAAGGGGGAAGGAAGAGGCTTGAGGGATTAGCTTGGGTGTGTAAGACATATAAGTTAAAATGAGCGAGCCTTTACCAATACATGGTATGGTCGAAGGGAGGTTTCATTTTTCTGAAAGGATACTCATATCTGAAGTTTGGGAAAGTTTCGAAAGTTTGGGAAACACTGGCTTGAGGGATTGAGGCTTAAGTGAATAATTGTTCAAATGAATCTAAACCACGTAGAAGTGAAGACAGAGCGGAAAAGTTAACAATCATTAGAGGACTAGTCTGTTCAGAAAGGGACTGATTTGATTGGGCACATGTTGATTTCAGTATCATTTGTGAGGATATTATTATTACTATTTATTTATTATTTGGACTGGCTGAAATGTTTACATTTTCTAATAACTTCAGAATCATAAGCCACAAAAGCATTACTAATCACTGAGGGGACTTGAAACTACAACCCAGGAAGAAATTTCTGAAATTATTCTTGTCATAAATATAAAGGGAAGGGTAACAACCTTTCTGTATACAGTACTATACAATCCCTCCTGGCCAGAGGCACAATATCCTTCTACCTGTAAAGGGTTAAGAAGCTCAGGTTACCTGGCTGGCACCTGACCAAAAGGACCAATAAGGGAAAAAGATACTTTCAAATCTAGATGGGGGGAAAGGCTTGGTCGGTCTGTTCTGTGTGTTTGCCGGAGAGAAATCAAGAAAGCAAGCAATCCAACTCCATTAGAATTAGTAAGTACTAGCAAGGAAATGCATTAGTTTACTTTTGTTTTGGCTTGTGATTTTCTCTGTGCTGAGAGGAAGGTGTATTCCGGGTTTTCTTTTTGTAACTTTAAGGGGTTTGCCCAGAGGGAAATGCTCTGTGTTTTAAATCTGATTGCCCTGTGAATTAAGCTTCCCTTCTAATTTTACAGAGGTGCTTCTTTTACCTTTTTTCTTTCCAATAAAGTTCTGTTTCTTCTAAGAGCCTGAGTGATTTCTCTATGGTCCTAAGACCCAGGGATTTGTGTCTGTGATCACTTCATAACCAATTGGTTAGGATATTATTCTCAAGCCTCCCCAGGAAACGGGGTGTAAGGGCATGGGGGGATATTTTGGGGGAATAGGAACTCCAAGTGGTCCTTTCCCTAATTCTTTGTTAAATCACTTGATGGTGGCAGCATACCCTCCAAGGGCAAAGAGTTTGTGCCTTGGGGAAGTTTTACCCTAAGCTGGTAGAAATAAGATTAGGGGGTCTTTCATGCGGGTCCCCACATCTGTACCCTAGAGTTCAGAGTGGGGAGGGAACCCTGACAATTCTCTTTGAACATATGGAGAAAAATCTTGGCTTATTCTTATTGCCTTATGTTACATTGGGTCAGTGTTCTCTAAAAAGTGCTCTATGGATAAGTGGGTACTGAATTGTAAAAACTTTATTCTTGATTCTTTTCTCAAACCTTGGCTTAACAGTTCCAAGAAATATCTACCAGACCCATGGATATTAAGTATATATTGTACAGATCCCAGTAGGAAACAAATAGAAACTTGCTATCAGAAATGGACTGGCAACAGGCATAGGATATTTTACATTCTGAGTAACAAAGAAAAGCAATTTAACTAAAAAACAACGTATCTAGTGAGTGATGCAATTTACGCAGTATTTTTTCAGAAACCATAATCCATAAAATTCTTAAGAACCTGATTCATCCTCCTTCAGATATGATGTTAGCCTTTATACTCTGTAACACGCTTTACTTGTGTTTTGTGGCAAGACCCATGATTTTTGGAGCTCATTTCTGCAGAAAACTGGAAATACTCTGGCAACATGAAATAGATAAATATTTAGAAAAATTACGTTTCAACAATATTGTCTATGTTGCTGATTTTAATATTTATTTCAATGAAAACTCTGTGAGTGTTTTTCACATATTTTGGGGAGCTGCCTAATTTTCAATTTATCACAGTATCTAATACTGATGTCATGAAACTGGGGAAGGAAGGAGAGAAGAGTGTAACATGCTGCAGAATCTAGTCATTATGTCATACTCCCTCCTTCAACCTGGAAGCAACATGGAAAGACAGACACAAGTGGAGTGGGAGGGAAACAGCCCAGATAGGGAGGAGGAGGTTTACAAAAACAATGGATGGCACACAGACAGCTCTTGGCACATTCAGCACCGAGCCAGTCTATTTATTTACTATTATTTATTTAAAGTTATTGAGGTGCCTGCAGGTTCATGAGACACATAACTGACCTGTGGTACTCACTGTTGTAATTATGAAAGGTCTAACACACAGGAATGCTGATAAGAAATTGATCTCTATTTCCTGGGCCAACTCACAAGCCCTAGGTCAGGGTCCAAAACACTATACCCATAGCATGTGATAAGGATCAATATCCAATTACTCCATTAGCTGTTACTGCTTACACAAGATATCATTGGGTATATCTATACTGCAATAAAAAAAATCACAGAACCAAATCTCAGAGCCCAGGTCAATTGACTTGGGGTCATGGGGCTTGGGCTGCTGGGCTAAAATTGCAGGGTAGATGTTTGGGTTTGGGCTGGAGTCTGGACTATGATGCCCTCCCCACATGCAGGGATTCAGAGTCCAGCCAGAGCCTGAATGTCTACCCTGTAATTGTTAAGTTGCAGTCCGAGCACCGTGGGCCCGAGTCAGCTGACCCAGGCCAGCTGCAGCTGTGCAACAGGTCTTTTATTGCAGTGTAGATGTACCCATTGAGTTCATATGCTTAGTGGAATTCGTAAAATGACTGGATATTTATTATGGACAGTATGTGTAGCAACACCTACTATTATGACTGCCTAACAGTGATTTTAGTTGCTTATAGTTTTGTCAAATGGTAACTTTCTAAACTAATCTTTTTGGGTATGTCTTCCCTGCAGAGTTAACTTGGGTGTGTAACACCTGGTTTAAATTAGCCAGAGTGAGAGCAGCTACACTGCAAACCCATATTTGAGTGTGTCCACTCAGCTGCATCCACTCTGGGTGCTGTACTCACTTGTGTGAGGCACAAGGACTTCTATGGGGGGGCGTATCCCATGGTTCTTAGTGCTGCAGTAAGCTGAGGTGGTTTGAAGATAGGAACTTTGATGGCTTGGAGATTCCTGATATTGTATTAAGCTCCTAATTATCAACAGACCTCATAATAATCGAGAAAAATGTATATATGTTATCAAACAATTGCTCAATATTATTTTATAAGCTGACTCATAAGCAGCACAGTCCAACAGAGTGTGAAGTAAACCACTTTAAATGGGTGTAAAAGGATGTATCCAGTGATAAAGGATATCTTTGGGGGGTTCTCACATCTATACACATACTATTCATTTTTTGATTCTCTTTATTTCCTTATTTTTATAATATTGTAAAGTATTTAGAAAAAATCATATTTAGAAAAAAATTAAGAGGGAGTCAAGTTTGTATTAATTGCTTAGCGGAAAAACCTCAAGAGTGTTAACATTGAAAAAAATATTGGAAAGCCAATCAATTTTCCATTGAGTTAAAAATGTAAAGAATAAAAACCAAAAAATTACAAAATTCAGAGGTAATTCAACTTTAATCTGGCCCTATACCAAATGCATGAGACAATCTTATGTCTGCATCCCATACATCTTCATTGTTGACACGAAGAGCCACTACGCTGTTCCACATCCTTACTATTTTGGGTACTCTAAAATATGCAATACTCTACTATATATGTGCTCCCTACACAATCACAAACTTTCGTCCAATTCATCTTTCATTGACAAAGCAGCAATATCTATGTTCTCTTCCATATTTAATACTAGATGCAGACCGAAGACCTATTCATCCTCCACCTTCACAATATAGTTTCCTTTTGTCAGCCATTAGAAATCTTGCCACCATTTTTAATCTTTGTTTACTTACACGCAGTGGTTCTCAAACTTATTTGATTGCACCCCCCTTCTTTGTGTCTGTAGTCGCTTACACCCTCCCCCGGACAGCCAGAGCTCTTTTAAAAAAAAAAAAAAAGCATATAAATTGTGCCTCCCTTGACACATTGCCGCTCGGGTGACCAGACATCCCGAGAAAATTGGGACTGTCCTGACTTTTAGTTCTTTGTCCCACGTCCCGACTGATGCACGGTCAGGACGCCACTTGTCCCGATATTGTGGCTTTGGCAGCTCCAGCGGTTTGTATTTTTTTTTTTTTTTTTTGCTTCCCCCATGTTTCCCAATATTTTGTCCATTTCATCTGGTCACCTACATTGCTGCACCTCCCTTAACTTCTGGTCTACAGTGATCAGATTCCTGTGGGTTGAGGATTTCTTAAACCCTGCTTCACTTGCTATTTGCTTACACAAACCTTGCTATGGAAAATCTTGGGTGGACTTTATTAGGATGTCCATATCTTCAGGTTGTATAAAGTCAATAGGCAAACAAGATGTCAACTAGTTGTGATACTTCTCATAGGCATGTATTTACCTTACATATGGTTACACAGAGTTCAAGTTTTTTGGAGTATCTTGTCTCTCCTTTTATCTACTATCCAATGTTCATGCATTAATTTTTTTGAAATTTACCATAACTCTGTCTGTATGCTGTGCATTTTCTGTGCAGAGTACATACAAATTTAGGAGAGGTATCACATTTTTCTTTATACGACTTCAGAACTTCATCTCCATTTGCATGGAGGTCAGTCCTGGGGACGGTTTTGTTCAACATCTTTATTAATGATCTGGACAATGGGTTAGATTGCACCCTCAGCAAGTTCGCGGATGACACTAAGTTGGGGGAAGAGGTAGATACACTGGAGGGTAGGGATAGGGTCCAGAGTGACCTAGAAAAATTGGAGGATTGGGCCAAAAGAAATCTGATGAGGTTCAACAAGGACAAGTAGAGAGTCCTGCACTTAGGACAGAAGAATCCCATGCACCGCTACAGGCTGGGGACCGACTGGCTAAGCAGCAGTTCTGCAGAAAAGGACCTGGGAATTACAGTGGATGAGAAGCTGGATATGAGTCAGCAGTGTGCCCTTGTTGCCAAGAAAGCTAACAACATATTGGGTTGCATTAGTAGGAGCATTACCAGCAAATCGATGGAAGTGATGATTCCCCTCTATTCAGCACTGCTGACGCCACATCTGGAGTATTGCGTCCACTTTTGGGCCCCACACTACAGAAAGAAGAGAGCCCCGTGGAAGGCAACAAAAATGATCAGGAGGCTGGGGCACACGACTTACGAGGAGAGGTTGAGGGAACTGGGCTTGTTTAGGGTACATCTAAAGTACAAAATTATTTCGAAATTATTCAGTTCAAATTTTTGGAAGCGATTTTATACATTCAGTCTTGTGTGTCCCCACTAAAGCGCGTGAATTTGCGGAGTGCATCCACAGTACCAAGGCTAGCATCGAATGTCAGAGCGGTGCACTGTGGGTAGCTATGCCACGGGTCCCGGACTCCCCGCCACCCATTGGAATTCTGGGTTAAGCTCCCAGTGCATGATGGGGCAAAAACATTCTCACGAGTGTTTCTGGGTGTGTGTCATCAGTTGCTCCGCCCATGGTGAAAGCTACGGAAGACAATCGTTTCGCGCCTTTTTGGCGTGCAGACGCCATACTGCTTTCAGCAGACGGTGCAGTACGGTGCACCGCTTCTCTCCTAGTACTATGAATCCACCTCGCATTTCCTCTCGTCTTGCTGTGTAATCTCTATAAGTATCTACTCTTTCTCTTCCTCATTGAACGCTTCCACTGCCAACTCTGCTTGGCCATCGTGAACCGAGCAGCACAGCTTCCGGCGCCAACTCTGCTTTCCCGCTCTTGCCGTGCTACCAAGCTTCTCCATGTTTTCTTTGTCCTGGGCTCCCGCCACCATGAAAGCTACAGAAGACAACCATTTCGTGCCTTTTTTTGGCTCTCATGAATCAAAGAGCACCTCTTCCGCTGCCACTCTGCTCTCCTACGTTTCGCGCCCTTTTTCCAGGATTATCTGTGAAGGCGCCACTCAGCAAGCATGGAGCCTGCTCAGATCTCCGCTGCAGTTTTGACCACTGTAAATACCTTGCGCATTATCCAGCAGTATGTGCAGTACCTGCAAAACCAGGCAAGGAAGTGAAGACAGCGCGATTACGATAGTGATGACGACATGGACACAGACATTCCGAGAAGCACAGCATGTGGCGATTGGGAGATCATGGTGGCATTGGGCCAGGTTCATGCCATGGAACACAGATTCTGGGCTCGGGAAACAAGCACAGACTGCTGGGACCACACAGTGTTGCGGGTATGGGATGATTCCCAGTGGCTGCAAAAGTTTTGTATGCGTACGGCCACTTCCATGGAACTCTGTGACTTGCTGTCCCCTGCCATGAAGCACAAAGACACCAAAATGAGAGCAGCCCTCACAGTTGAGAAGCGAGCGGCCATAGCCCTGTGGAAGCTTGTAACGCCCGACAGCTACCAGTCAGTCAGGAATCAGTTTGGAGTTGGCAAATCTACTGTGGGGGCTGCTGTGCTGCAAGTAGCCAACGCAATCATTGACCAGCTGTTATCAAGGGTAGTGACTTTGGGAAATGTGCAGACCATTGTGAATGGCTTTAATGCACTGGGGTTCCCTAACTGTGACAGGGCGATAGACGGAACGCATATCCCTATCTTGGCCCCAGAACACCAGGGGGGCCAGTATGTAAACCACAAGGGGTACTTTTCCATGGTGCTGCAAGCACTGGTGGATCACAAGGGAAGTTTCACCGACATCATCGTGGGATGGCCGGGAAAGGTGCATGACGCTCGCATCTTCTGGATTTCTGGTCTGTTTGAACAGCTACAAGAAGGGACTTACTTCCCAGACCAGAAAATTACTGTTGGGGATGTTGAAATGCCTATAGTTATCTGCGGGGACCTAGCCTACCCCTTAATACCATGGCTCATGAAGCTGTACACAGGCACCCTGGACAGTAGTAAGGAGCAGTTCAATTATAGGCTGAGCAAGTGCAGAATGGTGGTAGAATGTGCCTTTGGACATTTGAAAGCTCGCTGGCACAGTTTACTGACTTGGTTAGATCTCAGCACAATCAATATTCCAATTGTAATTGCTGCTTGTTGTGTGCTCCACAATATCTGTGACAGTAAGGGGGAGACATTTATGGCAGGGAGGGAGGTTGAGGCAACTTGACTGGCGGCCAATTTTGCACAGCCAGACAACACGGGGATTAGAAGATCGCAACAGGGAGTGCTGTGCATCAGAGAAGCTTTGAAACCCAGATTCATGACTAGCCAAGGTACGGTGTAACAGTTGTCTTTGTTTCTATTGAAGTTATCTGCCCCCTATACATATGAAAGGAAATAAAGTCACAATTGTTTAAAAACCGTTCTTTATTATTTGTTGCACAAACACATTGAGAGAAATCAGAAGGTAGACCGGAGAGGGGGGGTACTAGAGGAGAGGGGTGGAGGAGGAGGGAAGGACAAATTCGGAAACCCAATCAAAATTTCAGATATGCCAGCTTTCTGCTGCTTGTGCAATCCTCTGGGGTTGAGTGTGTGGGTCCCCGTAGCCTCCCCCGCGTGTCCTTGGGTGTCTGGGTGAGGAGTCTATGGAACTTGGGGAGGAGGGAGGGCGGTTATACAGGGGCTGCAGCAGCAATCTGTGGTCTTGCTGCCTTTCCCGCATTAGAGCCACCATACAGCAGAGCATGTCAGTTAGCTCCCCCATTAGCTCGAGCACAGCATCCTGCCTGTTCTCATTGCGTGCGTCCCTCCTCTCTTAATGTTCATTTAATGCTTTACGGGACTCTGCAATTGTTTGCCTCCACGCATTCAGCTGGGCCCTATCAGTGCAGGAGGACTGCATGAGCTCGGCAAACATGTCCTCCCGAGTTTGTTTTTTCCGCCTTCTAATCTGGACCAGCTTCTGGGACAGAGTAGATAGGGGCCACGTTGAAACATTTGCACCTGCGGGAGGAGAAAAAGGGAGGGTACTATTTTAAAAGATACATTTTAGAGAACAAAGGGGACACTCTTTCTCAGTGAAACAGGCAATGCATAGTACACAGCATATGTTCTTTCTGTGCAAGGTTGCATTTTGCCTCTTATACTGAAGTGCCTGCCACTCTGGTGTGAGTAAGCCATCACACGCGGCACACGGGGTTCTGCTTCTTCTGTATTCATTTCAATGCTTTCAAACTGCCAGGCCCCCTTTCCCATAGCAAACAATGCCTGGTGGGTTTGCCATATAAAAGGAGGGCCTACAGGCTCTCTGGGATGATTGCATCACACAACACCGCCCCAAACACACACCCTGTGTGGCTCCAATGAGGCTTTAAACTAAACGCGAACAGCCCAGCGCAGCTGGGTTTCCCCCCACTCCGCGGCTCCAATCAGGCTCTCACTCACCAGAAGTGCCTTCTCTAGGGTCATGGTCTGGGAACCCACATTGGGAGTGGGGGGAGGCTATTGGGTCCAGCGTTAAGTTGGAGTGGGCCTGACTGTTATAAAAAGCCAGTCAGCTGTAAACCAGTTGAGCGGCGAACAGCAGAGAGGCTAACAGAGGGAGTTCGCCTGGAATCTGTCTGAGAGGAGGTATGCTAAGGGCTGCATTAGGGAGGCTGTATCTGAGTGTCTGTTGGGGGACAGTTTGACTGTGTGCTTGACTGGTTGTTTGAAAAGTGTGAATTGGGAGTGCTTTGTTCCAGGTGAGCCTTGAGTGGGCCTGACCTATAAAAAGCCAGTCAGTTGCGAACCAGCTGAGTGGTGAACAGCAGAGAGGCTAACAGAAGGAGTTTGCCTGGGGAGAGCCCACTGAGGCTTACATCTTGCCGGCACATCTGAGTAGTTACTACAACTCCTGAGACAGCTCGTAGAAGGAAGGTAATATGGATGGGGAATGTTCAGCTATTGTGACCTGCACTGGATGTGCCATGTTTGTCTTTCTTCCACAGGACAGAAGCGACTTTGGAGACCAGCTTGCACTTTGTACAGACATATTGGAGGAGAAGGTTCAAGGTCTGGAGAAACAAGTATCGACCCTGCGTTGCATAAGAGAAACTGAAGATTTCCTGGACAGACGTCAGGGTATGCTTCTATGGGCACAATGTTCTGAAGATTCAGAGCAGGCTGCGCAGCGGGGACAGGAGGATAGTGAAGAAATTTGGCAGCATGTGACCTCCAGAAGAAGAAAGGGGAGCGTCCATGTACCAGCAACGCAGATACAGGTAAGCAACCGTTTTCATGTTCTCTCCACAGGTACTAATGCGGAGAGTGGACTAGATGATACATCTGAGGGAAGTGAACAGAAGGAGACTCTGCCAATTGGAAGGCATGAGATGCACTGTCCTAGGGATGGGGGTTTCACGACCACCACTCCCAAGAGAAGGAGGCGGCTGGTGGTGGTCAGGGACTCTCTCCTCGGGGGACTGAGTCATTTATCTGCCGCCCCAACTGGGAAAACCGAGAAGTCTGCTGCTTGCCAGGAGCTAGGATTCACGATATGACGGAGAGACTGCCGAGACTCAGCAAGCCCTCGGAACGCTACCCCTTCCTGCTTCTCCACATGGGCACCAATGATACTGCCAAGAATGACCTTGAGCGGATCACTGCAGACTACATGGCTCTGGGAAGAAGGATAAAGGAGTTTAAGGCGCAAATGGTGTTCTCGTCCATGGTTTCCTCCCTGTGGAAGGAAAAGGCCTGGGTAGAGACCATCGAATCGTGGAAGTCAACGAATGGCTACGCAGGTGGTGTCAGAGAGAAGGCTTTGGATTCTTTGACCATGGGATGGTGTTCCAAGAAGGAGGAGTGCTAGGCAGAGACGGGCTCCACTGAAAGAAGAGAAGGAGGAGCATCTTCGCAAGCAGGCTGGCTAACCTATTGAGGAGGGCTTTAAACTAGGTTCACCAGGGGTAGGAGACCAAAGCCCTGAGGTAAGTGGGGATGTGGGATACTGGGAGGAAGCACAAGCAGGGGAGCGGGAAAGGGGAGGGCTCCTGACTCATACTAAGAAAACAGGACAAACAGCAAGTTATCTCAGGTGCCTATACACAAATGCAAGAAGCCTGGGAAACAAGCAGGGAGAACTGGAAGTCCTGGCACAGTCAAGGAATTATGATGTGAATGGAATAACAGAGACTTGGTGGGATAACTCATGTGACTGGAGTACTGTCATGGATGGATATAAGCTATTCAGGAAGGACAGGCAGGGCAGAAAAGGTGGGGGAGTTGTACTGTATGTAAGAGAGCAGTATGACTGTTCAGAGCTCCGGGATGAAACTGCAGAAAAACCTGAGTGTCTCTGGATTAAGTTTAGAAGTGTGAGCAACAAGGGTGATGTCGTGGTAGGAGTCTGCTATAGACCACCGGACCAGGGTGATGAGGTGGACGAGGCTTTCTTCCAGCAACTAATGGAAATTACTAGATCGCAGGCCCCGGTTCTTATGGGAAACTTCAATCACCCTGATATCTGCTGGGAGAGCAATACAGTGGTGCACAGACAATCCAGGAAGTTTTTGGAAAGTGTAGGGGACAATTTCCTGGTGCAAGTGCTGGAGGAACCAACTAGGGGCAGAGCTTTTCTGGACCTGCTGCTCACAAACCAGGAAGAATTAGTAGGGGAAGCAAAAGTGGAGACGAACCTGGGAGACAGTGACCATGAGATGGTCGAGTTCAGGATCCTGACACAGGGAAGAAAGGAGAGCAGCAAAATACGGACCCTGGACTTCAGAAAAGCAGATCCCTCAGAGATCTGATGGGCAGGATCCCCTGGGAGAATAACATGAGGGGGAAAGGAGTCCAGGAGAGCTGGCTGTATTTTAAAGAATCCTTATTGAGGTTGCAGGAACAAACCATCCCGATGTGTAGAAAGAATAGTAAATATGGCAGGTGACCAGCTTGATTTAACAGTGAAATCCTTGCTGATTTTAAACACAAAAAAGAAGCTTACAAGAAGTGGAAGATTGGACAAATGACCAGGGAGGAGTATAAAAATATTGCTTGGGCATAGGAGTGAAATCAGGAAGGCCAAATCACACTTGGAGTTGCAGCTAGCAAGAGACGTTAAGAGTAACAAGAAGGGTGTCTTCAGGTATGTTAGCAACAAGAAGAAAGTCAAGGAAAGTGTGGGCCCCTACTAAATGAGGGAGGCAACCGAGTGCCAGAGGATGTGGAAAAAGCTAAGGTACTCAATGCTTTTTTTGCCTCTGTCTTCACGAACACGGTCAGCTCCCAGACTACTGCACTGGGCAGCACAACATGGGGAGGAGGTGACCAGCCATCTGTGAAGAAAGAAGTGGTTTGAGACTATTTAGAAAAGCTGGACGTGCACAAGTCCATGGGTCTGGATGTGCTGCATCTGAGAGTGCTAGAAGAGTTGGCGGATGTGATTGCAGAGCCACTGGCCATTATCTTTGAAAACTCATGGCGATCGGGGGAGGTCCCGGATGACTGGAAAAAGGCTAATATAGTGCCCATCTTTAAAAAAGGGGAGAAGCAGGATCCTGAGAACTACAGGCCAACCAACCTCACCTCAGTCCCTGGAAAAATCATGGAGCAGGTCCTCAAGGAATCAATTCTGAAACACTTTGAGGAGAGGAAAGTGATCAGGAACAGTCAGCATGGATTCACCAAGGACAAGTCATTCCTGACTAATCTAATTGCCTTCTATGACGAGATAACTGGCTCTGTGGATGAGGGGAAAGCAGTGGATATGTTGTTCCTTGACTTTAGCAAAGCTTTTCACACAGTCTCGCACAGTATTCTTGCCAGCAAGTTAAAGAAGTATGGGCTGGATGAATGGACTATAAGGTGGATAGAAAGCTGGCTATATTGTCTGGCTCAACAGGTAGTGATCAATGGCTCCATGTGTGGTTGGCAGCCGGTATGAAGTGGAGTGCTCCAAGGGTTGGTCCTGGGGCCGGTTTTGTTCAATATCTTCATAAATGATCTAGAGGATGGTGTGGATTGCAAGTCTGCAGATTACAGCAAGTCTGCAGATTACACTAAACTAGGGGGAGAGGTAGATATGCTGGAGGGTAGGGATAGGATACAGAAGGACCTAGACAAATAGAGGATTGGGCCAAAAGAAATCTGATGAGATTCAATAAGGACAAGTGCAGAGTCTTGCACTTAGGACAGAAGAATCCCATGCACTGCTACACACTAGGGACCGAGTGGCTAGGCAGCAGTTCTGGAGAAAAGGACCTAGGGTTTACAATGGACGTGAAGCTGCATATGAGTCACCAGTGTGCCCTTGTTGCCAAGAAGGCCAATGGCATTTTGGGATGTATCAGTAGGGGCATTGCCAGCAGATCAAGGGACGTGATATTTCCCCTCTATTCGACATTGGTGAGGCCTCATCTAGAGTACCGTGTCCAGTTTTGGGCCCCACACTACAAGAAGGATGTGGAAAAATTGGAAAATGTCCAGCGGAGGGCAACAAAAATGATTCGGGGACTGGAACACATGACTTATGAGGAGAGGCTGAGAGAACTGGGATTGTTTAGTCTGCGGAAGAAAAGAAAGAGGGGGGATTTGATAGCTGCTTTCAATTACCTGAAAGGGGGTTCCAAAGAGGATGGATCTAGACTATTCTCAGTGGTAGCAGATGACAGAACAAGGAATAATGGTCTCAAGTTGCAGTGGGGGAGGTTTAGGTTGGATGTTAGGAAAAACTTTTTTACTAGGAGGGTGGTGAAGCACTGGAATGCGTTATCTGGGGAGGTGGTGGAATCTCCTTCCATAGACATTTTTAAGGTCTGGCTTGACAGAGCCCTGGCTGGGATGATTTAGTTGGGGATTGGTCCTGCTTTGAGCAGGGGGTTGGACTAGATGACCTCCTGAGGTCCCTTCCAACCCTGATATTCTATGATTCTAATAGTTCCTGGCTAGGGGGAAAACGGATTCCTCACTTGCCACCTTTGCACTGTCTTCCTCCTCCTCTTCATCCTCCAGTAATTCATCCTCCTCGTGCCATGCAACTCCCCTCTTGCAGGTGTCCATGGACAGTGGTGGGGTAGTGGTGGCGTCACCCCCCATAATTGCATGCAGTTCATGGTAGAAGCGGCATGTATGGGGCTGTGACCCAGCGTGCCCGTTCATGTCCCTGGCTTTTTGGTATGTTTGCCTGAGCGCCTTGATTTTTGTACGACACTGCTCTGTGTCCCTGGAGTAGCCTCTCTCCGTCATGGCCCTGGAGACTTTATCGTACCTATTTGCGTTTCTTTTTGGAACGTAGTTCTGCCATAACAGATTCGTTTCCCGAACACGCAATGAGATACAGTACCTCCCATTCGGACCATGCTGGAGCTCGTCTGTGAATACAGGACTGTGTGGTCTCTTGTAATGGTGGACTCTGCGAGGGACAGCTCTAGGATTTTTGCCACCTTAAGCAAAAAAATGTTTGGCTACCCCGTTTTTTTTTTCGTGCCCCCCCGGCTCCGCCCCAACTCCGCCCCTTCCCAACCCCTTTCCCACCCCTTGCCCAAATCCCCGGCCCCTCCTCTTCCCCCGGGCTTGCTGCATTTCCCTCCCCCCCCCCCGCAACCTCCCACCCTAGCTCACCTCTGCTCTGCCTGCTCCCCTGAACACGCTGCTGCTCCACTTCTCCCCCCTGCCTCTCAGGCAAGGGAGAGGCCGTGCGTTCAGGGGAGCAGGTGGAGCGGAGGTGAGCGAGGGTGGGGGGGAGCTCAGGAAGTAACTGTGGGGGTAGAGGAACCGCTCCCTGCCCCAGCTCACTTCCGCCCCACCGCCACCGCCTCCCGCAAGCATGCGGCTGCTTGGCTTCTCCTACCTCCCTCCCAGGCTTTCAGTGCAAAACAGCTGTTTCACGCGCGGCAAGCCTGGGAGGGAGGGGGGAGAAGCGGAGAGGTGGTGGTGCGCTTAGGGGAGCAGGCAGAGGCAGAGCGGAGGCAAGTTGGGGAGGCGGGGCACATTTCTAGGGGCGGCATGGCTGGCGCCGGAATGCAGCCCCTTAGAAATCTGCCGCCCCAAGCACCTGCTTGTTTTGCTGGTGCCTAGAGCCGGCCCTGGACTCTGCATGGTCACCTGTGATGATGGACTGTGCTGATGGTGACCAAACAAGACAAGAAATTCAAAAGTTCCTGGGGCTTTTACTGCCTACCTGGCTAGTGCATCAAAGTTGAGAGTGTGGCAGATGACAGAACAAGGAGCAATGGTCTCAAGTTGCAGTCGGGGAGGTCTAGGTTGGATATTAGGAAACTATTTCACTAGGAGGGTGGTGAAGTACTGGAATGGGTTACCTAGGGAGGTGGTGGAATCTCCATCCTTAGAGGTTTTTAAGGCCCCACTTTACAAAGCCCTGGATGGGATGATTTGGTTGGGGTTGGTCCTTCTTTGAGCAGGGGGATGGACTAGATGACCTCCTGAGGTATCTTCCAACCCTGATATTCTAGGATTCTATGCCTAAATGAAGCTCTCCTTAGGGCAGGGATTCTCAAACTGGGAGTTGGGACCCCTCAGGGGGTTGCGAGGCTATTACATGAGGGGTTGTGAGCTGTCAGCCTCTACCCCAAACCCTGCTTTGCCTCGAGCATTTATAATGGTGTTAAACATACAAAAAAGTGGTTTTTAATTTATGGGGGGGGTCACACTCAGAGGCTTGCTATGTGAAAGGGATCACCAGTACAAAAGTTTGAGTACCCCTGCCTTCAAGTGTATCCAAAACAAAAACAAAAATCAATTTTTTCTGAAGTGTGTGTGTGTGTGTAAAACTGTTGACTTCTAACATTTAGAACTGTAAAAATACAGAACTGACTTTCTTCAAATTTGACTTGATTTTTAAAGGACTGCTGTGGTGTGAAAAGTGACTGTAGAAATGGCACCTTATTATTAAATATATGTGCTTCTGTCAAAGTTTGACTCAGACTCACAATTTATCAGACCATTCTGTTCTATTAGCAAAGCTGCTCTGCTAATACATTTAGAAGTGAGCCCCGGGAGTGGGGCTTGTGTCTCTTAATTTATGCAGTTTTTTAGAGAACAAGTTACAGAGAAGTTACAGACAAAAGAAGAAAAAGATTTTAGTCACCACCCTTCAAGATCCCTGAGACCAGTCACGTATCTTCAATTACCTGCCACCCTTAACAATCTCCTTTAACAGCTTCCAGTTAACTTAACTAATTGCCCTTCACACCTTCCATTCTGATGCCTGCTTCTTAGACGTGCTGGCTCTGTCTTAAAATTGCTTCTCCATTCAAAAGCTAACTGTCCCTACGTGTGCTCCCCCCGTTACTTTGTAACATGTTTTGGCATGCCCTCTCATATACAATGTATCCAGCATGTCCCCTTATACAACGTTATACTTATACAATGTTATACTTCCACACTTCCTATCCAGGGATTTCCCTACATCCTGCCTGAATTTCCCCAACATCCCCGCCAGTGGTCAACTAGTTACATGCAATGTTGTCAATTTAGTCATTGGTTGGAAATTTGAATTGAAATTGAAACATTAATACGCACTTTGAAAGCATATACAGTATACAATAAAATACTTGTACCTGAAAAAGCAGAATAGGTTTCAAAAGTATGAACAAAGACTAGCTTCCTCACACAACAGTTATTTTTTCTGACAATGTCAGTGCATTCGTTTCAGCGATGTTGGCCAACCTAATCATTTCAAATTATGATTTGTAAGCAAGGTCTGAATGAGCTCTCCCCTGACAGCTAATGATGATCTGGAGGGTGGGGGGAAAAGCTTTGGACCAGACTGTATTTACATGAACACACCGACTTTAAAAAAAAAAGAAAGAAAGAAAAAAAGAGTACTTGTGGCACCTTAGAGACTAACAAATTTATTTGAGCATAAGCTTTCGTCAGCTGTTTAGTCTCTAAGGTGCCACAAGTACGCCTTTTGTTTTTGCGGATACAGACTAACACGGCTGCTACTCTGACACCTACTCTACTGTATCCAGGAAACCGAACTGTGTTGCCCAAATGATCAATTTTGGCTGGTGTTGGGTTACAAAATCATTGTGACATAGCTGGCATCACAGACACTTGGTGGGATAAAACACATGACTGGAATATTGGTATAGAAGGGTACAGCTTGGTCAGGAAGGACAGGTAGGGAAAAAAGGGAGGAGGTGTTATTTTATATATTAAAAATGTATATACTTGGACTGAGATTGAGATAGAAATAGGAGACAGACATGTTGAAAGTCTCTGGGTAAAGATAAAAGGGGTAAAAAACAAGGGTGATGTCATGGTGGGGGGTCTACTACAGACCGCCTAATCAGGAAGAACAGGTGGATGAGGCTTTATTTTAAACAGCTAACAAAATCATCCAAAGCACAGGAATTGGTGGTAATGGGGGACTTTAAATACTCAGACATCTGTTGGGAAAATAACACAGCAGGGCTCAGATTATCCAACAAGTACTTGGAATGTATTGGAAACAATTTTTTAATCTCAGAAGGTGGAGACAGCTACTAGGGGAGAGGCTGTTCTAGATTTGATTTTGACAAATAGGGAGGAACTGGTTGAGAATTTGAAAGTGGAAGGCAGCTTGGATGAAAGTGATCATAAAATGATAGAGTTCATGATTCTAAGGGCATGTCTTCACTAGCAATGTTAAAGCACTGCCACGGCAGAGCTTTAACATGGCTGCTTAGTCGTGGCACCAGCATTATAAAAAAGCCACCTCCACAAGGGGTGTGGCTCCCAGCGCTGTAGCACTGTCTACACTACCACATTACAGCGGCATTACATTACATTACACTGAAACTTGCAGTGCTTAGGGGGGTGTTTTTTCACACCCCTGTGTGAGAAAATTGCAGCACTGTAAAGTGGCAGTGTAGCCAAAGCCTAAGGAATGGTAGGAGAGAGAAGAGCAAAATAAAGACAATGGATTTCAAGAAGGTAGACTTTAGCAAACTCAGGGAGTTGGTCGGTAAGATCCCATGGGAAGCAAGTCTAAGGGAAAAAACAATAGAAGACAGTTGGCAGTTTTTCCACAGTGATATTATTAAGGGCACAAAAGCAAACTATCCCACTGAATAGGAAAGATAGGAAGAGTGGCAAACCAACCTGATAGCTTTCTTTGACAGAGTAACAAGCTTTGTGGATGGGGGGAAGTGGTAGATGTGGTATATCTTGACTTTAGTAAAGCTTTTGATACTGTCTCACATGACCTTCTCATAAACAAACTAGGGAAATGCAACCTAGATGGAACTACTATAAGGTGGGTGAAAAACTGGTTGGAAAACCATTCCCAGAGAATAGTTATCAGTGGTTCACAATCATGCTGGAAGGGCAGAACGAGTGGGATCCCACAGGGATCAGTTTGGGTCTGGTTCTGTTCAATATCTTCATCAGTGATTTAGATAATGGTATAGAACAGGGATCGGCCACCTTTGGCACACGGTCCATCAGGGAAAGCCACTGGCAGGCCGGGATGGATTGTTTACCTGCAGCGTCCGCAGGTTCAGCTGATCACAGCTCCCACCGACCGCCGTTCACTGTTCCAGGCCAATGGAGGCTGTGGAAGCGGCAGCCAACACATCCCTTGACCCACGCTGCTTGAGGCAGAGCAGAAGTTGTTGAGAGAATTATGAAGCTACTTTTAGTCTTTTTTCAGAATCTAACCACAACTGGATTATCCATTGGAAGTTTCTAGTTTCTCCATATTTTTTCGTTGAGCAAGTGAAAAAATTATTAGAACACGTGGGGAGTGTGTGTATAGGGGTTGTCATGCTTATATAACACACTAACAGCTATCGTGCTTTTGCTCAAACTTAAAAACCTAATTAGTAGGCTAAAACCAAACAGCATTCTTTCTGGGATGAAACTTTCCATGTGCATCTGAAAGGGGAGTTAAAACTGAAACTGCATTTCTGAACAAGGTATCAATTGCACTAGCAAATGCTACAATATATTTTGATTTTTTTTTCTCTGTTCAGAAAGTCATTGTTTGACAATCGTCTTTTTTCTTGTCACTCTGAACTTCCAAACTGAAAAGAAACACAACAAAGCTCCCAGCACAGAGAACAGATTTGTTAAGAAGGTGCAAGTGGTTAGTTACTTTTCTGACCATAACTACCCTTTTAAAAGCAAGTCAAATTTGAAGAAAACATTTTTTTAAAGTCATGAACGTTGAAGTCAATAATTTTACACATGCACTTTTTTAAAAAAAGAACATTTTCTATGGCTTTGTTGGGTTGCAAAACACTAGAATTAGTTACTACTCGTTACTATGTAACCCAATATCAGCAATTTTTCTGTTTAGGGGCCTTCAAAAGCAGGTTCCATCTCTCTCCACCCCTGTTTCTGTATGGAGAAGCCACTGGCCCACTGACATTCCCAGCTGCCAAGAACCTTTTGACTTCAACGTTCTATTCCCTCCACCTGTTAGAGGTCTCGCCTGTACAGGCATTCTAAACTGTATGATACTGTTCAGCCACTAGGTGGTGCTGTGTGAGACAAACCTTAATTAAGTTAGCCTCAGCCACTTCTGACAGAGCATTAAAGTATCTTGTTATAGGAAACACATCTGGTGTGTATCTCTATGAGAAGCTCTGTAGTCAGTCCCTATCTGCGACAGAAACTTGACTGCTAGTAGCAGCTCTGCAACCTACGGTGTACAAGAAGTACATGACATCACTCAAACCCATTCTACTTGCTGTTTGAATAGTAGTAGAGCTGAAGAGTCTATCATTCAATGTGCCCCTTGTTTCACCAGAACCTGATACAGCTGTAGGTGTTTCACCATAGCACAACTTTCCTCTAACTGCAACTGATCTAAAAATATCAGCAGCCTTAGGACTATCTGACCCTTACAAGGTGCTGCACTCTTACTCTAGAGGATTGCACAGACTTGCCCAATTGTTGTTTTATAGCCCACAATCTGGCCTTGCATATTTTTCTTTCTGGATAGCTGCCAGAAATTCCCCCCTCTCTCAGTTGCTGGGGACTATATTCTTCTTATTTAGGAAAAGCAGGGCTTGTATTTAATAACTACATTATTTTTATTTAAACATTAAATAACTCTAACACAAGAGCAGCCAGAGCCTGGTGTTGATTGCAACTTGCAGCTCTCTGCAGTCCAGAACCCCACCTTTCAAAATGGAAAATCACCTTTTATCTCTATAGCCATATTTGAATCCTGAGGTACTAATCAGCTGCTCCACCCTGAGGATGCTTTATCAGTTGCTCTGGGTGAGGTAAAAGAGGCTCATTATCTCTCATATGATTTGCATGTGGTGCCAGGGGTGTAGAGGAATATCCCCCTTGTATGACCCAAACCCTCTTGCCCTTGTCATGGGTTTTGTTCTCTTTCCCATACTAAGTAGTGACAGCAGAAGACATCTTCTTGATTACTGAATAACAGTGTTCTGAGGAGAGATGCAAATGACCAGGCCCCTCTCAAGAGAAAACTGGCCTAGCTTCCTGGAAGAATGAGAGATGAGCACCGTTTGGGAAGGAGATGCCTGAGCCCTATTAAGATTAGGAAGAAATTGATAGATTGCGAAGGTAAAAGCTTGATGGGTTGTTTGTTTGGGTTGAAGGGTTGGAAAAAAGGAGAGAGTACTGTAGTGGGGTGTTTTTGTTCAGAGAGGCCATTTATAAATGGTTATATCCTTGAAGGGAGGAGCTGGTTTACAGGTGTGATTCAGCATGATGGGAGAAGAGCAGAGGGGAAGTTTAAGAGGTAAGGGACAGATGGGGAAAGTCAACTGTGAATATATACAACTTATAAAAATGTTAGTTTTACATAAGTTAGTTTACACCTCTTTCAGGGGCCAATGTAGGTAGGTCTGTGGTGGAATTTAGCAATCCTGCCCAACTTATACAAACTGCAAAAGGCATCATTAAGCAAAACAGCAGCCTGCTAAGTTATGTCTTGGCTAAGAAAATTTTCACTCTTCCCAGTGCCTGGCAACTGATGATTCCCACAGCATATCCTTAGTGAAAACTGAAGAGGCAGCTATGTAGAATACTGTGAGGAGTCCCTGGGGGTGGGAGGTACATAAGAATGGCTATACTAGGTCAGACCAAAGGTCCATCAAGCCCAGTATCCTGTCTTTCAAGAGTGGCCAATGCCAGGTGCCCCAGGGGCACTGAACAGAACAGGTAATCATCAAGTGATCCTTTCCCTGTCGCTCATTCCCAGCTTCTTTGGCAAACAGAGGCTAGGGACACCATACCCGCCCATTTCCAGGATCCCAACAGGCTGGCTAATAGTCATTGATGGACCTATCGGTCATGAATTTATCTAGTTCTTTTTTGAACCCTGTTATAGTCTTGGCCTTCCACAACATCCTCGGGCAAGGCGTTCCACAGGTTGACTGTGTGTTGTGTGAAAAAATACTTTTGTTTTAAACCTGCTGCCTATTAATTTAATTTGGTGACCCCTAGTTCTTGTATTATGATAAGGAGTAAATAACACTTCCTTATTTACTTCCTCCACACCAGTCATGATTTTCTACACCTCTATCATATCCCCCAGTAATTGTCTTTTTTCCAAGCTGAAAAGTCCCAGTCTTATTAATTGCTCCTCATATAGAAGCCGTTCCATACCCCTTATCATTTTTGTTGCCCTTTTTTGAACCTTTTCCAATTCCAATATATCTTTTTTTTGAGATGGAGTGACCACATCTGCACAAGATGTGGGTGTACCATGGATTTATATAGAGGCAATATGATATTTTCTCTCATTATCTATCCCTTTCTGAATGATTCCCAACATTTTGTTTGCTTTTTTGACTGCTGCTGCACATTTAATGTATGTTTTCAGAGAACTATCCACAATGACTCCAAGATCTCTTTCTTGACTGGTAACAGCTAATTTAGACCCCAACATTTTTTATGTATAGTTGGGATTATATTTTCCAATGTGCATTACTTTGCGTTTATCCACATTGAATTTCATCTGCCATTTTGTTGCCCAGTCACCCAGTTTTGTGAGATCCTTTTGTAGCTCTTTGCAGTCTGCCTGGGACTTAACTATTTTGAGTAATTTTGTATCATCTGCAAATTTTGCCACCTCACTGTTTTCCCCTTTTTCCAGATCATTTATGAATATGTTGAATGGGACCGGTCCTTGTACAGACCCCTGGGGAACACCACTATTTACCTCTCTCTATTCTGAAAACTGACCATTTATTCCTACCCATTGTTTCCTATCTTTTAAACAGTTACCAAACCATGAGGACCTTCCCTCTTATCCCCCCATGACAGGTAGGAGCATGTGAGCTGTGAGAATCTCATGGGTAGTGGGAAATTTGTTATAAATTATGTGGAGATGTGAGTGAGACCTCTAAGTAATCACATGTGGACTGCCTTCACTCGGGAAAAAGTGTTCTTAGTTTGTGTGTAAACTACAGACTGGCTTGTCTTCATTAAGAGTTTATCTTGCGTGAGTTAAGTCGATTGAGAACACCTTCCCACAGCCGGGCGAGGAAGGTCATGGGGGAGTTGACAGTAGAGGCAGCAGGGGTGTTAGCTGTGAATGTATGTTTGGCGATGTAGGTATTTCGTTATAAATGCCTGTGATTAGCCTCCAAGTATATGTCCTGTATTATAAGCGTTTTCTTTATTTACAGTACTTATTTTCAGTCAAGCAGTGGTATGAATACAATAGTAAATAACATGAAAATGCATAACCGGCTTTCTGGAAGGGCTGCATGCCCCGCCTCCCACCCCTCCCCGCAAGAGGCACTCCCTCGGTCCCTAGGGAATGGGACTCTCCTAGAGTGCAAGATGAGACCTTCCTGGGCGGACGGATGATCCCACATCTCCCTGCTGGAGGGTTTCTTGTACTGTATCTATTCCTGTGTTTTTAATCCTGTGAAAGGTTGGAGGCATGCGAGTCGTGTGGTGCGCTTGTGTGGGAGGACGCAGCAGTGGTGTGTGTGCAGGATGTGCTGCAAGCGCACAGGGAGGAAAAGTGAGAGCAGTAGCCGTGGTGGAGTGGCAGAGCCGCGACTGTAATGCTGGAGACCGGTGCGAGCGGAGTCCCATATGCCTAACTTGTATTGCCCCAACGATGCTCCATTCTAAGCCGTGCGTGCAGTGCACCACGGAGACTGATTTATTGCACAGAAGAGCTGGAGCATGCGCAGAAGAAACCATATGGAAGCTGGTGAGTAACGCATGCGCATGGAGGAGAAGGGAAATAAATCCGAACAAGCAGCGCGAAGCATGCGCATGCGGACCCCGCCTGGCCTTGCGCTAAGGGGAGTTCAATTAGTTATTTGCGGTAACAGAAGTCGAATGAATTTAGACTCTCTGCACTTCCCGTAGTGTGGACTGTACCAAAGCCGGCCGGCCGGGGGGGAGAGGTGCATCGCGGCCAGGCCCGGCCGTTCGCCCAGCGCCTTTGGGCAGACGCAAGCAGTGGCCGGCTGTGTGACTTGAGGCGCACGCAGCGAGGCGGGTGAGTATCCGGCAGGACCCGAGCGCGATGGGGCCGGAGTGTCCGGAGGCTTCCCCCCCACACCCCGCGGTCTGCCGTGCATTGGCGGCGCCGGCGGAGAGACGGGGCTGGGGGCCGCGGCTGGGTAATGGCAGCGCTGTGAGGAGGGGGAGCGGGGCAGGGACTGCAGCCTCGGGACACGGAGGAGGGAGGCCGGCCGGCTCCGCTGACTCAGGCCTCTGCTGCCAGGTAACCCCGCGGTGGAGGCGCCTCTGGCTCCCCAGCGAACGCCGTGGGGAAGCGGAGTGAGGGCTGCCCCGGCTCCGAGGGGGTATGACCTCCTCGCGCACGGCCTGGATCCGCTGGGCCCGTCTCTGGGGGGTATGTTACCGCCGAGCGCATTTGCTGGCGGACTCCTTCCCCTCTCCCCCGGGGTCTGATGGCTGCTCCCCAAAACCCCTGGCCCTCGTGACGGGTTTTGTTCTCCCCACGCTAAGCCCCGCCGGGTTGAGGTCCCGGCCATGTTTGACTCCTTGCACCCGTTCTGAGTTGTTCCTCGCAGGCCCCGAAATCCGCCCCCGGCCCTCGAGGGAATGTTACACCCCCGTCCCCGCCAGTTTCACTTTTGGTTTGGGAGTGAATAATGTGGGTGTGGAGGGGCAGGGAGCCTACTCATTCCGCTGCTGGGCGATTTCGAGGTTGCTGGACTGGCCAACTTAAATCTTTTCGATGTTCCAACTTCAGTAGGCAATGTTTCTCCCCCTGGCTGGCCCCCGCACTCCACCCTTGTGTCTTTTTGTTTTCACAACATATTTATATAGCTGAGAACTATTGGGACCTGCATGTGGTCACACAACCTGCGTTTATCACATTTAATAGCCCCACTCTCATAAATAGCACATATGAGGACGGGAACCAAAGGCTGTTTGCTGCTTCTAATGTACGATGGGGTTAAAGTGTGTCTACCTGTTTCACTAGTGAAACCCCTTGGTGTAGAGTAGACCTGCACTGATGCAGCTTACTTCAGAGCAAGATGCACTAGTTTGTTACTTTTTATAGTAGTGCAGTGTGTCCGCATTGTAGCTACACTTATACACTGAAGTGTTTTTATAACACCCCTTATAAACTAATTAATCCTCAGAAAATTCAGTACGGGTTGTCTATCTAAAAATGTTTTGAAATTATAAAAAGAAATTATGTAAATACTTTGCTGGAGAAAAACTGCAATAATGTATCCATCTCCAATAAGCACTCTATCTCAAGCCAGTTAATATTTTACATTTGTGGGTTTTTTTGTCACAAAGGATCTGAAACTGCTATACAGACTACATATATGCAGCACCACTGAAATACTGCTTCATTGGTCCTGTATGCCTCATGGTGGGGGGCGGGGGGGGAGATAGTTTCTCATGACTGAAAGAAAATTCATTCTTCTGTAGAGATACTCGGAGAGAATTGGGGCAGCAACAAACTGGTGCACAGCATGCCACCCAACCCTGTTGAGGGGATGTGGGGACATGGCAATTAAACCCTGCTCATACAAAAAGTGCCATGGGATCCTTCATACTCTTAAAGAGCAGAGATAACTTCTGCTTAGGTCTCATCAAAAAGTGTTCCCACATATTTTAATATAATTGTGTGATTAATCCTTTTAGATGAAGACCAGTTACTAATTTTTGTTGGTTGCCAAAGACCTGCTTTGTTGTGGTTTGTTTCTTAGTTTCTTTTACTGGTGTTCATCTTCGTTTTGGAAGACATTATCCCTCAAATCTCTCCCCTTCCTGGGATTTATTGTAACTTGTTGCCATTTTTGTCAATTCATGTTAAGAGTAGCAATATATTATCTCTGGATTCTGGAAAATATCTTTTCTTTAAACATAGTAGTGTCCATTTTACAAATGTTTTGAATGTTTCTACGAAACTGAAAATACTAATACATCACTTGGTGTGTGTTAATAGTAATTTTTTTTTTTAGCAGGAAGAAGGCTGCTGTTTTAGAACCTAGGACAGTATCTTGATGTAACTTGGTGTTCTCATCTGTATAAATGTCCAATACTGCTCAGAATCCTACTAAGCTCTCTTTCTTCATGTTATTCTAGTGATGAGTTCCACAAGCCAATTTTTTAAAATATTTCCTTTTATCAGTTCAAAACTTACTGCCTTTAAATTTTATTAAATTTCCCTTTGTTACTGTTGGAGAAGATAAATAGAAGTGCCTCATCTACTGTCTCTTAAATCATGCATTATTTTGTATGCTTTTCCCATCTTCCCGCTTTGTGTCCTCTTCAAACTACACTGACCTAATCTTTGCAGTCTTTATATGCAAGTTTTTCCATGCTTCAGATCACTTTTGTCAGGGATCTCTGAACACCCTCTATTTCTTCTATATCTCTTTTAGAGAAAGTGGCCAATATTTGAATATGGTATACTAAATGAAAGTGTACCATTCTTCTGTATAATGGTATTTGTATTATATAGTCGAACACTTTTTGTCTTTTTCGCTGCCGTTGCATATTGAAAAGAGGTTGACTTATTTTCTTAATTTTATGCATTTGACAGCACTTTGTCAGTTTCAACTATTTTGTTCCTGGCTAGGTGCTCTTTTGTCTCATGCGCAAGCATGCACTTCTGTAGGGGGAATTCATGTGTACAGTCTTTCCTGTATAAGAGTATACCAGTAGCATAAAAAGCTACTCCTGTTCCTGAGTTTGGGACCCAGGGGAGTTGGCTTTTATCTAAAGATATCTGGATCTTTTGCTTCCTTGGTAAGGTGAAGCCTCTCCTATACTACTTCTCAGAATTTTGACCCTTTGAAGCACTGATATTCTACCTTCCTTCTGAGGCCAATTGTCAGTGGCCTTGTTTCTATTGCTTTCAAGCAATCCCTGCTGACCTCAATCTGTTTGGACATTGTATAGAAGCCATATACAGCAACTATGTAATCCACTGGGCTAGGAACCATTCAGTAAGGAAGCAAATTTATTGCCGAAGTAGAGAATGCTACTTAGTTAAGATAGTTTTCAGCCAGTAGAGAAGACTCCAGAAAATACCAACAGCAGTTACTATGTAGTAGGTGAGTGTGCTGACACATGCAGTGAATTCCTAAATGTTACCAGGTTGGTACCCTTCAAGTTGACCAGCTTTGTTACAAATAGAGAGTCATTACTCCTTGAGAAAGGAGACAATTTTTCTCTCTGCAAGACAGTTAAGGTCATTAAACGATAATCCTTTCAAGGCTTCAATGTAAAAAAATGAATAATTTTCCAACAGATCAAGATACATAACAAAGGATGAGCTTTCTGGATGATGATGAACTTTGACTGTTGTTCAAGGTGACTGAATTAAACCTGTTACTGAGTGCCTAAGGATTGTCACTCCAGTATTATAGGAGATCACATTGTAATACTGCAGTGCACAACCCAACATTTTACACTGCACTCCTGACTTAAAGGATGGGCTGCCTCCTTCTGTCCCTCCTTCTCATACAAAAGTTCATAAGTACTAGAGAACCTTGTGTGTTCAAGCAGTGGCAATATGAAGGATTGTGAGGAGGCATCTCTAATTAAGAATGACAACTACAGGTCTTTCTGCTTCTCATGGACCAAGCACTGCAAGTAGCTGAGCTACAGAACGCTGTACTCTTTGGTGTCCATTGACTATTTTTTTAGGTCCTTGAAGGTACTAAATCAGGGGTGGGCAAACCACGGGCTGGATCCGGCCCCTCAGGGCTTTGGATCTGGCTCACGGGATTGCCACCCCCATGGTGCCGCAGGCCCTGCGCCGCTCTCAGAAGCAGTCGGCACCATGTCGGGGGGGTGGAGGGGGGGCAGAGAGCTCTGTGTGTTGCCCTTGCCTCCAGGCACCACCCCCCGCAGCTCCCATTGGCCAGGAATGGGGAACTATGGCCAGTGGGAGCTTCAGGGGAGGTACCTGGAGGTGTGGCAAGGACAGTGCGGGGAGCCCCCCATGGCTGTGCAGGGACATGGTTCCTGCCGTTTCCCAGAGTGGCATGGGGCCAGGGCAGGCAGGGAGCCGCCCTGGATCCACTTTAGGTAAGCAGTGCTGGGCTGGAACCCGAACCCCTCCTGCACCCTGCCCCCCAACTCCCTGATCTGAGCCCCGTCCTGCACTCCGAACCCTTCCTCTGCCCCAGTCCCTTGCCCTGAGCCCAGTCCTGCACACTGCACTCCCTCCCACACCCCTGCCCAGGCCCTGCATACAATTTCCCCATCCAGCTGTGGCCCTCAGCCCAAAAAGTTTGCCCTCCACTGTACTAAATCATGAAGATCTGAAAGTGTCGGGATTCAAATAGAATAAGTACCTGATATGTATATAGAGCTCACAAGCATGATCATCTCAAAGTCTCAAGGGTAGAGTCTGTCCAGTTCACCATCGCTGTTAGGAACTATGTAACAGCATGTGAAGAGCATAAGCCTAACCCTTAACTGAAAGGGATAAGGAAGAAACTTTTTTATCTTACGGGAATAACCATCCCTGCCCATAAACCCATTGTCTGTACAGGGTTTCTTAATTTTTGTTTCTTGCTGCTGCCAGACACAGGATGCTATACTAGCTGGACCACTGGTCTGATCTAGTATGGTAATTCCTGTGTTTTTAAAATTGACGCTCATCGCCTAACCTATGGCTCACTGATTTGATCACAACGCCTGGAGTCAACTTTACCTGGTTTAAGGATTACCAAGTATTCACTAACATAACGTTATTAAAACCATTTGGAAAGAAAGTGTTGCCTAAGCTACTAACACTTGCTCATTCTGTTAGCAGCATATTCTGAAATACATTTCTTCAGTGTGTTACAGTGTTAACCTCCTGCTTATTTTGTGTGTGCATGTGGAAAATATGTATGGTCAGTATAGCAAATTTATACTTGTGTTTTCCAGAAGAATACACAACTTCTTGACAAGCAAAAATGTAGAACTACTTTTTCATTGTTAATCATCAGAGTAAAAGGTAGATGGCTAGAGTTGTGCCTGGTCTGACAAATTTTCATGACAAATATTGGTGGCCTGAGATAGATGTAGGGCACACAATACTAACTTGTTTATACTTTTCGTATATTCAGCATGTTGTACGTCATCTGAGAAACTGTAAGCTCCTTAGGGCAGGGACAATCTTACTTTGTTCAGAAGCAACCAAAGCAAATCATAGCATTATGTGAGAATGTTAAGTTGTAAACATTCCATGTTCCTGTTAAATATACATTATAAAACACTGTTCCATTCAGTTTGGCAGATTTGATGTTACTTTTTAGAAAGCTTAACTTCAGTCTTCATAGACTTGGACTTTGTGTGACCTTTAATGTTAGAATAAGAAGTGCATTTAATTTTTACTTAGGGTCCTTAATTCACAATATTACACCAGTGTACATAGTTATAATATAAAGAGAAAGTTTAAAGGTGATGCTTTTAAAGAAATTAATGTGTGCTTTAAAGGAAGAAGAGTTTCAGGGCTCTATCAGTTACTTTCTAAAAACTCTCTTGAAATGTTCTGTTTGACTGCTTCTTCATGTTTAGGAGGTTGAGACTAACGCTTTTTTTTTTTCCGCCCCCCCTACAGATTAACACTAAATCCCCACAATGTCCCTGAAACCACGAGTAGTTGATTTTGATGAAACATGGAACAAACTTCTAACAACAATTAAAGCCGTTGTAATGTTGGATTATGTTGAAAGAGCGACATGGAATGACCGCTTCTCGTATCCTTTAAACATAATTTCAACTTCATTTTTCTACATATGAATATATTTTAGCACAGAGGCCATCGCAGTTTGTAACACAGTAATGTGAGCTTGCTCCAAAGCCCATCAAAATGAATGAGCTTATTTCATGGACTTCAATGAGTTTTGGATGAGGCGTTGAGAGGAAGACATGGGGTTTTGTACAAAATTACTTGTTTTTCACTGTTTTTGTATAGAAGTGGAAATAATCAAGTCTGAGTTTTTCACATTGATTTCAGCGGGATAAATCTTAGTAGGTGTAATGAGAGCTGTTTTAACTATTTTCTTTCCCTTCCAAAGAGGTATTTGTTTTTGTTGTTAAACTCATTTTATATCAATCTTCCACTACGCTGGAACTGTTCTACGTTCAAAACGTCTATTGGTTGAGACTCCTCCTCCTAAAAGCAAGCTATTTTTAATTGTACACTCAAGTAAAACCACTTATTAGTTCTAAGTATTCTTGATAGCATGCAAAGACACAATTGTTATTACTCAGATCACTTCCTTAATAGTGGCCAAGGCAAAAACTTCTGCAGATTAGCAACTCTCATCCTGCTTTAATACCATTTTATTCTTCTCCAACAGCCAAGGATAAATACAGTTTTTGTTTTCTTAAATATAGCTTGTGGTGATACTCACCCTTCCCTCTTTTACGTATAGTCTTACGATATGAAGGATCTTCTTTTTTTGAGAGAAGCATTGTCGCAACTAAAATAGGCCTCTAGCGTAATGAAGAGACAACCTACTGACTTTTTTTTTGCCTTCATAGGGGAAAGCTGCCTTATGGGGAATAATGGGTGAATTCTAAGCGACTTTTCAGAGACTCACCTGCAGTCTGAATCCTTCTGAGAAGCAGTAATTTTCAGACCTAGGAGTCCACATACTACAGGACAAATTTGATACCTAGCTTTCTACCACATAAGTTTACAAAAAGGGAAGAGCCTTTTGAATCTACATCCCATTTAACAAGCTGTTTGCATTTCAGAGTAGATGGCTTTCTATTGTGTCCCTAAATAATAACATAACATTGAGTTTGTTGCAAGTCCACTTACCACCTCACTTTTGAGGACAACAAGTTTTCTGATGGCTCTTGCATTAGAAACCCTTTTCTAATTGCACGTCTGGAGTCATGACTTCTCACCCTGTCTTTGGGACAGCCAGATTTAAAAAGTCAGACTTGTTACTTCTATAATTTTAAAAAGTCACTAGTGATTTGGTTTTGAAGACTTGATTTTGTCAAATTGTTCTGTTACTCTTTAAGCGCAACTCCTGAAAACCAAAATAAGCTGTTTAAGAACTGCATGTAACAATCTCACAAGGAAGCATAAAGCAAGGCTGTAGCTCTGAGATGTAGAAGTTAGCCAGAATCTTCTTTTTTTAAAAAAATAATTCAAAATACTTGCAAATTTACAGTTATGCACTCCAAGAGCCTGCAAAGGAATAAGATGAGTGTTCCTGCCCTGATAAATCACCCACCACAGCATTATTTATTTATTTTTAAATTGTACATGGGAGCCATTGTTTTAAAAATTCAAGCTGGCAGCATTGCTCATGTTTCAGGAGACGTTGAAATTGTTACTTCATAAATCACTATCTGGAGCTGAATATATATATATTTTTATGTGTTAAAAAATACTGCCTTTTTCCTGTATAACCCCAGTTTGTAACTTTTGTATGAGGAACATGGAGATTATTTTTGAACCATGCATGACCAATTTTGTACTGATCCCCCTTTAGAACTTACTCTGCAGCTGACTGAACATCAGTCAACTAGAGAACACACACTAGCAGACTACCAAAATATGGTTAGTGGAGGCCCTTGATGTAATTCCTAGGACCCCGGTGGTCAAAAACTCTTAACTCCATGTTTAAGAACGTGGCAGCATAGTGACTATTTTGGCATCTTGCAGCTATAGGAGAGGAAGAGATCTTCTTGGAATATCCTCTGCAGCAGGATGAGCTTCTGTAGCTTGTAGTTTCTAAGCAAAGATTGGCTCTTTTTGGAGCTTCTACTAGCTTAAGTAAATTATATACATCAACACAAGTCTCATTAGTGGGTATTCAAAACTTAATGACATTACCAATTTTTTTTCTGTACAGTCAGTGTTACAGTTTATTTCAGATTTGGAACAATCATTTAGTAATTCAGATGCTCTTGCAGTGACACTTTAAAAAATAAAAAGCTAGTTTTAAAAAGCCAGCTTTTTTTTACAAGCTGCATCCCACTCACCTGCTACAACAGCTTCAGATGTCTTGCTTAAATGAACATAGTTTAGTTTTGGAACAACCTTTTTTCGTAAGAGTTCAGATTTTAGATATTTGCAAGGGCTTTAACCTTATACTAACTTGTCTTAAATGTATATGAAGGAAATGTTACACCATTTGCCTTTATTTTTCTTGTCTTTTATTAGACTTCGTAACCTAGAGAAGTAATGTGGCAAAGGCATTTTGAACTGTCGTATTAAAACTCTCTCACTACTTAGCACACTTACTCATTATAGCACTATTGATCAGTCTGATCTGTTTATACCATCAATTTTTAAAATAAACTGCTACAACCAGAAGATGGTTATGAAGAATTGGGGGGAGGAGGAGGAAGTATTTAGTTTTTAATTGTGGTATGGTATTAGAAACCTAATATTTACTGTGAATAACTTAGTATTTATATTGCTACAGAAAAAGGAATCCAATTGATTCTAGACCACATTTTGTAGCAGTGTACACTGCAAAAATGGAGACCTATTTACAGGAGTTGAGATGGAGTTGAGTGGTCAAAGTGGGTGAGTGGTATTTCAATGAGGGATGGTGCTCTCAATGGATGAACCTCATTTCTGGCATTTGCTTCTCCCCTCTAATCCAACAGAGCCTGAGGTTTATTGATCTTCTTTTTATAGGGTTGTCTTTTTATTTAGAACAAGTCTCTTTAAAATGATGACAAAAACAGAATAAATGAGTTTGGGATACCAACTGAATAGTGTTACCTGCCTCTGATAAGGAGCAGCTCACAGACTGTCTCTTTATTTAAAGCATGACTCCTTTTTAGTTACCTTTTGACCTTCAGATTTCCTCTGTCTGCACCTCCACAGAAATAAAATTGTTTTGGCATTATTTCACTGTGCAGCTTTATCACAGTACAGATGCTAGTTTGCTTTTGTTTAAAACTTGTTACTGTAAGTATCTTAACTATTGAGAGTAACTTTTTAATTTAGAATGTTAACGTATTGAACAATTTGGTGTGGCAAAGCTTCTAATCAGTAGCTAGCAGGACACCGGTATTTTTGTCAGATTTTATTGGGGTAAGGTAGCTAACTGCCTTTTTTTATTTCGCACACTGTTTAACAATAAAAGTAAATCTTTAGAAAGATGACGTTCAACAGTGCAGAATAGTGTGGCGTTTTGTTTTTCCTTTAGTCTGTTTCACAATATCCAGATTGACATTTAATTGCAGAATTCCAGGTGCCTTGGCTTTTCACACCTGAATAGTCACTTTTTCAGCCAACCAAATAGACTTGGGGACATCCGAAATAAAGGATACTGTATATAGAATATTTCAATTGGGTATAAAATGCTAGTAGTATTTCCTGCTCTGTTTTCCCCCTAACATTTCACAAAGGATTCTGCAAGAGACTAGAAATCTGGGAGTCTGGATTTACCTTTTGTGTTTTTTTTTTTTTTTTACACTCCCATCTTAATTACACCCTTAAATAGGATGCCAGCATAATTCAGGCTTTCTTCAAGTTGGAGTCTGTTGCATGGACATGGCTGCCAATCTTCAGAATGGGATGTGAGCTTCCCTTGTCAGCTGGTTCCAGATGACTTGCCTGTATAAGAATTCTCTGGAAGTTCTGCTTCTGTCTGATGTGCATCAGTTCAGAGACTTCTGCTACTATGTGATTCTAATCTGGATGGGTTTTTGAACCTTGAGATGTGAGTGTTCAGGAGGATTTGGGGACCTCAGAGATTAGGTTGGTAATATTTATCCACCCTTTCTAGATCCTCTCCTTATCCTGAGACAAGCCTAGTTTTGCATTGCTGGCTCAGGCACAATGCAAGTGACAGCTGCCATTCACAGTGTCACATACATACTCCACATGCTCTTGCAACCTCTTCTCTCTACTTAGGGACATGTGCCAGTTGTGCCTCAACTTATTTGGCCTTAGCCAGCTGTCAGATATAGCGGCTGAAATGAAAGGACAGCTGGCTTCCATTGTTCAAGATAAACCCTTGCATAGTAGAAGCAGGATTCCATTCCATCTCCCAAAAGGACAGGAGAGACCCCAGGACAGAAATGACTAGGCACGTCTTGGTTTGGAAATGGATATTTTTGGGACATATTAACAGGGATTTTTAATCACCCTTTTCTTTCTTAGGGGACTTGCTTTGTGAGGGAAGAGGTATTTCTTTTAGCCAACTGTGAGGACAAGTTTGACCGAGGAATCGCCTCCACTATCTCTAAATTATCTATATGAACTGACCCTTTTTTTGGGAGCCAACAGTCTGAGTATTTCACAGGTTTTTTTCCTCTAATTAAACATAATTTTTTTGCCTTCGATAGAATTATTTTTTTTAATGTCCCACTGCTACTCAGAAGGCTCTTCCACTTCAACCAAGAAAGAAAGTGAGCTTACTCCTGTGCCAGGATGGGGAAGGAAGAACCACAAAAATAAACTTTTTCCTTCTTATTCCTGATACTGTATTCTAGAGAATGCCTGTCTGATTCAGTTACTGTTTGACTCCATTGGCTAGAGAAGCTGCAGATCCAACCTGAGTTAAATACTTTTCTGAAGGGTCAAACAGGAGTTGGTGATACTAGTGCACAAATCGATAAAGAAAATTATTTGCTTACAGTGGGAAGCCCCTGTGAAATTCAAACAGTGCAGGTAGTTGCTTATATTCAGCATGCTTACAGAAGTCAAGAAGTAGTTGAACAGATTCCTCAAGTAGCTATAACTTCAGCTGTAGTTTCTTAGCTAAGTATAAAGTTTATTCCAGCTAAGGGATACTTCTTCCCTAAAGACCGGGAAGAAGAATTCTTCTGGGGAAGAAGTCTAATGCTTTGGCAGGTATTATTCAGGCTTCTGTCAAAACAACTTACTTTAACAGGATAGCCTTGAGTAATGAGTTAAATCTGTCAGGGCAAGAAAATTTAAGTTTAGTACTGAGAGAGAATTCTACTATCTGCATTTCTGGTAGATTTTGCATTTGACGCTATTAAATTCTCTACTTTTGCTAGCGCTTCTAACCTAGGCAGGTGTGCTTGCTTACCTGGAAGGCAGATGAATAAGTCAAGTAGCTTCATCTGTGTTTTATTTTAAAAAAGCTTTTGTTGAGTTATTTGGCCAAAGCAATTATGGCACCTCAGAAGATTTTCTGAGCCTGGAGCTGTAACAAAAGAGAATTTTCCATATGTTGGAAAGGCTTGGAATGATGGGAAGGGGAACTAGGGTTTGAGCCTCTTTAGATCCAACAAAAGCCATTTTGACACCTTCTTATGGCCCTAAAGTAAGGGCAAGACTTTCTATGTATTAAAAATAAACAATCTATCTAATACACACAGGATATGAATTAGGATATGCTGTGGAGCTCCTTTAATCCTGCTCTTCACAACAAACTATCCCCAGCTTTCTCCAGTCTTGTAGTGACATATAGTGTCAACAGCGATCTCTGATTTTTGGAAACTGAGGCACTTAAGTTGTCCAACTGAGAGAGCAGCATTTAAGGGATTTTACTCTGTATTCTTTGTGGTCCCCAGGACGAATGGCGCAGTGAGCAATTCTGGCACTTGAAGGGCACATCTTGCTCATGGAAAATCAGCAAGCTCAGGATGGAAACTGGTTTCTGTCACTTTGTCTATCCAGAATTATTGGTACCCTCATGAGGTTGCTGTGTACTGTGGTGTTCTGTATAAACATCTTGCCTTCGGCCCATGAGGACTCTTCAAGTTTGATTCTCAGAAGCTGGCCACACAGCTCCCTGAAGGAAAAAAAGCTAAAGATTCCACCAAGAGAGATGCATGTGAGTCTATGCAATTTGAGTGCAAAGGGGACCACAAGTCAAAATTTGTCTCCTGTTACCCCGAGTTTGGAACTATCAGATCATAAAAGACCTACAGTCTTGCCTGGACTAAGCACATTTCTTCATCCATGTCAAAATCTTGACTATAGAATAGTAAATAAACAGCAGAATCCTGGGGGCTCTTTTCTTTAGAGACACCACAATCCTTCTCCAGTGGATTCAGTTGCTTGCTTTTATCCAAGAAGGCTCACACTTGGCTCCGCAATAGCGTGGCTAAGCAGTCTGCAGCTTCACCTGGGAGTAAGTGTCTCAATGAATTTTTCACTTTAGTGTCCCAGTGGTGTGTTCCCAAGTTTTGGATCTCTGTGTGTCAAAGATCAATGCGAAGATGTAATTTTTCAAGGACAAGAATGCCAGAGAGTTGGTGTCCTGTTAACCATGTCTAAGCTACCGCCTGTATGCCTGCTTTTTTCCTTCCTCAAGCCAAGGATCTCCCCAGAATCCAAGTGCACAGAACTATTCACTGATCCCCATGCAGGAGGATGTGGTGGTATTCTGTAATGGAGAATTTCAGAGACCACCTCTACCATCGTACTGCTGCACCTTCTGTGTTTGGGTTCCACCCCTGCAACCAAACCCAGCCTGTCTGTTGACAAGAAAAAATAGAGACTACTTTGTCTCCACTATTCTGTTTTCTGTGCTATAGTATTGTGGAAAGTGAGCTACATTTGTATACTGTTTCCCTGGAAAATCAGGGAGCCTGCTGAAAGCTAAGATGTCATATAATCCATTTTCTTCAGGAAGGAATTTCTTTGTGTATGAGTTCAACATGACGGCATAGTGAATGTCCTCAATTTCCCAGAGAAGACCTGCTGTATCCATTCATCCCATGTATCAAGATTTTTCAAACTGGCTAATCCTCACCCTAAGTGATCAACATGGAAATTCATGCTGTTTCTAATATGTCATCCCTATGAATCATTGGCATGGTGCCAACGACACTGTTAAATGATAAATGTGTTTTACCAGGGTTTCCACCCAATAATTTCCTTCCCTCTTTGCATGCTGAGGAGAACCCTTCTTGTAAAGTTTTATATTAATATAATACTCCACACACAGATTACAATTCTTGGCTTCTAAGATGCCAGCTACCACATAAACCCCTTTCTGACTTGTTTGTTTTTGTACTTGCATTTAAAACTAAGAATTACCAGTAGGTTTGGAAAATTTATTTGAAACTTCTTTGTATATTTTTTTATTGGTGTTGAATGAGAAAATGGCTTGCCTGCTGTCCATCTCCTTTTAAACTTTTAGCAGGCATGCAAACATGCCATCCTAAACTTAATGTAGTACATGATTAGAGGAAGATGGGTCATGTGTGCTATCTTGCAGTTGATATAATCTTTTGTATGCAAAGGTTTATTTCTAAGATACTGTACTTCTAGCAGGGATGATTACATAAACTTAGTAAAATGGATCAGCATGAATGGGTTTTTCATTTTTTTTTCTTTTGCCTTTCTACTTTTCAAAGGTTACTAAGCAATACATACTAAAAAAAATTGCCTAGTGACCCTAGTATCTGTAAAGGAATCTTTATTCTAAAATGTATATTGTTTCCTTGACCAAGTGATAAATTGTTGAGAAATTACCTTTTCTAGTCAACTTTCCCAACTACAAGCTTTGTGCTTGCTTCACACTTAACTAAGCAAGTCATAAGAGCAAAAGTGGATCCATTCTTCAGTGTCAGTTTCTCTCCATACCCCAAAAATAGCAAGCATAAAAATTCTAATATACTCATAATTCTATATAGGATGGGGATGATTTTTGGCAAATAAAAAGCATCTATTTTGGTTGAGAGTGAAAAATAATTCTTCAGTTTTTGAAATTACCTAAATTTTTTATTTTAAAAGGTCACAGCTTCAGAAACCAGGGAAGTTATATTTCTCACAGAGCAAGGTAAATACTTGTCAAAAATCCATCAACTTTATTGTTTAGTTTCCACTACAAAAGACTTCTTTTACTAATACAGTTGTTAAATACTAGGATTCCAAAACCTATATAAATTGATTTTTCTTAGTATGTGTGGTGGTAATTCACTAAGTTCATAGATCTCTAAAAATGCAATGAAGTGGTAACTTAAGACCATATGCTTTTAGTAAAGCTAATGATGCAAGACTTTAAAAAGTGTGCCTAAATTCATCCTTAGACAATAAGGGACCGAATTTTAAACAGTGCTGAGCACTGAATTGTTGGGCGCCCAGCACTTTGAAAACCAGGCTATTTTTTAGGTGTCTAAATGTGTACTTTGGCCAAGGTGTTTTAAAACAGTGTGCCTAATGTCTTACTGTTCGAAGAAATGGTATCCAAAGAAGTATTGTGCATACACCTGTGTGACACACTATAACTCTGATTTATCCAAAATGTGAAAAACATAAGTATAACCTTAAATTTACAAAACCTGTTTAAAGAACCTTTTAAACCTTGACTTCAAACTCAGGGACATTTATGCTTTATGTGTGGCCTATCCAGAACCTCTTGGAGAAAGACTTTATACCGAGACTAAATTTTTTTTGGAAAATCATGTACGCCATTTGCACAAGGTAACTATTATATGACTAAAAATATGCATGTTTTGTCACTGTACTTTAAAAAGAAATTCTGCAAGTCCTATGTGGATAGATGTAGCTGACAAGAGTACATATTCTTGCTGCTTTCACTACTCCTTAAAGGGAGTATAAAACATGGTCTCATAACCCAAAAGTGGTACAGTTTGTTACATTTTGTTGGCTTGAGGGGGATTGTAAATGTGTTTAGTGTGACTGGA
Organism: Caretta caretta; assembly: GCF_965140235.1. Lineage (NCBI taxonomy): Eukaryota > Metazoa > Chordata > Testudines > Cheloniidae > Caretta > Caretta caretta. Next base: position 242,993,443 of record NC_134207.1, on the reverse strand, counting down.
TAACTTCAACTATAATTATTTAAATAGTTTTCCAAAAGCCGCTTATACTTCTTTATTGTTTACTGGTAAAAAAGTTGAAAAAAGGAGGGAGGGGAGAGGATGGGGAAGCAGAAAATTAGATTACCAAAGCATTGTCCAGCTGAGTATTTGCATTATAAACATGTACTAATGAGGATATTTCAGCAATTCTATTTTTGTCATTCATATACCCATTGACTCAATCAAACTATATTTTTTCCAGCATGTAGTATAAATCAAGTTTCCATGAAATAGGGACTGTCTCAGTTTGTCTTTATGGCTTGAAGTACACTACTGAAACTCATAGTAATCGATTGACTCTGTTATGCTGTCAGAATTGTAATATACTGCACGTGCATAGGTACACGATATTTTGCCATTACATTTGGAAGTGAACATTTACAATATGGCATGTTTTTTCCTTCATAGCGTGTTCTGGAATCTGAAGAACAAGTACTGGTTATGTATCATAGATACTGGGAAGAATACAGTAAAGGGGCCGACTACATGGACTGTTTATACAGGTAAATTTTGCTAACAAGTTTTTCAGCAGTGTAACTGGAGGTTACTGGAGTAAGGAAGTTTTTGAGAATAATTTGTACAGAGTTGACTAAAGGATGCTGTAGAAGATGAGATTGCTCACCTAATATGGTGGTAGCTTTAGCCATGGTTAGAATATGGCCCAGATCATTAATGACTACTGTGTTATTATTTGATGGTCTATATGAAATAGGATCGTGATCTCAATTAATGTTTAGTGCAATGGTTCCCAAACTGTGGGGATGGTCTAGTGATGATGTGTGGAACACATGCTAGTGGTCCACAAAAAGTTAGCTGGCTAAATTGTGCCAACTCCGTTTTCCGTTTCTACATGCTATGTGCATTAAAGATAGGAGGGAGTTCTTTGTAGCTCCAAAGCTTCTCTCTTACCCACAGAAGTTGGTCCAATAAAAGATATTACCTCACCCACCTTATCTCTCTGTAGTTCAGTAACCTTGTTGTATGTAAGAATTGTTCAAGTGATGCAATTTCTATCCTTGGTGCAAATAGAATCTGATCTTGCAGGCAAGGCCTTTTTGAATAGCAGTGCCCTTCCTTTGGGTTGGCACCTGCACGCTGAATGGCCTCTTGATTCTTGTAGCGAAAGGCATACAGGACAGTGAGGCCTCAACCATCGCTCAGTTCCTTCTTACTGCCTGTGACTGCAAGATGGAGCATTGGCAGCATCTACATCCTTTGCTTCTAGGGATTAGGCTATTACTTTAGTACCTTTTTAGGTAGCTTAGAGTAGTTATTGGGCTAGATTTGTTAGGTTTCATTTTTGCCCACTGACCTTCAAAATAAAACCCCTTTATGGATAGCTGTTTTCTTTCCATGCATGCAAAGCAGCATGAGTGAATGAGACCCCCTAGGAGAAGTGGGTGGAAAGAACAGGAAAAGCCAAGTTAATACTGATGTTCTTACTCTATATTATGTAAAACTTTAAATTTGACACTTCATTGATTTTTTTGGACGTGTATAAGCTTCACAAGTTTGTTTGTGAGGACTATATACCATCATGTCTCACTTAAAAATCCTGCTTTTCTCAAGGTTTTTTCTAAATTACTTGTATAGTGAGAACGCCATATGAAAATAAAAATGTTATCTTCAGTTTCTGGTATAAAGGTTGAAACCTGTATAGTTTCCAAAGAACTTGTTGGATGAAGATTCTAGGTTTGCAATACAGCATTCCGGTTTTATATACATAAAATTTGCTTTTCCTGTTCTTTCTACTCAAAGGGTTTATTTGAACTGATAGACTTGGTGCCAATTGATTCAGCTAAGGGAGTGGCTCCTTTCCAAACATGCCTAGAAAGAAATTTAGTTTATGCTGTGAGAGGAAGAAAAGGATGCAATCTTCTCTCCTTTGAACTTGTTTGATTCCCAGTCTTTGCTTTGTTTTTTTTGTCTTGCGGTAGTGCCTAGAGGCCCCAGTTGAGGATCAGACCCATTGTGGTACACACACTGCAACATAGCAAAAAGATTATCCATGCCCCAAGATGTTATAATTTAAATATAAGACAAGATACCAGGCGGATATGACAAATAGTTGACTTAAGCACACGATAACATACTGATCATAATCCTCAACTGATAAGCAGCAGTTACATCTCTCCAGCTGTCTAATTGTCAATTGTTTTATAGGCATCATGGCAGAAGTATAATAAGGAGAAATTTGAAGGGCAATGCAGTGGCTTTAAAGGTAGCATGCATGAAAGAGTGAAGAGCTGATTGAAAAGTTGGATAAAGGGAACAGTGTTGGGGTAGGAATGATGCTGGGGGTGGAGTAGAGCTGGAATTTGGTGCTTGCTCCTTGTGTGGGCTGGCACAGGTCCCGCTGCGTGCCTCCCCAAATAGTCCTTGGGGATGAGGGGGCCACAGTTTGGGGATCACTGCTCTACTCACTGTTGTAGCCTAAGTATTTATTTAAACTGACTCAGCATGTCTCATTCCCTAGACCTTTAGTCTTACCTATATTGCTTTCAAGCTTAGGCTTTGGCAAAATTGGAATTCACCCCTATAATGACTAGAAGATAGAGCTGCTAGCCACTGAAATTTTACATTGATAGATACTAGCAGTTTCAGAAGCCCTTAGTGGGCATGATCAATAGTGGGTAAACGTAGCATATGAGGGGCATTAGTTGCAGTGCATTGAGGTCTCTTCCAACCCTGATATTCTATGATTGTTAAATGGTGTATTCTTATTGAAGGCATTTTCAAAATCCGCAGGTGGTGTTACGCAATACATGTGCAGCGAGGGCCTGTGTCTGCAAAGAGTTACAAGTGTGCATATAGTTACTCCTGTGTGAACTCTGTACAGGAGTATTTAGGTGCATAGTCCTAACTATTTGCAGAATTACTCCCTACGTACATTGTGGTGCATGTTAACGTGGTGTTCGTCACATAAATACCAATCCATTACACATTGACACTAATCCTAATTCAAAAATTCATATGAATAAAAATCCACTTGTATTGTGTAATATATAAATTGGATTTCACTGACGCTGTTTTGCGTAATTTTTCTGGGAGTGTTCCATTTTTGAACAAGTGTGGAGTTAAACTAGGACTACAGATGTTAGAGCCATTCCAGCCCCTTGGGTAGTGTGTCTTTCTGGCATATGTGTGATTTAGTCGCTTGTGATGACTGTGGTTTACACATGTTGGATCACGGGTTTTTGTAAGAGACGCTTTGTGTAAATGTAGTATATATTACTTAGAGGGTTAAAAATGTACAGGTTTATCTGAATTACAATATCTGAGTAGTCCACCTGCCAACAATGAGAACCAGTTTTGTAATTAGATGAAGCTATATTTTTATCCTTTAAAATTCAGGGCCAGCAATACTGGCCCTAATTTTTATTCCTGCTTTGCAAATAATATTGTGGAGTTGAAGAACTTTCAGCTAAGAAGGAATTTTTATGTCCATATTTTATGTGTTTAAGCATTTGAAAAGAAAATGTTGCAACTTTCACTGTAGTATTGGGGATGCTACTGCTCTTGGAGTATGAGATATGTAAAAACGATTCAGAGAGCCACATGGCAGTTTTTTTGTACTTCACTGGCTAATTCAAAAAAATTCCCATTAGCTACAAGAAAACTAGCAGATCAGTGGATATTATGGACATAAGTATTGTATGAATAAGGAAACTATGGGGCATGAATCACATTACATTTAGTACATTCTTGTCTAAAGCTTCCTGATAAAGACACTTTAAAAAGCCTGAATAATGTAAAATAAATACTAAAGATAAGGGGTTTTTTTTTTTGTATTAGTGGTAAGAAAATTAATGTTCTTTACATAATGCTTCATGAAAGTAAAATCAGCTGAACACTGTCATTCTTTCGTTTCTTTTAATCTTTTAGATACAGTCTAGTAGTGACATGTCTTTAATCTAGGTTGTGAATCTTAAATTGTTTGGCTGTTAAAACTAAGTAACGCAAAGATTTTAAGATCCTAGAGGTATCTGTGCTAAAATAATAAAGTAATGTCTCCTATCTATTTGTTGGTCCTCTTCAAATTAACACAGAACTCTCTTCTAAATGTCATTAAGATTTGATACATTAAAGTATTGTACAAAATGCTTGGTGGGGGAAAAAACTGATAACATAATTGTCACTGAGTAGATGAGTAAGGAGTTACTCATAACTTTTTTATCTCAATGTTGCTGAACATGTTTTGATTTCCCTATTAAAAACAAGTCTGAACTCCATTTCAAAATAGGATTCTATTATCAAGATTAAATTTATGATACATAACCACCTTTATAGCTATCTTTCCCATAGATCTTTCTTTGTTGTAGTAGTACCTAAGGAACAAGCCTGGCCCATTATGCTCTTCACTATACAAACATTATAAATGACCCTTCCTTTCCCAAGCAATAGAATTAATTTGCTAAAAATGGTATAAAGGAATATTTGACCTTGAATAAATTTCTGTTTTAGAATTCTGATGTGCCAGAATCTCCTAGTTGAGGTCCATGATTACAATTCTGGTAATTCAGCTGGCCAACATAAGAGCTAAATGAGGAACCAAGTTAAACATTGTAGCTTATTTCTGTTGTGGTTCTCATACATGCTTTCCCCAGTGGCTTTAATGGTGTGAGTTTCTGCTATGTACTGTGCTTTTAGTTCCAAAACTGCCCACTTTCCATCTGCCAAAAAACATCCTCTTACCCTTGGAATTTCTTAAAATGACTCTCCATTGTAGGCACAGCAAATGGTCTATGTGAATGTTTACTATGTTAATACATAACCTTTTTATTTCTCTAGTCTTACTTGCTCCACTCTAATCTCTTTAGGGAATAACTTTCTATACATGAGGCATCTTGTCACCACTTCAGAAGTTAATTCCTTGAATGTCTATATGTCACCTGATAGCATTAATTCAATTCTATGCATGAATTATTTCAGTCTGCTGCTATAGTTGGATTTGAAAACTTGGCTCTCTGAGTTCTGAATTGCTTCCACTTATCGGGAGTGAAAGGTGAACAAGGGGAATTGATACTTGTATCTACTGAATATGAGCAGAGTTTTGTTTTATTAAAAATGTCACTAGCATTAAAGACTTGACATTCATGATGCACTCTCGCTGTAAGCTCTTCAAAAGAGTCTACTTCTGTGTATAGTGTGTAGTCCAGAGGGGTCTAGTATTGTTCCATTTTACTTGTATGCTGACGTTGGAGTCTCAAGATCACTGGCTGTAATGCTACTTGTAGCGCTTTTGATAATAAGTGAACTCTGATTATATTAATAAATATTCACAAAGCTCTGACGGCTAGTTATCCCTATCTTACAGAGCTGTAAACTTAAACAGAAGTTGTGAATTGACCAAGGCTATAGACTGAATTAGTGACAGAGGCATAATTAGAAAGTAGGACGTTGTTTTCTACAGCGGCTCATGCCAGTTGAGCATGCATGGTACCAGATACTGTTGGCCATTAGATTCTCTTCTTCCCCCCCCGCCCCCCCAAAAAAAAAAAACCACAAACAAAAAAAACACATCTGGTATGATTTTATCCAGTTTGAAACTTTGGTATTAACGGATACTGTCAGTTGAGTTAAGCTTGTGTGCTTCTGTTAACTGATCCTAGTTTTGAATGTCAGGGACTGGAGACACCATTCTCAGTGAAAAATCTTTGACTCCAGAATAGTCTTCCTTTAAGCCATGTCTACACTGTCAAGCTTACAGTGGCACAGCTGTACCAATACAGCTGTGCCACTGTAAGATTGCTCATGTAGCCACGTTCTGCCGACAGGGGAGAGCATTCCCACAACATAGTGCTACGCACACGAGCACTTAAGCAGGCAAAATTTATGTCACTGTAGGTGTTTCTCACACCAATGAGCAACGTAAGTTTTGCCAACATAAGTGGAAGTGTAGACATAGTCTTTGACTTACTGGGCCCGATACAAGGTTGTTCCTGTATTTATAGGTAAACCTATTTTATTACCTTCAGTGTTAAACTATTTCCTTTAAATCTAAAATGTCTTGTGTGCTCTAGCCCAATAGGCTATTTCCCCATTATTTTTTTGAAGTCTCAGTTTTTAGGAAAGTTTTAGGTGTCCCCTCAGACTTTTACAACTGCGGTTTTCCTATATCAGGGTGTCGGATGGACAGTGGGGAGATTTTTGGTTTGACTTCTAATTTGTGGTATTTTCACCCTAAGGCTTATATGGATGCACTTTTAAAAATTTTTTTTTTAACAAAGGCAAAGAAATAGCACAGTGGTTCCCAAACTGGGCTTCATGAACTCCCATGTTACAGGAGGTTCCATAGGGACCCTGGGCAGTACGAAGCCAGCAGTTCGGACCCTTGGGAACTTCCAAGAGCTAAGCAGATCAAAGCAAGCATATCTATCTGACTGAGGAGATTTAAACTTGAAGATTCCTCTTACAAAATAGAAAGAGAGGTGGATATTTTTTTGCTGTTTTTAAAATTAAATATGCTGCTAGTGTTTTTAAATTATTATGAAGAACAAGTTTAAGCTTTATGTGCGTTGTTCTCCTGGACTGCTCAAGACTTGCATGCTTGTGTAGGAGGAACTCTTTGAGTTGGTTTCTTAAGTAACTTCATGCTGTTTCACATCTGATACTCCTTGATGCAACATAGGAGCCAGAGGTGCCAGTATGTGGGGGTGATGAGGATCATGTGGCCTCCATGGGCCCCCCCACTTTTCCAGCAGAGTGCATGGGGACTTCAGTCCCGTGCCCCTTTTTACTACTGGCTCCTCTGACAGGAGCCTTGTTTTATAACCGGCTTAATCAAAAGTGATACAAGCTACAAAAGTGAGATCTTGGAAGAGTGTTACTGTTTTCATAATGTAATAAAAACACTGTAATGATTGATAATGTATAATGTCATAAAAACAAACTTTGTATTGCCAAGATCACTGCTTTATAATTTATGCTGAGGTAAGGGAGAATATCGATCAAACTATTCATTTTTTTAGAATAGCAGCCGTGTTAGTCTGTATTCGCAAAAAGAAACTGAGTACTTGTGGCACCTTAGAGACTAACAAGTTTATTTGAGGATAAGCTTTTGTGATCCGATGAAGTGAGCTGTAGCTCACGAAAGCTTATGCTCAAATAAACTTGTTAGTCTCTAAGGTGCCACAAGTACTCCTTTCCTTTATTCATTTTTAGGAAGGGGTTCACGAGACTTCATTTTAATGAAAGGGGTTCGCAGGTGGTTAATGTTTGGGAACCACTGAAATAGCATGGAATCCTTCTAACTTTTGGTAATGCTGTTATCTGAAATAAGTGATTGTGCTTGGAATTTTATATTTGAGGGTTCATGTTAGTGGTTCTCAAACTTTTTACCATGAGATTATACTTCTATCAGAGCAGACAAGCTCAGGTCATGGATTCATTTTAGTTTACATTACACTAAACTCATATGAAAACCGACATAAAAGAATAAAAATAAAAATCTGTGTTATACAGTTACAATAGCTTTCACATTGATCTGTTTCCTTGAGGTAGATGAGCTTGTTTTTCTGTGCCCAATTTCTTTGGGGGTGGAAATGTTGACCCAAATTGAATCGTGACCAAGCCACCAGGCTAAAAATAGTGTTTGCAGGGAGCCTGTGTCTGTCTAGAACATAAGAATATTGCCAGAGGATGTTGTGAAGGCCAAGACTATAACAGAGTTCAAAAAAGAACTAGATACATTTTATGGACGGTAGGTCCATCAATGGCCATTAGCCAGGATTGGCAGGGATGGTGTTCCTAGCTTACCGGTTCTCAACTCCTGGACCATGTGCAACCCAGTTAGCACACAATTGTGGCCCAGCTCAGCTGTGCTAAAGGCCGGCCCGCATGGCGGGGTCCAGGTTTCCGGCAGCTCAGTGGGGTCTTGGCTATCCAGCGCAGCAGGGTCCGGGGAAGAGGCTGCCTTGCCCCTGCAGCCCAGGTAACGCATATGTGGCCCACAGTGACAAATAAGTTGAGAACCACTGCCCTAGCCTTGGTTTGCCAGAAGCTGGGAAGGGATGGCAAGGGATGGATCATTGGATGAATACCTGCTCTGTTCATTCCCTCTGCGGTGACTGGCATTGGCCACTGCCAGAGGACAAGATGCTGGGCTAGATGGACCTTTGGTCTGACCTAGTATGCCCCGTTATGTTCAGTAATTGGAAGTTGAAGCTAGACCATTTCAGACTGGAAATAAGGTATACATTTTTACTAGTGAGAATAATTAACATTGGAACAATTTACCAAGGGTTGTGATGGATTCTCCATCACTGGCCATTTTAAAGCAAGAGTGTATGGTTTTTCTACAAGGTATGGCCTAGGACTGACTTTGGGGAAGTTCTATGGCCCTGTAATAGAAGAGGTCAGACTAGATAACGGTGGTCTCTTCTTGCCTTGGACTCCATGAAAATGTTCCTGCCTGGACAGGACCACCATCCCTCTGCTGCCTGATAACCCACAGTTGTGATTTTGAGTGGAGGAGGAGGAGGAGAGTATCGCTGTTTATAGTGTCAAAGCTACAGTTGCCACCAGACTGCTGGTGTATCGCTGGATAGGAAACCTTGCTCAGATCCTGCTACCCTGCTTAGATGAATGAGACCTACCAATTGGAGCTGGAACAGGCATACAGGAACTATAAAAGAAAATGTCATACAGCATTTTACCTTGTCTTAATTTCAAGACTGTAAATTAAAGAGGCAGGTATCAAGACCTACAGAACCCGTGTACCTATTTTGAACTACAGTTTCCCCTCTCAGGGAGTGGCGGATTATTACAGAAGGGAATGTTTACCTCCGAAAGGATCTGTCCAACACACTACTTGCTTTTTTCCCCTCTACAGTACTGTTAGGACCTTAACTGCACAATGGACACAATAAACCACTTTTTTTACTTACCCTGCACTTTGAAGAGCACATGGTCCATGTGTTGTCATTGATGATAATATTGTATTTCTTTGATGTGAAGAAAAATAGAAAATTTACTTTCTTGAAATGAGTGTGGACATGCTGTTTCAGTAGTGGTCTCCCTAATACCATGTACAATGGTAAATATTACGTATTTACTTTTGATATTCCCATTTATTCAACCAAGACTTGTAGTTGTCCTTTTATCATAGCATTACACCTCCTGGCTTATATTCTGTTGGTTATCTATAATTCCTAAATCCTTTTTGAAGCCACTGCTTTCTAGAGTACAATTCCTCTATCCCTCTTACTCAATTTTTCTATTAAATATAATTCCCCCCACTTTAATTACAAATAGAAATATTGGCCAAGATTTTTGAGTGACTAGTAATTTTTGGGTGTCCAACTTCGATGTTTTAAAACCTCCTGCTTTTCAGAAAATGTTAAGTATTGTGACAGGGTCAGGCCAGATGACTACAGGAGAGTAATAGAAGGCAGATATATTAGCCCCAGGCTAAGTAGGTCCCTTTTCCCTGAGTAAGGTAACAGGGAAGGTTCCAGAACAATCAGGAACCTTCTGGAGACAATTGAGACAGGCTGATGAGAACACCTGCAGCCAATCAAGAAGCTGCTAGACTCAATTAAGGCAGGCTAATCAGGGTACCTGGGTTTTAAAAAGGAGCTCACTTCAGTTTGTGGTGTGCATGTGAGGAGCTGGGAGCAAGAGGCACTAGGAGCTGAGAGTGAGAACGCATACTGTTGGAGGACTGAGCAGTACAAGCATCATCGGACACCAGGAAGAACCTCCTATGGTGAGGCTGAAGAAGGTGTTGGGAGGAGGACATGGGGAAGTAGCCCAGGGAGTTGTAGCTGTTGCACAGCTGCTCCAGGAGGCACTCTAGACAGCTACATACCACAGGGCCCTGGGCTGGAACCTGGAGTAGAGGGTGGGCCCAGGTTCCCCCCAAACCTCCCAACTCCTGGTCAGACACAGGAGTTGTTGGCCTGGACTGTGGGTTCATAAAAATGGCCAAACTGAGGGCTGCTGTGAAGCTCCAAGGCGAGCAAATCCGCCAGTAAGCACAAGACCCACCACGGTAGAGGAGGAACTTTGTCACAGTATCCACCATCCAAGAAAAGACGCTTTGAGGGTGTCTCAACCTGAACATCCCAAATGACTAGATACAATAGAAAGTGTTGGTAGTGTGTTTATACTTCTGTCAACTTCATCACTGAAGCAACAACATTACTAATGTTATAAGCACACATCTAAGAGCTGGGATTGTTAATTTGTGTTTGTTTTCAGCTGGCCCTGCAGAAGAAGGGAAAGTATCTTATACAACTAAAGATTCTCTTTAATCTAAAAATGAAATTTAAAAAATACATATTAATAAAGCTCACATAGTAAAAAGTTCTGGCTAAAGCACTGCACTACCCAGTAATTTAATTACGACCAAAACCTATTGAAGTATTACAGAACTATATTATAGAGCAGCGCCATTTGTATAAAATGGCACACTTAAGGTCAGGGCCAGAGAAGTATTGTGCCAACCTATTCCCCTTGATGTATACCATTGACTTTAAGCCTAAGGATCCTTCAAAATGTGAAACACATTCTTGTTGATCACTGATATCTTCACTTGGAAGGGAGCTGCACCTTTATGAAATCTGAAGAATGTGCTGTGTTTTGCCTTCAGTGAAGTGCTCGCTCATTTGAATCCGAATAAGTAATAAAAGTTGCACAGCAAGATTTGCATTTTAGTTTGTGGAGATAAAAATTGGCTATTACCCCCGTCTGTTTGTACCAAATCATAGTAAATGCCTTTAACAATTATAGTACTTGTAAATAATCACCCGTACAATTTACACAGCAGAAAAGAAGACTGCTGGACTGAATATTCATACATGAGCTGAATGGGTTATACATATTGTCTAATAATGTGTGTATAAGTCCAAAGATGAGTACAGAACCATTAAATTGTGAACCTACATTAAAAATGATACCCTCTGCTTTCTTTAATGAGCTTGTACTGCTTTTTATTCCTGTTAATTCTGAAGAACCCAATACAGCTTACACAGATTCTGATCCTCCTTAGCTGCCATCAGAATTGTTTGCTAGATTCTAGTTAGGTGCATACTGAGAGTACAATTTCAGTACAGTGGAATTAAACAGATATAACTTGACTAATGTAGCTTGCAGAACTTTCATTGTGCGAGAAGGAAATAACCTAATTTGACTCTGAGCCTAGGCTTAATTTACAGGGCTAGCACTTGGGAGGTGTGAGGATTTTTTTAACATGCAAACTGGAATACAGGGACCCCCTAATACTATTTTTTTTTTTTTTTTTTTTGGAGTTGCTGTTCAGTGTATAACTACAATTTAGGAGTAGGTAACATTTTTGTAACCTTATGTGGAATTCTTTATTTTCTATTTTCTGATACACAAAAAGATACTAAGCACATCACAGAAACAAGTAAGGACTCATCTGCCCTGTAGAATTTACACAACAGGTGATGTGACGACGTGGCTCATTGATGGATAGAAAGAGGCAGGGGCTAGGGTTTGAGACAGTAAAACATGTTCCTCTCCTGGCAGTTCTGTTAGGTCCAGCTTTTTTTATTACCATTTTACTTCTCTCAGGCAATAAGGCAAGAATGAGCAGATAAAACAAAATTCAGTTAATGAATTGGATAAGTCAGCCCAGATAGCAAGACTTACAAAGAATCTGTTAAAACACATTAATCAGCAATGGATACAGCAGTTAGATATGTAGATATCCAAATGTGCTTCTAAAACAAGCAAAAAATTTGAGTAGGTATAGTTCTGCGTGATCCAATTGCATGTAATTATAAATTGGCAAGATCATGTACTATTGTTTGTCAAGTGATCATTAAGCATGCAACAATTAGCATCATAAAGCAAAATTATGAGTCTCAGGTGTTAAAGTGACATCCACTTCATAACATCTTCCCACTTCTCTCCTTTGTGATTCTCCCTACTTTCTAAAAAGAATGGTGCTAATTTATGTCTGCACATATTGGAGCTAAATGTATATACATTTTTCAGTTGAAGAGTAGTAGATTTAAATTCTGACAACTTGGATCTACATTAATAATGAGCAAATCTTATAACAGTAAAGCATAATTAATCCCTCACAGAGGTCTTGCTTCTGTTTAAAAGGATAGTGTCAGGTCAATTTTGGCCTATAAGTTTCACTAAACCTATTACGTAATTTGAGGCTAAGAGATGTATTTATATATTTTTAAAAAATCAATAGCAAGTTTTTTAACTGACCGTGCCACCCACCTCCTAGTTCCCTGCTGTGTTTACAAACACAAACTTTGCAGCACTGGGAAGCTGTAAGTGAAATGACTCCATTTTAACTTTTTTTTTTTTTAAACTGTGTATTTGTATGTGTTGTAAGTGGTGGTTAAACTTGCCTCGTGTCCTCTAAAGCATTGGTTGTATCTGGTTTGAGGTAGGGTGTGTATTTGGTTTTTTTTGTTTTGGTTTGGTGGTGGGGTTTTTTTGGTCAGTGATCGTCTTAGAAGTGTGCGATTATTTTCACTGGGACTACTTTTGTAGTGGTGAGAAAGTGGTTGTATTGGTATTTTTAAGGAATCATTTTCTGTGGTACCTTGAAACTCTACTTCCCCTTTTTATTTCTTATGTTGCAACTTATTGATCTCCCTATCAGTCCAACTTTGCAATTAATCCTTTTATCAACATACATTCAAAGATGTTGGCTGGTTTATTTCTTCTCAATCTGGTTTGGATCCAAGGTAGTGGTATAACTGGAATAATTCATAGAAATCTGATTTTTGAAGTTTGTATTATCTCAATTTCTCAAATGTCAGGTCTGCTTTGTAAGAATTGATCTAAGTAAAATATTTAACTAGGAAAAACAAATGTTTGTGGGACAAGGGGCAGTCACAGATTTTTAAAACAAGACTATCATAATCGTTCCTTCTGGTCTGACCTCTTGCACAACAAAGGCCAGAGAATTTTGTTCAATAATTTCTACTTTAAGATCATAACTCCTGGTTTTGAGGTAGAGCATATCTCTTAGAAAGATCTCCAATCTTCATTTAAAGACTTGAAGTGATGGAGAATCCATCAGACCTTGGATCATCTTTGTAGCTCTTTTCAGAACTCTTTCCAGTTTGACATCCTTTTTGAATTGTGAATTCCAGAACTGGGTAGTATTCCGGTAAGTCTCGCTAATGCTATACATAGAGGTAATGTCGGCTCCCTATTCCTACTCTCTGTCCCCCATCTACTATATTCAATGACCAAGTTAGCCCTTTTAGCCACTTCATTGCACTATGAGGTCCATAGTGCAGTTAGTTATCTGCCATGACTAAGGCTAAGATTTTTGTCATGGTTATTTTAATAAAAGTCATGGACAGGTCACGGGCAATAAATCAAAATTCACAGAAGCTGTGACCTGTCTGTGTGACTTTTGCTGCTGTGGCTCCATGGTTTCCCCTGCACCATGGTGGCTGGGAGACATGGGGTTCCCTCTCTGCCTGCGGCATCTGGGAGCTGCAGGGTGACCATATTTCCCAAAGAGAAAAACGGGACATCCCCAGTCACTTGCCCGAGGCTGTCTCCCGTCACTGGAACCCTGAGGAGGGCCCCTTCAGGAGTCTGTCACCTGTCGCTGGAATCTTGCAGGGGGCCCCTTGTTCCGGCTGTCATCTGTCACTGAAACCCTGCCAGGGCCCTGCTGGCTACCAGCTGCAGAGTCCCACAGCCCCTGTGGTTGAAGCAGAGAATGTCATGGAGTCTCTGGAAGTCACGGATTGTGTGTCAAAAACATAGCCTTAACCATGACCTCCAAATACTTTTTACAGTCACTACTTTCTAGGATACAGTAATCCATTGTGTTAGTGTTACCTACATTCAAGTTTGGGATATCCAAAAAAATACCTTGTATTAGTTGGGTCAGGAAGCCTTTAGTATAGGTTTAAGTGTTTCTAAATAGGAAGGGTATTTTTAGTTGATGTGTTTTGAGTGCAGTGTTTTCCTTTATAGAGTTTTTGATGAATGCTGATTTTTCTGGGTAAATGTAGGACAAAATATGACTGTTACGCACATCATCACACTTCACTACACTTGGGGAATCTGAAATCAAGCAAAGTAAATGTTACCAGGCAGAGATTACTTTTTTCATTTATCAAAAGAGCACAAGTAATGAGAAGTAAACTTAGATTTAAAAAAAAATTCTGTTGTCTAAGAAACAGGTAAGGACTTTTGTTTGCAACCTGTAATTTTAAAGCTGATACTGTAATATTTGTCCATCACTTGGAAGTTATAAAACTGTACACAGTATGTACTGAGAATTATAGCCATACATGTCAAAACATAGTGTCTTTTGGAACAGGTCTGATCCAATTAATAATGGCATCTTGTATTTACTGACAATTTTTATGTGCAAGTACTCCAAGATAAATACTGACTAAAATAATAAATCAAGCAATTGTTTCACATGCTGTATAAAAGTCATTAACATCTAAGAGCTAATGGGATAAGATCATGTGATATTAAAATAAATATTAAATTCATTCTCAATTGTGTTTTCAGAATTCCTTATGGAATTCCAGTGTGATACTGTGGCCAGAAGGGCTAATGCATGCCTTATACATGTTGAGAGTTGAATATGGAATAAGAGTAGGGAAGTTGTGTTATCTCTGTACTTGACACTGGTCTGACTGCTACTGGAATACTGTCTCCATGTCTGGTGTTGTAAAATCAAGAAAGATGTTGATAAATTGAGGAGGATTCAGAGAAGAGCCATAAAAGATAGGAAAACATGCCTTATAGTGAAAGAATCCAGAAGCTTAGTCTGTTTAGCTTAACCAAGATAAGTACCTAAATGGTGAACAAAACTTTGGTAATGAGCTCTTCAGTCTAGCAGACAAAAGTATAACAAGCTCCAGTGGCTGGAAGTCTGGCCAATTCAGGCTAGAAATAAGGCATACATTTTTAACTGCGAGGGTTATTAACCATATGCACATGAAATTGCTAGTTAGTATCAAGGATTTTTAATACAACTATTCAGGAGTAATACCCTATGATTGGAGAATAGCTAACGTCAGACCTGTGTTTTAAGAAAGGGGGAAGTTATCTGGGCAATCACAGACCTGTTAGTCTAACCTCAATAGTATGGAAGACTGTGGACCACATGATGAAAGAAAGGAAAAGAAAAAACTAATGAAGGTAAATGGCAAAGGGAGTGTAATGCACCATAGGAACATGGGTTTACCAAGGGTAGATTGTGCCGGAATAACCTGATTTCCTTCTTTGTGAAAGTAATTAATTATATAAGGAAAATCAATAATATACCTAGACTTCAATAAAGCATTTGACACTATACCAAATAGCAAATTATTAGTTAAATTAGAGAAGGTGGGGATTAGCACAAGAACTGTAGGTACATAGGGAACTGGCTAATTAAGAGAAGGGAAAGGTGGTGCTGAAAAGTGGAGGGAGATTACTAGTGGAGGGTTTCAGATTTGAGGGAGGTTACTAGTGGAGTTCCTCAAGATCTTTCTTGGGATTAGTCTTCCTCAATATTTTTATTATTGACCTTGGCACTAAAAGTAGGAATGTGCCAATGAAATTTCCTGATGATACAAAGTTGGAAGTTATCAATACAGAGGAGAATCAAAACATTATACAGAAATATCTGGCAGACCTTGAAGACTGGAATGATGGGATTAAAGTCAAAGGTAAAAAGTACAAAGTCATGCACTAGGGCAGGGGTCCCCAATGCGGTGCCCGCAGGTGCAATGGCACTAGCCGGGGAAGTTGTGTGCGCCCGCAGGATACCGCACCGCTGAAATGCGGCCACTCAGCGAGGCCGCCGGCGAACTGCCTGCCGAAATGCCATCGAGAAACGGGCAACGTTTCTCGGAGGCGACACTTCTTTCCACTGCCACTTCTACGTGGCATTTTGGCGGCGGGATGTCTGGCGCCCGCCACAGTCTTCTGGGAATAGGAAAGTACTATTCCTACAGAAAGGTTGGGGACCGCTGCACTAGGGTCTAATAATTTCTGCTACAAGCTGGGCTCTCCTCAATTGGAAATGATCGAGGAAGAGAGAAACCAGGGTGTGTGGGTTGATCACAGAATGATGATGATGAGCTACCAGTGTAATGGAGCTGTGAAACACATAAATGCGGTCCTAGGATGTATCAGGTGTGGCATTTCCAGTAGCGATAAAGAAGTATTAATGCCATTGTACAGGGCACTGGTAACATCTCATGTGGAATACTGTGTACAATTCTGGTCACCCATCTTTAAGAAAGTTGAATTCAAACTGAAACAGGTGCAGAGAATAGCTATGAAAATGATCAAGAGACTGTAGGTCCTATTTTCTGAGAGTAGACTGGAAAAGGTTGGTTTATTTAGCGCAGTGATTCTCAACCTTTCCAGACTACTGTACCCCTTTCAGGAGTCTGACTTGTCTTGCATACCCCAAGTTTCACCTCATTTAAAAACTACTTGCTTACAAAATCAAACCTAAAAATACAAAAATGTGGCAGCACACTATTACTGAAAAACTGGTAATTTTTTACATTTTAACCATATAATTATAAAATAAATCAATTGGAATATAAGTATTGTGCTTAAATTTCCGTGTACTGTGTGTGTGTATAGAGAGCAGTATAAACAAGTAATTGTATATATGAATTTTAATTTTTATGGACTTTGCTAATACTTTTTATGTGGCCTGCTACATAAAAACTAGGCAAATATCTAGATGAGTTGATGTACCCCCAAGGGTACGGGCACCCCTGGTTGAGAACCACTGGTTTAGCTTGTCAGAAAGAAGGCAGAGAGAGGCTATAATAGCTTTTTATAAAGACATTAGGGCAGTAAACACCAAGGAGGGTGAAGAGCTATTTAAGCTAAAGGAAAATGTTGGCACAAGAACAAATGAGAATAAACTGGCCATGAACAAATTCAGGTTGGAAATTAGAAAAAGGTTTCTAACTGTCAGAGGAGTGAGGTTCTGGAACAGCCTCTCCACAAGAGTTGTGGGGGCATACAACTTAATTAGTTTTGAGAGTGAGTTGGATGAATTGTTTAATGGGGTTCCTTGGGATGCTGGGGAGCAGGTCTCAGGAGCCCAGGTGGGCACTTCTGGTTTATGTACTGTTCCTAATTGCTCATGCTTCACAGTTTCAGGTTGTCCTCTGCAGGGATCAGGAAGGGATTCCTTCCCCTATCCCCTTCCAGTGTGTTCTGGGGCGTGGTTTTTACTGGTCTTCCTCTGAAGCAAAAAGCTGGAAATGGGACACTGGATGGGGTGGACTAGTGCTCTGAGGGGTTCTTGCTCTCACTGATCACCCAATGTGGGGTCGGAATGCTTCCCATGATAAGTTTGGCAGTGACCCTGGCGGTTTTTCACCTTCCTCTGCAGCATGAAGTACAGGTTATTTGCCGGGATTATCTGGGTATATCTCTCTTAATGAATTCCCTGATACTGATGTCGGATATTGATGCATCTTGATCCCTCCTGTCCTCTGCTTGTGACACATAATAGTTTAGTCTCCTGTGGGCTATAATACTTTTGGTCTAATTTTGGTTGTTGGGTTCAGCATACAGGTGCTGGGTGGTGTTGGTGTCCTGTAATATACAAAAGATCAGATTAGATGATCTGATGGTCCCTTCTGGCCTTAAACTTTCACTCTAAGACATTGGAACAACTTGCCAAGGGTTGTGGTAATTTTCTATCACTGGCCATTTTTTTTAAAAATAAGCTTTTTTTAATGCTGTAGTTCAAGTGAATTAATTCAGGGAGGTCCTACAGCCTTTGTTTTTATACAAGAGGTCTTGTAATATTCATTTTCAAAGTCACCTGCTTTCTCTCCTTCCACTAAGCTAAAGACATTGTGTGGTTACAAAGGTTATTGAAGTATTTAGTATCTCACTCAGTTTTGTGCTCTGGGGGTTGATTAAAATGCTTTTGTTTCCATAGGTACCTCAACACGCAGTTTATTAAGAAGAACAAATTAACTGAAGCTGATCTTCAATATGGCTATGGAGGTGTGGATATAAGTGAACCACTGATGGAAATTGGAGAGGTAAGTAGCTGTAAGAGGTAAACATAAACACATCTTATAATTCAACTGTGTTCTTTTAAATATTGATTTTTAAAATTAAAAATATGTACAATCTAAAAATATATAGCTTGACTTTCAGTGGGAGTATTGAGCACCTTGGAAAATCAGGTTAAAAAGTTTTATAGAGGACTTGTCAGTTCCTTATCTGAAAAGAAAAATTTAATAAGGTACAACCTGGAGGTGGGAGGAAACCTATGTAGGTGTGGATCTGGGTAAAATATTGTTGATAAAGCAGACCTGGAATTTGTCAAACAAAAGAATTGAGAATGGAAACAGAGATTGGGAAGGATGTTAATTCCTGCCCAAATCTTGCTTCAGGTTGTGGATTTTTAAACTGCATTTACTATGGGATGTTTGTATCTTTACAGCTAGCACTCGATATGTGGAGGAAATTAATGATTGAGCCACTGCAGGCCATTCTCATTCGAATGCTCCTCCGAGAAATCAAAAAGTGAGTGCTTGCTTGTTTTCTATGAGTTACAATGTTTCTAACCTGGTCTAAAATTTTTTTGTAATTGTTTGCTTGGAGAGGCCTGTGAATTGATTGGACTTCAGCTAAGCTGCTTTCTTACTTTATTATAAGCCAACTCTGAACATGTTGATATTACCTCATTAATGTGCCAAAAGCTTTAGTTGTCGAAAATATGAATGCTTTTGTTGCGATTTACTTGTGCAGAAAGAGAACCTGAGTTGAAAAATTTAATTCTCTATAGTTAGGCCTGGAAGAATTTAATGATGATTATTTTTTTGAAATTCAGTTAATATCGATTTTTATTTTTAAGCTTTTTAAAAAAAATTTCTATTTAAATAAATTTCCAGTTTCACACTGGGGCTACAGGGGGCTACCTGTGTGGCTACAGGACTGATTACACTGGATCCCTGCAGCTGCGAAGTGTGGAGAAAGCTGTCATATTGGCAGTGCAGAGCAAACGATCCTGGGGGAGGCCACCCCCTTGCTGCATGGCTCCTGCCTGGGGATGGCCCCCATGCTCCCAGCTGGTCTGTGAGCGAATGGGACCGTGCCAGTGAGGCTGCCGAGAGTTCCCTGCGCTGCTGTGGGGTTGGATTCCTGTAGGCGCAAAGTGGGAGATTTTGCTTGCCAACTGTTACCAGTTGATATATATATATATATTTTTCATCTGTTTCAGTGTGTCAGGTGAAATAGATGTTTACTAAGGACTAACAGTTCAAATCAAATCCTACCAAGCCTAACTATAATCCAGAGGGAATGTTCTTTAGTACCGAAGACTTGAGACTAGAACTCTGGTTTCTCTTCCTACTTCTAATGCTGAGTTGAAGAGAAACCTTGAGCTAGACACAGTGTTTGTGCCTCTCTTTATATATCTGTGTAATGGGAATTTTTACCTACTGCACATAAGGAAGTGTGTTTTGAAGGTTAATATTTCTATATTGGATGAATATAGTCAAATGAAGCACTTTGTAATTGCTTTATAGCATACTAGTAACTATTCATATTTCATTTCTATTCCTTTGAACTGGATTTTATGAAAATGTGTTAAGGACTGATATTACATCCTTCTGAAAACATTACTTCTGAAGCCTGTAATATACCTAATAATGTTTAGAGCTGCCTACGACCACTTCTTCTGGAGCCAACATGGACACTGATTCAAGGATAAATTGGGTGTTAAGTAACAATAATCATATCTTAACTCTTGAGTCTGGTGAATGAGGGTCATAAGGGTATACCACTTAGCAATGCAGAAGTTTCTGTTTAATTACACTAAGGACAAGCAGCACGGATTCTCATCTTGACTATTTATTAGCTGACCTAAATGTGAATGACACTACTGAGATAGAGGGCCTGATCAATGAAAATTGGGTATTTCGTAGGAAAAGGATGCTGACACACTTATTAGAGAGGGCTATTTATTGTCAACCATGAAGCAACACTTTCAATAACTCTGAAAATGATCACATTCTTTCCCTGTGGAGAATTAGCTGATTATGGGCCTGATCCAAAGACTGTTGCAGTCAATGGAATGTCTCCCATTGATTTCAGTGGGCTTTTGATCAGGGCCTATAAGAGAGTGGTGCTGATTGATGGGGTATTTTGGTTTTTGTTTTTTTTTTAAAGAAACTTTGAAAGTGGTAAAAACTGTGTGCCTGTAGGGCTCCAAGCAGCATTATCGTCTAATGGCTAGACCTGATTTCTCTTTTCTGCTCTGCCACAGGCACTGCTGTATGACTTGAAGCAAGTAATTTCACATCTGTTCCTTAGTTTCCCCATCTGTAAAATAAGGCAAATGACTTTCCTTTCTAAAGCAATTTATAATCTATGCATGATGAAATGCAGTATACAAGTGAGAATTGGTTATTATTGTTACAAAAAATTATTTCTTTCAAGTACCAGACAGTGTAGTGCTTTCTGTCAAACTTTTACAATTTTGCCTTTTCTGAACTAACATTTCAGTAGTATTTGTGCTATTTTCCATGATTCATAGATATTAAGGTCAGAAGGGATCATCAAGTCTGACCTCCTGCACAATGCAGGCCACAGAATCTCACCCACCCATTCCTGCGATAAACCTGTCACATATGTCTGAGCTATTGAAGTCCTCAAATCATGGTTTAAAGACTTCAAGGAGCAGAGAATCCTCCAGCAAGTGACCTGTGACCCATGCCCCATGCTACAGAGTGCATGCAATCGTACATAATTAGTACAAGCAATATTGCCAGCAACTAATATTATGGCAAAGAACAATTGTGAAGATTTTAGTGGCAACTGCAGTAGCTGTCTTTTAGAATCAAGTTTAGCAGTGCAGGAATTGCACAATATCTTCTGAAGTAGCAAATATTACATGAAGTAGATGGAACACTGAACTATATAAAAAACTGAATTATATGCACACTTCTCATATCTAGTACTCAGTATGCAAGACTGTACATAAAAGTAAATTCTGCTTCATGCAATTATTTCGCAGTCCACTAAGGTGTTTTGTGTTTTTTAAAAAGCATATCAGTAAGTAGAAGGGGAATTATACCTCTTATAACTGGAACTTTTAATGCATAACACAATATAAAATTAGTAAATAAATATATCCCAATGATTGTAGCCTTGTTGGTCCCAGGATATTAGAGAGACAAAGTGGGTGAGGTATAATCTTTTATTGGACCAACTTCTGTTGGTGAGAGAGAGAGGCTTTTGAGCTATACGGAACACTTCCTGAGGTCTAGGAAAGATATTCAGTGTCGCAGTTAAATACAAGGTCAGACAGATAGTGTAGCATAAGTAGTTAGCACATATTCTAAGGGATCTTTCAAGGTTAAGTGGCCTGTTAACACCTGTCACAGAGTCAAGTCACCAGGGTGATGCTCTGGAACTATTCCATACAAAGCCAGTCAGGACTCTGGGGTAGCATGCCTCCTCTCTCTGAGCATACTGTCTCCAGGGCAAGAAGCTTACACAGCTTTGACCTTCTGGGGTCTGACTTCGGAGCATTCAGCATCCCCTTCTACATCATGCGCTTCCCGCAGCGAGTCCATCCAGGCAGGGTTCCTGAGGAAGCCAGAGAGCCCTGCGCCCCAACTCCACAGTCAGATGTGTCTCTAAGCCAGCCAATAAAACAGAAGGTTTATTAGTCAACAGGAATACAGCGTAGGACATAACTTGTTAGCACAGAAAATCAGTGACTTTCAGCCAAGTCCATCTTGGGGGAAGGGGAGCCCAGAGCCAGGGCTCTGGCCCTCCCCCTGTGCCCCAAGACAGCCGAGACTGACTCTCTTCCAGCTGCCTGGCCCCTGCCCTGCCCGTTGCTCTTCCTCCGGCCTTTGTCTCGCTTCCCCAGCCAAGAGTCACCTGGTCGCATCCCCCTGCTTGGTCTCAGGTTATGAAGGGGTGGCCATAGCATCCATGCGCACAGCTAGATTAGCCTCCACAAAAGTCATTCACCCTTATTCCCACCACCTAGACATTGGTGCAATACACAGGGAAACTGAGGCACACACAGCATTCATGCAAAAGAGTAAGTCACATAGGCTCACATACAACATAACAAGAGAAAATCTCAACTATGTCATAACACCCCTGGAGTCATAAGACAAAAAGGGGGTTTAGTGGGTTGCAGATTGTCATACATTATAAATCCAGTGACTTTATTAAGATGGTGGTTGTTAATGTCTAGCAAAGTTATGAAATTAAGCTCCCAGGCTCATCTTTTGCAAGTGTTGTGCAGGTTTCCTTTGTGGATGAGGACTGATAGGTCAAATATAGAGAGATCACTTTGTGAAAAGTGTTCAGCCACAGGTGATACGATATTTTTCTCTTTTATCATTTTCCTGTGTGCGTTCATTCAAGACTCTCCTGATTGTCTTTCTGGTTTTACCCACACAATAGTTATTGGGACATATAGTGCACTGGATGAGGTACACTGCATGTTGTGGTAGGAATCTGTAGGAACCATAGGTCTTGAAAGGTGTGATATGTGGGGTGTTGATCATAGTAGCAGTGGAGATCTGTCTGCAGGTTTTGCATCTGTTCTGGCAGGGTGTCCTGACACTTTGAGTTAGTGTGTCCCTCAGAATACCATCTTTGCTAACATGGACATAATTTCCCTAGATACCAGAATCCTTAACAATGACGGCATGGGTGCCTGTTTCAAATATTTACAAGACAATGGACAACCCTCAGATACCCACCTAAAAAAAACACATGCCAAACTCATCCATTTAATCCATTTTACATTCAACAACAAACACTGAGTCAAACTGCCATACGTACTAGGATGGTTACCAAATATGTCAACTTCTTCATGGGCCCCCTTGAAGAATTGCTGCACAAATGCACCACAAAACCAATTCGATAATTTCATCCTCTGCACAGATGACTTAAGCTCTCATAGATTTCCTCCACAACTTCAACAACCACTGCCCATCCAAACTCTCTCTGGAACACTTCCGCACTAGTATCAACTTCCTGGACACCATGATCAGCTTCAAATATAAAACCCTACAGACAACTACATACAAGAAATACACAGATCACGACACTCACCTTCATATGTCCATTAACAAACCAAGAAATCTGTTATCTACAGCCACTCAAATACCACAGAATATGCTCTGAGGAGAAAGCCGGGGATATACTCAAAATCACCTTCACCCAACAAGGACACTCCACCAGAGAAGTAGATCACATCGTGTAATGGGCCACCCAAATAATCCAAGAAAACCTACTTCAGTACAGAAATAAATCCCCCTCCAACCGCACACCCGTAGTTGTCACCTACCACCCCACACTGGGACCCATACTGGGTGTTATTGAACAACTCCAGCCCATACTCAATGGGCACCCCATCCTGAACAAAATCTTTCCTGAGCCCCATCTTCTGACCTTCAAACAACCTGCCAACCTCTCCAAACCAATCAGAAGCAAGCTCCCCACAGACCAGGACACACCAACTCAAAGTGGCATGATATCCTGCCAAAACAACAGATGCAAAACCTGCAGACACATCTCCACTGCTACGATGATCCACCTCCACCACATCACGCCTTTCAAGATCCATGGGTCCTACACATGCCTATCACAACATGTGGAGTACCTCATCCAGTGGACTAAATGCCCCAATAGCCCTATATGTTTGAAACCAGACAATCACTGTGCTCTCGAATGAACTTACAGAGGAAAGTGATAACAGAGAAAAACACCATATCACCTGTGGGTGAACACTTTTCACAAAGCGATCTCTATATCCGACCTATCAGTCCCCATCCACAAAGGAAACCTTCACAACAACTTGAAAAGATGAGCCTAAGAGTTTCAATTCATAACTTTGCTAGACACTAAAAATCATGGTCTTAATAAAGACACTGGATTTATGTTTTATAACAATTTGTAACCCACTAAATCCCCTCCCCCTCTCATAACTACAGGGTTGTTAATGGACCACTTCAGCTTGAATTGTCCCTTAGAATATGGCTTATCTACTTACGAGAAACTATTTGTTTGACCTTGTATTTAGCTGTGACACTCTGAGTATCTTTCCTAGACCTGAGGAAGAGTTCTTTGTAGTTTGAAAGCTGGTAATAAAAGAGAATATATCATCCACCTTCTCGCCTATATTTCACTGAAACTGTTGATACGTTGGAAATGGTTTTTATGGCTAGATTGTCAAGTATGTTATAGAAAAATAACTATAAATGTTGTGAAAGCTTTTTAGTGCAATACAAACTGAACAATTTACTTGGAATTTTTTTTAATAAAGGCTTCTGACCAAAAGCTTAAACACATTTATAGTTATGCTTTTAAGTAAGTACAAATGACCGTTATACTCTGTGTTAAAAATAAGTCTGTAAATGTGTATTAGTTTTAAAGCAAGAAGACAGCAAAATATAACTAGGAGACTTAAAAATAATCCTGAATATAACACACTTTGTTCCCCCCCTCTAGCCCAAGCTATACTTCTACAAGGCAAGCTGCATGTCAACTTTTGCATTTGTGTTTGAATACAGCAGGAAGCAGACAAGATCATGAATTGTGAGGAAAATTCAAGTATGAAATACCTAAACAGAGAAATAATTTGAAAAGGATTGACGTGCTAGTTCAAATTAGAGTAATTAGTAGAAACTGACTAAAACTAGGTTACAGATTTTTTCTATTAAACACATATAGTTAACTGGTTTCTTTATCAGAAGGGAAGCCATGTTAGTCTGGATCTGTAAAAGCAGCAGAGAGTCCTGTGGCACCTTATAGACTAACAGACTTATTGGAGCATAAGCTTTCTTGGGTGAATATCTGACTAAGTGGGTACTGATGAAGTGGGTATTCACCCACAAAAGCTTATGCTCCAATATGTCTGTTAGTCTATAAGGTGCCACAGGACTCTTTGCCTGGTTTCTTTACTAGTTATGAAATTACTAATAGTTGTTGAGGTGTTCATATTATCCACTGTGAAAAGAAAACCTATTACATTCAGTAGCACTCAGAAAAATAAATGTAAAAATGGCATTTTAGTCTTCCATATTCTCAATGACTTCCATATCAAATTTGACTAGTTAACAAGTCTTAAAGGTTTTCTTAAAGCACAGCTTGTTCAGAAATCAAACTGAGTTCTTCCTCATGGTATACTTCCATAATCATTACAAACCAGTAATGTATTTTGTAGTTTTGTTCACAAAATTTGCAACATAATTTGCTCTTTAGTAGTTGGTTTGTTTTGCAATGTTGGATATTGGCATTAGTGCACATAAAAATTCCTAGTAAACAAGCAGATATGAATCGGAATATGTACTTAAGAATAAGATACTGTGTACGAACTATCCTGGATCCTTTTTTTTTAAACAGCTTTTTAACCACATTTATTAACAGAACTTTGGATCTGAAGTAGTAATTGGACATTTGTTCCTGCATTCTTTCTGGTTACTTAAAGAATTAACACTACATTTATTTTGAAGGCCATCTCATGTAAACATAGGCTTTCCTTGCAAGGACAGCCTGTGTTTTTACTGTTGTATCCTGAACCTTAAATGTGCCTATTGGTCACAGTTGTGCAGTGTGCAATATACTGTTGCCTTGTCATTCCACCACTATAATTTAGTTGTTAAAATGATATAACAGTGTGGTTGACATGAGTTTCATTGTGTTCTACTTTAAAAGTTGTGCAGTTTTCTTATTCGATTGTAAAAAATTCAAGCGTGGAGGTGTTGGCAAGTTCAAATGTAGCATAGTCTTGTGGTATCTATAGGCTGCTTATTTGACTGACAGGCCATCTGATGTATCAGATAAATGCAACCACATAGTTCTATCAATAAATATATTAACAAAATAATCTATCGCAAGATTATCTTGCTCAGAAATAAGTTTGATATGTGCTCATCTTAAAATGAGGAACTTATAAAGTGCCTGTTAAAAAATTACTGTTCTAAAGAACTGTAGTGGGCATTATTTCTGAAGAATCATTTTTTAATAGTATATATAAAGATTTTTGTTTTTAACATAATCTTATTTAAAAAAAAATTAAAACTCTGAAGTGGCTTGAAATATGAGGAAACCCTAATAGTGTTCATTTACCTATTAGACTATTTCCTCCTTAGTTTTTGTGAGCCAAAACATATTCTCTTTGCCACGCAGTCCTTTTGGTCATGTTTGAAATACTTACATAATAGCATACTTGTAGTGAAAGAGTGAGTACACTAGAAATGTTTGGCAATATAGCTATACCAGCAAACCCTCCTACTGTAAACGTAGCTTCTATCAGCAAATACGGGCTTTGGCTTTTATAGCTTATTCCAGTTCCTCAAATAATATAGGTTATACCGACAATAGTTTTTTGCTGGTATATCTGTCTCTACACTTGGGCTTTTGCCAATATAAAAAACTTAATAAAAAAATCACCCTGAAAACCCATGTTATTACACTGACAAAAGTTTCTAGTGCATACCAGGCCTGTGCTTCTTCAGTGGACCAATTCTGTCGCTAATTTTAAGAACTCACCTTCTCTTTTACTTTATATATAGTTCTCTGTTTTGTGTGATGGTTGCGTCTGGACTATTTTTGTTCCTCTTGTCTGTTCTAGGTTTCTTGGTTTATGAGTTTCATTATTGTAGGTACATAGAAAGCTTGATGGTACTGATTGCTCTAAAACATTACTAACACAAACAAGATTGTAGATGTGATGTGTCTGTAAAATGTCTTTAACAAACACACCTGCTGCCTTTTTGTCTTGGCAAAGGTCACTTTTTCCTTGATCTTTCTGTGTGAGTTTCACATTAAGGAGGTGACAGTTTTGAATAATCCTCTTTGGACCCTCCAGAGGAACTCTCATCAAAGTGGCAGAAAAATGGCCATGGATCTCAGGGCAAAACACTAGATATAGCTTGCTCCTTAGGTTCAAAGGGATTTCAGAAAACTTCAAATCTTGGAATTACTTAAATGATGCTTAATGAGCCAATGCCTGTGGATCCAGGAGGTATTCCAGAACAGATGTTCATGCTGGAGCTTCATTTGGTATGATATAGTGTTTGGTCCTTGACAGAGTAGTTTCTCTTCTGGTTAGGACCTGAGAGGTATCTGAGTCAGTCTCAGTTACAGCAGAAATAAGCCTCTTCCAGGTCATTCTGGCATCCAGCTTCCTGCCTGCTTCACAGGGAACTATTTCTAATTTTAGATGGGTTTAGAGGGGAGCTCAGAGTAATTAACTTTGTGTGTGTGTGTGTGTTTCCTGGTCCCTATGCATGATAGCATTTTGCTGCTCTGGACCATTTTTGCTGTTGAACCGTGTGGTCTTTTTGATAGCAACCTCTTGCTTTTCACTAACATACTTGTTCTAGAGGACCACAAGAAAATCCCGTGCCTGTTTGTTCCCCTTCACATAAAAGGGAGAGAAATACTTGATCAGTTCTATGTGGACCTCCTCTGGTTTGGAGAGCATCCGTCTATGACAGCTTTTCAGGTACAGATGGTAGGGGATGAATACAATATGCTGTCTGAGTCAGTGCTTGGCAAAAATGACCATTGTTTGACTCAGAAAGGAGCTAATGATGGCTGTTAGTTCTTAAAGATGAAAGTATTTGCAAGATGGAATTTATCACAATTTTTGGTAGCAGTTTTGTTTTTGCTATTATGCTTGAAGCTAATAAAGTAAAGTATTGAAGCTAATAAAGTACACATTCTGAGAAGTCAGCGTCAGACTGTATCATGGTTAATGGAGGAGGAATTTGAGTTCGTGGGAGAAAATGACACATCATGAGAGAAAGTGGCTTGGAGACTGAAGAACGCAGTAGAGAATACAAGAAATTGAGCAAAAAGAAAAGGAATACTTGTGGCACCTTAGAGACTAACCAATTTATTTGAGCATAAGCTTTCGTGAGCTAAAGCTCACTTCATCGGATGCATACTGTGGAAAATACAGAAGATGTTCTTATACATACAAACCATGAAAAAATGGGTCTTTACCACTACAAAAGATTTTCTCTCCCCCCACCCCACTCTCCTGCTGGTAATAGCTTATCTAAAGTGATCACTCGCCTTACAATGTGTATGATCATAGAATCATAGAATATCAAGGTTGGAAGGGACCTCAGGAGGTCATCTAGTCCAACCCCCTGCTCAAAGCAGGACCAATCCCCAATTAAATTATCCCAGCCAGGGCTTTGTCAAGCCTGACCTTAAAAACTTCTAAGGAAGGAGATTCTACCACCTCCCTAGGTAACGCATTCCAGTGTTTCACCACCCTCCTAGTGAAAAAGTTTTTCCTAATATCCAACCTAAACCCTCCCCCACTGCAACTTGAGACCATTACTCCTTGTCCTGTCCTCTTCCACCACTGAGAATAGTCTAGAACCATCCTCTCTGGAACCACCTCTCTCAGGTAGTTGAAAGCAGCTATCAAATCCCCCCTCATTCATCTCTTCTGCAGACTAAACAATCCCAGTTCCCTCAGCCTCTCCTCATAAGTCATGTGTTCCAGACCTCTAATCATTTTTGTTGCCCTTCGCTGGACTCTCTCCAATTTATCCACATCCTTCTTGTAGTGTGGGGCCCAAAACTGGACACAGTACTCCAGATGAGGCCTCACCAATGTCGAATAGAGGGGGACGATCACGTCCCTCAATCTGCTCGCTATGCCCCTACTTATACATCCCAAAATGCCATTGGCCTTCTTGGCAACAAGGGCACACTGCTGACTCATATCCAGCTTCTCGTCCACTGTCACCCCAGGTCCTTTTCCGCAGAACTGCTGCCTAGCCATTCGGTCCCTAGTCTGTAGCTGTGCATTGGGTTCTTCCGTCCTAAGTGCAGGACCCTGCACTTATCCTTATTGAACCTCATCAGATTTCTTTTGGCCCAATCCTCCAAATTGTCTCTGTATCCTATCCCTGCCCTCCAGCGTATCTACCACTCCTCCCAGTTTAGTATCATCCGCAAATTTGCTGAGAGTGCAATCCACACCATCCTCCAGATCATTTATGAAGATATTGAACAAAACCGGCCCCAGGACCGACCCCTGGGCCACTCCACTTGACACCGGCTGCCAACTAGACATGGAGCCATTGATCACTACCCGTTGAGCCCGACAATCTAGCCAGCTTTCTACCCACCTTATAGTGCATTCATCCAGCCCATACTTCTTTAACTTGCTGACAAGAATACTGTGGGAGACTGTGTCAAAAGCTTTGCTAAAGTCAAGAAACAATACATCCACTGCTTTCCCTTCATCCACAGAACCAGTAATCTCATCATAGAAGGCGATTAGATTAGTCAGGCATGACCTTCCCTTGGTGAATCCATGCTGACTGTTCCTGATCGCTTTCCTCTCATGTAAGTGCTTCAGGATTGATTCTTTGAGGACCTGCTCCATGATTTTTCCGGGGACTGAGGTGAGGCTGACTGGCCTGTAGTTCCCAGGATCCTCCTTCTTCCCTTTTTTAAAGATTGGCACTACATTAGCCTTTTTCCAGTCATCCGGGACTTCCCCCGTTCGCCACGAGTTTTCAAAGATAATAGGCTTTGAATAAAAGGCTTTGATAAAAGGCTCTGCAATCACAGCCACCAATTCCTTTAGCACTCTCGGATGCAACTCGTCCGGCCCCATGGACTTGTGCACGTCCAGCTTTTCTAAATAGTCCCTAACCACCGCTTTCTCCACAGAGGGCTGGCCATCTATTCCCCATGTTGTGATACCCAGCGCAGCAGTCGGGGAGCTGATAATCAAGTTGGGCCATTTCCAGCACAAATCCAGAGCAGACAGATTCAAAGGCAGACTTGATGAGATTAAAAAAAAATACATCTGAGCAAAATGAAAGGAACTTGAGAATTATAAGGAGAATAAGAATATAAAAGATATATTCACCATGGTCAGCCTTCCTACTAAAAGGTTTTCCCTGCAACAGAGTGTAATAGAAGATCATGATGGCAGAGTTCTTACTGAAGGTGGTGATATCAAACACAGGTGGATGGATTATTGCGCCAGTCTCATCAGAGCCACTTACAATGCAGGACAACAGAAAAGAGAATACCAAGACAGAGCGATCAGTCTTGAGGGAGGAAGGGGTCTGTGCTATTATGAAAATGAAGCCTGTGATAGCACCTAAGTAGATAATGTAACTAGAATTGCTAAAAGTGATTGGTGACAACTATATTGATCTTGTGGAAAATTTGCAACAATGCATGGTGTACATAATTCAGGTTTGCATTAAGTGAATGATAGAAGCAGAGCTATCACCACAACCAGCTGGTTTCAGAGAGGGGTGAGGCACGTGATCAAATTGCGAATATATGTCATGTCCTATTGAAAAATGCAGACCGTATAATCACCCATAGATTGTTTCATTGGTTTCTCCAAAGTGTTTGATGTCATCTGGCATGACCGTCTCTGAAGGATACTGCCAAACATGGGGATTCCAGAGCATCTCAATGAATTAGTATCTAATGTCAGTAACAGACCATGATGTGAACAGCAGTGGTGACAGTGAGTGGTTAAACTTTTTCATTGGGCAGCGTGAGAGACAAGAAGGAACATGTTCGAAGAATTTATTGTGTGAGAAGCCCTGGAAGTTTTTGAAAAGAGGCAGGAGCTGGGATTTCTGTTGGTTGCAGCGAAGAGCATCATACCTAAATTTAGTTAAGAGGTGTCCACCATCAATGCTATGAATGTAGAAGTCTGTAAAAACTGTTAGTGAGGAATATGGATTATTCCTGAATGTGGTGAAAACTGGATGGATGGATGTTGAAACAATAACAGGATGCAAGTGGACATGACAATTTAACAGTCAAGTGGTAGAGGCAGCAGATAAATCTAATCATTTGGGATCAGACCTATCTAACGAAGGAGTCTACACCAAAAAAATTAGAAGATCACCAGGGATGGCTTGCTCAGCCATGGTTTTCCTTACGAAAGTGTGGAAAGACCATGGCATTTTGGAATGTACAAAGGTTCAACGGGTGAAAAGCTTAAGCTTTCTCCATTGTTACTTATGAGTGGAATCCTGGGGAACAAATGCTGCTGACAAAAAGAAAATTGAAGCCATTGAGATGTGGTGCTGGTGAAGACACTTGTATCTCCTGGATGGGAAAGACACACACTTACATTGGAAATATTATTGGAGAGAAGCAGACACCACTCTCGGAAATCAGCAAGTGCAAGCTTACATACTTAGGTCACAGCCTGTATAAGAATGAGAATAACCTGGAGACAGTTAATGGAAGAGGTGGTGGCGGGCCATTTGTAGTAAGGAACGACCAGCATAGAGATGAATAAATTATGTGTGGCCTATCATTGGGAGGTCAGTTGCTGAGTATGCAAGTGAGTGATGAATCAAAAACTCTTCAAAAGTTTCTAAGACGTCACCTGTATTCAGACAGGAATAAATGGATTTTACTTACTTACCTACTTCCTAACAAGCTGGAGTTCATTGACTTGAGTAGCATGCTGATGTAACTTATAGTATTGTTAATGTACTCAGTACTTACTCGGTAATTGTTCTGTGGAGGCTGGCAAAAACTTATGCATCACCATTTATGTAGTCTTCATGGCATGAGAAGGAGAGAAATTGAATCAGTGTTCATTAGTGTATCATATAAGATTTGGCTTTATAAATTTTTGTCTTTGGTTAATTTAAACAAAAACAATAACTAGAAAATCTTCCACCTAATGTCAAGGGGTTCAATGTCTCACGTCTGTCTTAGTAGTCATACAGTTTCTTAGGGATGCATATTTGTTTTTGCCTGTTTCAGTGATCGTTGTGGAGAAGACCCAAACCAGAAAGTAATCCACGGGGTTATTAACTCCTTTGTTCATGTTGAACAGTATAAGAAAAAATTCCCCCTAAAGGTAAAAATGCATGATTGCTTGATGTATTTTTAATTGTGAATGTTAATACTTTAATACCTTGTATTATTTGTCCTTGATTAGACTTTCTTGATTTAGTTTTATCAGGAAATTTTTGAGTGTCCTTTTCTGAATGAAACAGGGGAGTATTATAAACAAGAAGCTTCAAACTTATTGCAAGAGTCAAACTGCTCACAGTATATGGAAAAGGTAAGAAGCCCTACTTTGTCTTGCATCTATTGTGTATATATAAAACATCTAAAGGCAGAGTACAGAACAAGTTAATTACTTTTTATACAATAGAATGTTAAAATGTTGATTATTTTAGAAGGGAAAGATTTTTGTACTGATTTTCCTCCTGGTGATACAACTATATGCACTCAAAATGAAAAATAGATGGTTTTTATTTTGAAGACATGTTAGTTTCTACAATTCTGTCTCATTACCTTGGCCAATGAGAACACACATATGGTGGTATCCTTTGACAGAGTGAACATAGATATCATACGGATGGGAGAGAGGCTTTCCAGAAACCTTGTTAACCAGCTTATGAAATTAATTATATTTAAAGAACATAAACTGGCTGGCAAGACCAAAAATGAGGTCTTTACTTGCTGTCTGCACTGCAGAAAGTTGTTCCATAATTATTTCCCCATTTTAATTGTCTTCTACCTCTATCATGTTCATTTTATTACCTGGAGAGGACAGGGTCACAGAAGCCAGGACAGAATAAAGTTGCAAGAGGAGGAGCATGGTCAGCAACTTTAGATCTTACAAACTATATAATGAGGTTTGAGCCTAGTCAGTAGTTGTGAGTCACCAATGCAAACAGGAATTAATGCAAGAAATAAAGTTAATGATTCAGTAGGTAGCACTCTTCTCTCTGAATTAGCATTGAACTAATGCCTCAGTGTCATGCACAAATTCAAATTTGCCTTCTTCCTTCTTAAATTCTCAAATCATACGCAATTCTCCTTTCCTCTCCTAAACTGTTCTGTAGTATTTATCTGTTCTATAGCTTGAAAATTTGCCTATAGGTTTTAGGTAGATTAAAAGATGAAGAAATGCGATGTCGGAAATACTTACACCCCAGCTCATATGGCAAAGTAATTCATGAATGCCAGCAACGAATGGTAGCTGATCACCTGCAGTTTCTGCATGCAGAATGCCATAATATCATCAGACAAGAGAAAAGAAGTGGTAAGTCTCACAAAATATTAAATGTTCTGTAGGTGTTGTGTATGATGTTTTACTTTGCAATTGATTATTTCAACAGATAGAACTCTCCCCTCTGCATTAACATTGAACTAGTGCCTCAGTGTCCTGGACAATTCCAGTATTCTCCTTCCCTTTTTACCTACCCAGCCTCTGCTTAAAATAGCATAACTTGTAAGACTTAGTTCCTGTATTACTTATATTTATGCATTTCCAAACAGTACTAGTTTCTCATGATTCCAGCTTTCTTTGGAAGTGAGGAAGAACAAATGTCAGAGAATCCTACTGCTCCAAAGTGTTGGTACATATGCCTTTTTACATATGTCTGAGGAAATTCCCCTGATGTCAGACTTTCTTAGACTGCAATCCACAGGTGCTTTCTACCCCGACCTTGGTCTTCTTGCTAAGAGGATAGCTACTGAAACGACCCAGTGTGTCTCAAAGTAATAAGCACCTTCCAAGGCACAGGAAAAATCCAAACTGCTTTTTTTTTCTTGTAGCAGCCCATTTAATAAAGTTTATCTCGCCTCTTACTATATGCTCTTCAGATTATTTCTTCGAGTGACCCCTGCACATTTCCCACTATTGGGAGATGTATCTGTGTTGCTAGAATCTTGTAGAAGCAGTGTTTACTGCTAGTCAGATTCTTGTTCATCCAATGAAATATCTATATCCTTGACACCTGATGGTGGTGTTAATTTAGGCATCTAATTCTGTAAAGATGGGCTGGGAATTTAAGATGGCCTCACTACGTCCTGTGTGGATGTTGATGGATATTTACAAATAATTCTTCAGGAGGTTTCCTCTATCATACCAATCCTGCACTTGGGTTGGTTATATTCCTTGCTTGTGTATGTAAAGTAGGAATTGCTGGACAGATTCATTCTACTATAAGTCTGTGTCTGGGATGCAGAAATATGAATTTCTATCTATTAATTTGTTCCTTGACACTGGCTTGTAATAACTCACCAAGAGGAGAGAGGGATAAGCAGTGTTCCTATCACAAATATTCCTAGCTACACATTTTCAGGATTAAAGTTCGGTATTTTATTTCACGTTTTCTTTCATCAAGTTTTTGTATTGGATGGTAGACTCCTTTTGCTGTCTCCTAGGAAACAATCACTTAGATATTTTAAAAGTTTTCTAAGCTGATGTGGAGCAAAGTGGGAAAAGTCTAGCAGAGGATGCCAGAGCTCTCCAGATTTGCCACCCATTACCTGCTGACATGGAGGTCTAGGAAGATAGAAGATAGGAAATAAATTAGCCTAATGGTGTTCTACCTTTTTCATACTGGGCCACTGCCTCTTGTCTCTCCACTCCTATCTGGAACTCTTTCAATTTAACAATATGTGAAGTGTAGGTTGTTTAACTCCACCAATTACCAGGTGAAAATTGATGTGTGTTTCAACCTTCATCCTTCCTTTTTTCTGCTTTTCGCTTTAGCTTTATGTTCAATATTTAAATTATTTATTTCATAAGATTTTTCAAGGAAAGGGACAGTTTTATTTTAATATTGGTAAAGATCCATGCAGATTTATGGTGCTATGTAAATGTTAATTTAGAGTAGTGGATTTTTGAAGTATATTGTGTAAAAAGTATGTTTTTATTGCAGACATGGCAAATATGTACACTTTGCTTCGTGCTGTGTCAAGTGGTTTACCTCATATGATTCAGGAACTACAAAACCATATCCATGATGAGGGCCTTAGAGCAACCAGCAATCTTTCTCAGGAAAATGTAAGTTTCATGTGGCAGCTGAGTTAACCTATCTTATTACATTCCTGATGAAATCTTTTTTGCTTTCTTCCCTAGGCTGATTTAGTTTATTGCCTACAGATGAGTGGTGGCACTGAACAGAAACATGAGTATCATGTTTTTGCTTATAAAACACCCTATTAAACAATCTGTTTTTTTTATTTTTTTTTTCATTAAATCTTGTTTATATTAAATAGATTTAGAACTTTGTGCACAAATTGCAGTTTTTGATCAGCTCTCAGTTGTGTAATGCATTGATTCAGGTTTTTTAATTTCTTCTTGCTGGATCAACTTGATGAATTTTTTTTTTTAAATAATTGTGTGAAGTCGTCATGGCAAATGGCCTTCTGCTGTTAAAAGGTGCTCTTGTTCTGCTAAATTTTGTTCCCAGATGGTTGCCGATGGGTCATTTTGGTTCATTAGGAAACAAAAATATCACTTGGTTTGATTAAATGTTATTTGTAAATCGGGGCATCCTGTGCTAGTACCAGAAAAGTCTTTTTCACTTAGTTGCTGTATAGTAGCAGTTGTACAGCTGCATAGTCCCACCCTTGCATCAGAATTTCTGAAAGTACTTTGACTATTGAATTGTTCTGCTCAAATGTTTTTGTTAAAGTACTCGCTTCTGATATCCCTTGTGGAATGTGCCTGTGGCACTGCAGAAAAGCAGGGCTTCCACCTACAGTTCTGTTCACACGTTTATACAGCACTACTTTCAACTTGACATCTAGATCTGATGTTCGCTTTAGGAGGGCAGTTCCTGTCGTCCTTTTTTAAATTGGAACTCTCAGCCCACTTTTCTAGAAGGCGGTACTGTTCTTTAGACTCTCTCAAGTGTCAATATGCAGAGGCTACCTTGAAGAAAAAAGTTGACTTATTTTAATAACTGTGGTTTTAGAAGAGAGGCTTGGGGTTGACATCCATTTATCATCTTAATTCTGAAAGTTTGGTGCCATATTTCATGCCATGTTTTGGTGCTTATGTCTCAAGGGCACATCTTCTCCAGGCCATTCCCAAAACTCAGCAGTGCCATGGCTGCATCCTACTAGTGTGAATATGCAGGAGAAGCTGTCTTAAAGATTCAGTTACTTGTTAGTGACCTTGATTTTTGGTGGTGATCTTCCTCCAGAATAACCATGACAATCTATTGATATTAATTTTTTCCTTTTTTGTATAGCTATTGAATTTTTCAATAAATCTGTTTTCTGTATTGTGTATTTTTAGATGCCAACTCAGTTTGTGGAGTCAGTTTTGGAAGTACATAGTAAATTTGTTCAACTTATCAACACCGTTTTGAATGGTGACCAGCACTTTATGAGTGCCCTTGACAAGGTAATTTTTCACAATATAGTAAACAACACTACACTCCAGAATATGTAATCTTTTTTTTCACCGGAGCAATAAAACAATACCCTTGAGAGAACTCTCATGGAGGTCTCTTGTTTTAAAGCAAAGAAGAAAAAAAACTAAGTAATTTAGTACTCTCAAAAACAGATCCTGCGTACAAAGGAAACAGTCCCATTTCTTCCAACCATTGGTACTTGAGTTCAACCTAAAAGGATGGACAGCTTTCTCATCAAAACAGCTGTTTAAGATCCTGAAATGAAAATGGATCCCTTATCTCCAACTAATGTGAAAATAATATAGTATATTTATAATATACTGTGTCTACTAATGACAGGTTTCAGAGGAACAGCCGTGTTAGTCTGTATTCGCAAAAAGAAAAGGAGGACTTGTGGCACCTTAGAGACTAACCAATTTATTTGAGCATGAGCTTTCGTGAGCTACAGCTCACTTCATCAGATGTATACCGTGGAAACTGCAGCAGACTTTATATACACACAGAGAATATGAAACAATACCTCCTCCCAACCCACTGTCCTGCTGGGAAGTGAGCTGTAGCTCACGAAAGCTCATGCTCAAATAAATTGGTTAGTCTCTAAGGTGCCACAAGTCCTCCTTTTCTTTTTGTGTCTACTAAGCAACTTTTAAACAACATCAAAACTGCCTTTTCTCTTGGCAATAATGAATTCGACTCTGATCACTGAAGTTGCCAGGTATGTTAAATAAACATTAATTTTGTATCTTGTTGCAAATTACTTGATTGTACAGAGTTGTGTTGAAACTGTTCAATTGCTCAACATGGGTAATTGCCCTGTTCTGATTACTTACCGTTTTCAAGACCGAGGTTTATATAACTGATTTGTAAAATGTGTAGCCAGCTCAGGCATTTGTTCCTAGGTACCACAGCTGGCACCGTATAAATATAATGCAAGTTAGATCGTTGTTGTAGTAGTTCATTTTATAATAGCATGGCCAGGCTCTCTGAAGATCAGGGGTCTGGTTTCCTCAAGAAAAGGTACATGGTATCTAATGCCTTCCACCACTTGTTAATTTATTGGACCAGGATTATAATTTTCACATGTACAATATTTTAACTATTAAACAAAATTTTCTTCTCCCCGGTCACCAAACTCTGGACAGCTTATGTCTTAGATTTTTGCCGGGGATAAAGATATTGATTAGGATAAATATTGTATATTTGCAATATCACTTTGTTTTTCTATTTTGGGGGTATATTTTGAGCTTCTATGAGTTTTGTCCATTTTTGTCATATCCTATATTTTCTTAATACAAGGCTTTTCAGGGGCTTGTAGCCATGTATTGATGTTGCTGAACCACATGATGCACTGTGCAGAAGAGTTATAGGTTTGACCATATTCCTGCAGGACACCTCATCTGTACAGATGAGTTTTGGCATTAAGCTTCATAATGTAATATAGAAAGTTAATGGTTGTCTGTGGTGATAAATATTGCCTATATCATATGTCAATTAAGTGTTCATTGAATTTTGAAGCTTAAAATTCCATACCTACATATACAGAGTATAGACAAGGTTCCTTCCAGAGAAGGCCTCTGTAACCCCTCTCCTCCAAGGACATCATGTGATTCAGCAATGTGCTGATGTTCAACACTACATCCTTTTGGAGCCTATAAGAAAAAACGAACAAACGTCAAACTCCTGGAAAACACTAAAAACACAGGAGTAGAGAGCTTCAGTGAAGCCCTTCAGCTTGCTTTCTTTGGAAAAGAGCTTGTGACCCAACAATCCTTGAATGTATATATAATTCAGAGGAACTGGTGTATGGTATTTTTTGGTTTTGCATACACTCAAGTTGTGTTGCAATTATTTTAATAAGACTTAAATATGAACTGCTCTTCAGAATACTAATGTTGACAACTCTGTTACTCTGCTCATCACTTATGCCCTGATCCTGAGTTATCATTTAATTCCCTTTTCTTCTATCTTGCATTCAGACTCTCTCCAGATCTCATCTTTACTATAATGTTTCAAAGATCTGCCTCTTCCGCTTCTCCCCATAATCCTTTAGATGCTGAGATACTTTTACAGTCTCCCCCTGAAGTTCAAATATATGCTCCTGACTTAAGGCTTTGCTGCTGCTGCTTATATCTAATTTGATCTCTCTCTTCACTCCCCAGAGTGTACTCCCAGCCCAAATTATATACCGTTCTGATTTCTCATCTTATTGCTCCCTTTGTGTTCTCCCACTCTCGTGTTTGTTCATCCTGCTCCCTACTTTTTGAACACCTTTCATCCTCTCTCCTCCTTTGCATTCCTAATCAAAACAGTTCTGTGACTTTGCTTTCCATAGCTGACTTGCTCACCTGTGCTATTTACTTCTCCCCTTTGGTCCTCCACAGTCTCACTTAATAAATATCACTGCTTACGATTTGCTCATTGTATATTATTTCACGTTATTTGTGTTAATAATTATCTCCCTCTTTCTGTCCATTTTTCTGTTTGTCTTTTTTTAGGACAGTCTTTGTCCTGAAGAACTTGCAGTGTCTTCATACCTCTCTGTAAATCACCAAAGCAAAAGTTCAAGTATTCCTTAATATTTGTCTTTATTGTGTATTTCTACATAGGCTCTAACATCAGTAGTAAACTATAGGGAACCCAAGTCGATCTGCAAAGCGCCCGAGTTGGTAAGTAACAAATATTGTGCTGTAATAGTGATCGTAGTTTAAAACAAAAACCCAAGCCCTCAAAACAGTCATTATTAACACATGGTGATCACCAAATTAAAATAATTTTCACTTACTGAATCATCTTCAAAAGCCTTTTTTAAAAATAGGCATTTAACCTATTGAACCCACACAAAACGTGCATGTTCTGGGCACACAATATGACGTGCCTTTGTTTCAAAATGTGGCCCTTTGTGTCTTGTTTGTGTCATTTGTAAGCTGAACTCTGTCATGTTTTAACCCGTATTTAGTCGTTGCAGATACCTTCAAACACTGTTGTTCTCTAGCTTGACAAGTCAATTTTGTTTTGCTTTTTGTTTTTTTTACTTGAGCTGGCCAAGTATTGTGACAACTTGCTGAAGAAATCAGCCAAAGGAATGACAGAGAATGAAGTAGAGGATAAACTTACAAGTTTCATTACTGTTTTCAAATACATTGATGACAAAGACGTTTTCCAGAAGGTAATCTCCAATTTTTAGTGAATGTTAAACGAAAAATGTAATTTAGCTAAACCGTTTTACATTGGATGTTTGTGTTCACATTCTTTTTTAAAAAAACCTCACATCTGAGAAAATATTTTGCTTACTTTGTTTTGTTTCATACAGTTCTATGCCAGAATGTTGGCAAAACGATTAATTCATGGTTTATCTATGTCTATGGACTCTGAAGAAGCCATGATTAATAAACTAAAGGTAATATGAACTATCTTTCAAAATAATATAAACAGCAGTAGTAACTGTTGAAGCATGTCTTGTTTAAGAGGAGTCAGCAGAGGATGCCAAAATTAATTTAGCAATTGGTAGCTGCTGTTGCCAGTAGGTGATATGAAAAATCACAACATCATCTGTTCTGAATTCATGTATTGATACACACAAAATCCATTACCTGGAAAACCCCAAATATTATAAGTAGTTCCTTATTTTGGGTAGTTGTATAAAATGTGCCACTTGATCCATATTTCCATAATAGTAGTATCAGTCAGTGAGCAGAACTAAGGCAGTCCATTAGAAACTTTCAGTTTTGTAAGTTAGTATTGGGCAAGGACAAATTTTAGAAATAAGTTGTATAGAAAAGCAACCCTCTTAAGACGGGTAATATAATTTTACATATGAAGGCATTATTGGCTATACTATAGATGGCAGGCATTAGCAATATAGAAGTCTGTGTATCAATACTGTTTTGTGGATGTGTACAATATATTAAAGAAATATATATAAAGAAATGTGTATAATATATTAAAATAATTATCTTACCTATGAAATGTATTTAAATGTTTCATTACAGCAAGCCTGTGGTTATGAGTTTACCAGCAAGCTCCATCGAATGTATACAGACATGAGCGTTAGCGCTGATCTCAACAATAAATTCAACAACTTTATCAAAAACCAGGATGCCATTATAGATTTGGGAATTAGTTTTCAGATATATGTTCTACAGGTACTAATGAATAATTTATTGCTATTCAGTTATTGGTTTCTTGTATTTCCATAACAAGTAAACAATTTTCTAAAATCTAACTAATATGAACATTTCTCAGACTGAAATTGACAACTTATACATTTGATATCACTATTTAACAATCCTGATGATATAAAACAGCCTATTATTCCTAGCTTTTTTGAAAGATAGTCTACCCTCTACACTGCATAATGGTAAGATAGAAACAAAGGCCTTAACAGGTTTCTTACCTAGAGCAAAGGCCTCACAACAGTATGCATTTTAGGGGGTCTTACAAGTCCTTTTCTAACTCATATGTCTTATAACTTGACTTGAACTATAGGACCAGTTCTTAAGAGGAAGATTTTGTTTAGTGTATATGCTCCTTGGAGCTCATTTTAACATGTTAGAATGTTAATTTTTTTCTCCCCCCACCCCAGGCTGGCGCATGGCCTCTAACTCAGGCTCCTTCATCAACATTTGCAATTCCTCAGGAACTGGAAAAAAGTGTACAGATGGTAGGTTAGTAGTTTCTTGCAAATTTGTAGCAAATTTAATAATACTTTATTAGAATCTCAAACAAAAAGCTGGTAATTGTTATCGTGAGGCCACTGTGTCTGTTGGGTGTATACGTAAACCACAATTATTCAGGCTCCAGTTATCTGAAATTTGAATGAGTTCCCCAAATGAAAGTCTGATCTTATGAAATTCCAGGTTTTCAAATTTTAGCTGTGCCCTTCTAGCTCTTCAAATAATTGAAATTTGTAGGAACATACCTTCTGAGCTCAAATGTTGATTCCTAATATTCAGGGGGAAAAGATGATCTTTTGTAATATCAAATCTTAACACATATAAGTATCTTGTCCTGTGATTCAGAGGAGCCCTTGAAAACCAAGATTCTGACTGTTCTGCATGAAAGCTCTTCTTGCACTTTTCAGAACAGTATGGATGTTTCCCCCTGTGCTCCTTGCCTTTGTCCAAAAATCTCCATCCACCCCTATTGGCATTCAGAATGCTGTATGATTGCTTTTTGTCCTCCATCCTAGAAGTGGCACCATTTCAGAGGCCCTGTATTTTTATTATATTCTTGTATTCTAAATTCTAGTTACATGTACCTTGTATATATTTAAAATATACAAGATATCTGTGTTGACCTGTGTCAACATGTATGTAGGTTGTGAAGCGCATAGGAAAGAAAGCATATAGAAATGAAAAATATTTTTACGTTATCAGAAAAACTGAAGTCTATAGAAGTGTACACATACAATTTCAGGATATAATCTTAAATTAATGTCTAATGGAAAACATCTATATTTGCTGTAAAGTGTACTTTTGCTACTTAATAAAAGTGTTCAAAGTTTTTTTATGAAATATTCCAATTTCAACTTTAGTATATTAAGCAATATTAAATCTTGTAGTACATCAAACAAGAAAGTATTCTCATACTATACTCATTCCACCAATCCTGGCACTGCTGGGAAGTCCCACCCCATGGCTGTTATCACTGATGCAGTTCTCTAGAAGATTCCTGGAGGTGAATATACAGCTTTTATTAGAAGGTGACTCCTCAGCATGCTCCTAGTATGCGGCTTCTGCAACAGCTTTCTCCCTCAAACCTATTAGGAGGCCCTCTTTACTACTGTTATTAGATGGGAACATTTTTATGCTCTTCCTTTTGTGTCTTTCTTCCCTCACTGGCCTTAAGAGCCACCAACAGACATACCCACCCACAAAAGGTCTCCACTGTTAGCCAATGAAAGCAGCTTTGCCTTCACCACTTGTACACGCATTCTGCTCCTTTTTCCTGTGCTGTCAACAGCTATGCCTCAGCTTGCTAAACTAGCAACGCCCCCACTCAGCAATGATTCCAAAGATGTCCAGCGAGGGCAAGACTAAGAAGGAGTCAAGTAGCCCCTACTCCACTTCTGGAATTCCTTCCGTTTTGATTCTCTTTTTAAATAATGGTCTGACCCCTTCTTCGTTGACTTGGGCTTCTGTCTACTCCCTTTTAGCATTGCCTTTCTTTTCCTGTTCCCAAGAATTTTTATTGTGCTCCAGGTTCTTGATCCCCCATGTTCCTCCGATAGTACAGTGACAGGAATTGGATATATGACTTAATAGCTACCTTACTTATGTTTTTGGTCAAAGGCAATGTTTCTCCCTACTTCCCAGGACTCTCCAGTGTAAGGTCCTGCAAGGATTCCTTTTTAATTTTTGGCCATTGTTCTTCTGGGTTTTCAAGGGCCTTCTCCTTTAGTATGCACCACACGTCTCCAGAGATTCAAAGGCAAAAATGTCTGGGGGGAAAAAAACTAAAATCTCAGAGGGTTGTAAGCTTTTGTGAGTTGATTCAGATATGGACAGTAGGTTAGTCTGAACTGAGCGCCTTACCTTAGTTGAAAATTGAAGCTCTCCAGATTTTCTTTTCTCCCTATTTCCCCAGTCCCCTGAAAATAAAAAAGCCAATAGGGAGGCTACCTGAAGCACGTTGCCCACCCCTCAAGACCTCTGATATGGAAATCTTGAATCCATTTTCAAGGAATTAGGATTCCTGTTCTACAGTCCATCTTGTGGCTTTGATCTGTCTGGTTACTTCTAGAGCCTCACTGTCTTACCTAAAAGCCTTCAGTGAAATGTAGAAACCATACTGGGAAGGTAAAACATTTGTTAAAGGTCCCTGTGATGATATATGCTATTTGAGTTCTGTGCTATGCTGTGCTCCACATATAAACAATATTTCAATTGACCATGATTCAGGCTCACTTCACAGGTATGTTCTTTGGAGGAGATCCTAGACATCACCATTGAGGAATCCTCAGATCTGAATGAGCTTGAGTTTCCTTGGGTGAACAAGGAAAAACATCCAAAAACCAGATTTAGGCAGTACTGATACTCTGCCTTTCACTCAAAGTATCTTTTCTCTCTCTTTTCAGAGCAGACCCAGAGGTTACTATTCTAGATGCTCTTTCCAGCAGTGCAGGCTTTCAAATCCCATGCTTCTGTCAAGCAACAATGAAGAGTGGTTGGCTCACACCCCACTTCTGCCCATCAAGGAGAGACTAAATCTGTCTTCTTCGAGTGCTTGCACGTGTCCATTCCAATGTTATGGGGTGTGTATGCCCTGAGCAATTGCTGGAATATTTTCCCCATAGTGGTATCCGTCAAATTGGCTCTACCACCCCCTGGTACTGTGCGCTAACAGTGCCAGTATAAGGGGCCCTGCTGAGCTCGCACCCCTCAGTTCCTTCTTACCGGTTGCTGGAACTTCCCTCGTTGCTCGCTGGAACCGGTTCATAACGGTTGCTGGAACTTCCCTCGTTGCTTCGGCAATCTTCTCCAGTGGTTTCCTCTCATTTGTTGCGTGTGTGTATATATAGTTATAGTAGCCAGTTAGTTTGAAAGTAGTTTTAGTAATCTTTTGAAACCAGACACCTCTACACTTGTTGAAGAGGCTTGTCCACTCCCCGGTGACAAGGTATGCCTCCCTCAGTCACCAGGTTTTAAGCCGTGCTCTTCCTGTAGCAAGTCGATGCCATTGAATCACCTGCAGTCGAGTTGCCAAAATATTTAGCGGAAACTCACAGGAAGGATCGCTGTCAGATCTGCAAGGAGTTCAAGCCCCGCACCCAGAAAGACCAGGCAGCGAGACTGAAGGTCCTCCTGATGAAGGCAGCCCAGAGGCTAGCATCGGAGCCGCAATCAGACTCTGCACCGAGAACCTCTGCTTCGATGTGGAGAGCGCTTCCCGCCAATCGAGACTCTCAGCACCACTCCGCCTTGCCCAAGAAGAGGCACCACAAGCACTGAGACAAAAGTTGCTCCCTGATACCAAAAGGGAGCAGGCAAGGGGACAGGAATAGTGTGAGACTCATGTCTTGCCAATCTCCCTCTCTGGCACTGATGCAGCCCCCACCATCAGCACCGCTACTGACTCTGGTTCCACATACCCCATCGAGGGATGCGCCATCCTCCAGCAGGCAGCGTACCAGACAGTTTGTTGTACTGTCCACTCTGGAGGCATATGCAGCATTTAGGGACTTGCTCATGCAAGTACCAGGATCCTCTGACATCTAGGACTTGGTGTCGTCGAGTGGCAAAGAGCCCTTCCCCAGCCTCCAAATGGCACTGAAACCACTCTCCAGGGGTAAACCCCCTCTAATTGCCTCACCCCACATGTCCCCACAGAACCACTAACTGGCACCGGGAGGATTGGCACCTCCATGGTCCCC
The DNA here is from genome assembly GCF_965140235.1 of Caretta caretta. Lineage (NCBI taxonomy): Eukaryota > Metazoa > Chordata > Testudines > Cheloniidae > Caretta > Caretta caretta. Next base: position 242,948,899 of record NC_134207.1, on the reverse strand, counting down.
TCACCTTAGCTCATCTTCCTCATCGGGGTTGGAGGTGAGGTCCTATTTTTCCCACCACTGGGAGCGCTCACGCTACTCCCCGCACCTGTCCTACAAATACTGGGATATCTAGTGCAGTGGTGCCTCGAACACGTGGACCATGAGGACAGGCACCGATGCAGTGGCCTTTTTGGAACCTCTGTGGGTTTCCACCAGGCCAGGGCACCGTCTCAAGGCATTCTTATTTGGTAGCCTCGGAGGGTAGGGCGCTTCTGATTCCGTGCTGCAAGACACCAGACCCTGGACTCTGCTGTTGAGCCCAGTACTGAGCCTGGTACCAAGCTGCTGGAGCATGTCCCTCAGGTCACTGCTGACACAGAGGAAAGAGCAGAGTCCTTACCCGCCTCCCCCTCTTCTTCCCCAGATGATACCCTGGTAGCCACCGGTGCATCTCCACCCCAGGATGACCACAAAGCCCACCAGGACTTATTAAAGCAGTGGCCTTGAATTTGGGCATGCAGGCGGAGGTGGTGGAAGAGATCGCACTTGGCCTTCTGGACATTTTGGCAGTGGCAGGCCCCTTAGGAGTGGTTCTTCCCCTCAATGAGGCGATCATGAAGCCCGTTAAGGCTCTCTGGCAGATCCCCGCTTCTCTCCCGTCTACAGCTAAACGGGTGGAGGAAAAATATTTTGTACCTGCTAAGGGCTGCAAATTCCTATTCTCTCCCCCTTCTCCTGGGTCCTTAGTGGTGGTAGCCGCTAATGATAGGGACCATCAAGGTCAAGCGGGGCACAGACCTAAGGCAAAGGGTCCCCAAAAGCTGGACTTGTTTGGCAGTAAAGCCTGCTCCACAGGGAGAGTGCAGCTCTGCATAGCAAACTAGTAAGCCTTGCTAGGTCACTATATAATTTTGCCTTGTGGGAAGCAATGCAAAAATTTAAGGTTCCCCAGGGTGCCAGGCAGGAGTTCTCTTCCCTCGTAGACAAAGAGAAGACACTGGCCCGGGCCTCCCTGCAGGCAGTCTTAGACGCCGCTGATTCCACGGCCAGATCAGTGGCCACGGCTGTCACCATGTGCAGGAGCTCGTGATTACAATCCTCTCGGTTTCCTTAGGAAATGCAGCAGACGCTCCAGGACCTTCCATTTGAAGCAAACAGATGCTAAGCTGTAGATGCTTTATTGCCCTAAAGACTATAAGGCAACTTTGAAGTCTCAGGGCCTGTATATTCACCTGCAGCATCTAGAAGGCATTATAGGCCCCAGCAGTCTGGGCGTTTCTACTCTCAACTGCCCAGACACCTCCAGAGGAGGAGAAAGAACAAGGTATTCATGCTGTTGCAGTCTGTCCCTTTGAAGCACCCTTCATTTCAGGATCCAGTTACCTCTGTTTTTCCCAACTGTCTGTTCCATTTCCTCAGCGCCTGGAACCACATTACCTCGGACCTCTGGGTCCTAAACACAGAAGAATTTGGGTATACCCTCCAATTTTTGTCAACCCCACCTTCCCACCCACCCTCCCTGCCCCTCTCCAGGGACCCTTCTCATGTGCAACTATTGAAGCAAGAAGTCCAGTCCCTTCTTCGGATGGGGACCATGGAAGGGCAACAAAAATGATTAGGGGTCTGGAACACATGAGTTATGAGGAGAGGCTGAGGGAGCTGGGATTGTTTAGCCTCCAGAAGAGAAGAATGAGGGGGGATTTGATAGCTGCTTTCAACTACCTGAAAGGGGGTTCCAAAGAGGATGGCTCTAGACTGTTCTCAATGGTATCAGATGACAGAACGAGGAGTAATGGTCTCAAGCTGCAGTGGGGGAGGTTTAGATTGGATATTAGGAAAAACTTTTTCACTAAGAGGGTGGTGAAACACTGGAATGCGTTACCTAGGGAGGTGGTAGAATCTCCTTCCTTAGAGGTTTTTAAGGTCAGGCTTGACAAAGCCCTGGCTGGGATGATTTAACTGGGAATTGGTCCTGCTTCAAGCAGGGGGTTGGACTAGATGACCTTCTGGGGTCCCTTCCAACCCTTATATTCTATGATTCTATGATTCTAAGAGGCTCTGCATCAGCTAAGAGGAAAGGGGGTCTATTCCCGCTACTTCCTGATCCCGAAAGCCGGGGCGCGTGCAGGCGGGGGGGAACTCAGACCGATCCTAGATCTGTGATAGCTCAACTACTGTCTCAAGAAGTTGAAGTTCTGCATGGTCTCCTTGACCTTCTTCATCCCTTCACTGAATCCAGGGGACTGTTATACCACCCTCAACTTGAAAGACACACACTTGCACATATCAATTTTCCAAGGACACAGGAGGTTTCTAAGATTTGTTGCAAACCAGACCCATTACCAATTCATGATTCTGCCATTTGGCCTATCAGCTCCCCGTGGGTCTTCACCAAGTGTACGGTAGTAGTAGTGACTTTTCTCAGAAAAAGGGGAGTTCACATTTTCCTGTATCTCGGTGATTGACTAATCAAGGGTCAGGCCAGAATTCAGGGGGAGCCCGACATAGATCTCGTACATTCGACCTTCCCGACTTTGGGGCTATTAATAAATGACCAGAAGTCTATTTTTATCCCCATCAAACAAATAGAGTTCATCGGGGCAGTTCTTGACTATTTGCAGGCAAAGGCCCTGCTCCAGGAGGACACCTTCTCAACTTTGATAAGTTGCCTTCTGGCACATCCGATCATCTCACCTACCAGATGCACAGAACCAGATCTCAGATCGCCTCAGCTGGTCCTTCTCTCCTCACCATGAGTGGTCCCTTCTCCTGGATATCACAATGGACATCTTCCAAAAGTGGGGTAGTTCCCATATACACTTGTTTGCAACCCATGACAACAGGAAATGCCAGCAGTTCTGCTCCTTGAGGGGACCTAGCCCTGGGTCTATTATGGATGTCTTCCTGTTAGCATGGATAACTTGCCTGTTTTATCCTTTCATTCTTCTTCCCCCTCCCTTCCCCAGTTAATTAACAAGGTTCTGTCGAAGATCAAGCAAGACCAAACATGAATCATCTTTATGGCCCGGACAGCACTAAGGTTCATCACCCTCCTAAACCTTTCAGTGAAGGTCCTAATCTAGCTTCCACTGCTGGATTAATCACACAGGACCATGGCCAGCTGCTCCACCTGAACCTCAGCTCTCTTCATTGATGGCCTGGAACCTTCATGGCTGAACTCTGAAGAGCAGGCTTGCTCAGAGCAGGTTCGTAAAGTCCTACTGGGCAGCAGAAAAACCTTCCACTAGGGCGACATACCTGGCGAAGTGGAAATGATTCTCCATCTGGTCTTCCAAGCCTGGTGTTCTACCTATGCAGTCCTCATTGCAGCTTGTTCTGGAATATCTCCTACTTTTGCAGCAGCAAGCCCTAGCTTTTTCTTCAATCAAGGTCCACATGGCAGCTAATTCAGTCTTTCATCTGAAGGTCGACAGTAGGTCAGTTTTCTCTCACAAGATGATAATTTGTTTTCTCAAAAGGATGGAGACCGTGTTCCCTCAGATAAAGGAGCTCATATCTTCCCCCCCCCCCCCCCCGGAACATAAACCTTGTCTCATCAAAACTGACGAGCCTGTCCTTTGAGCCCCGAGCAACACACTCACTGTTGCACCTTGCTTGGAAGGTGGCCTTTTTGGTGGCCATTACATCAATCAATCAATCAGGAGAGTTTCAGAGATCCGAGCCCTCACCTCGGACCCCTGTATACAGTTTTCTTCAAATATAAAGTGAAGCTACACCTGCATCAAAAGTTCCTCCCAAAAGTGTTTTCTCAATTCCACTGCAACCAACCAATTTTCCTACCAGTATTCTATCCTAAGCTGCATGCAGATAGGGAGGAATGTCTTCATTCCTTGGATGTCAGATGAGCTCTGGCATTTTATATTCAGAGGACCAAATCGTTCCGCAGATAACTGCAGCTCTCCTTAGCTGTAGCAGAGAGAATGAAAGGGCTTCCCTCTCTGCTCAGAGGATTTTGTCTCAGATCACATCATGTATCCAGGCATGTTATGACCTTGCGGGGGCTCTCCCTCTGCCAAACCTGATCGCTCATTCCACAAGATCTCAGGCCTCTTCAGCGACTTTCCTGGATTAAGTTTCTGTTCACCATATCTGCAGGGCTGGGACCTGGTCCTTGGTGCACACGTTCTCAGCATTGCATGCTATCACTCAAGAAGCCAGAGATGAGGCCTACTTTGGTCACACAGTGTTGCAGTCTGCTTGTCCTTAAGCTCCAAGCCCACCTCCAGTGCACCTACCTGTGAGTCATCTACACTGGAATTGACATGTGAAAACACTTGGGGGGGGAAAAATGGTTACTGACCTTTTGTAACTGTTCTTCGAGATGTGTTGCACATGTTCATTGCAAGGCCCACCCAGCATCTCCTATCTTGAAGTGGTTGGTAAAAAGCAACTGAAGGGCACGGGCTCATCAGGGCCCATTATACCAGCCCTATGAGAGCACACCAGGGGGCGATAGAGCTGACCCAACAGATACCACCAAGGAAAAAAATTCTGGCAACTGTGTCGGGGTGTGCACACACCTACATTGGAATGGACATGTGCAACACATCTCGAAGAACAACAGTTACAAAAGGTCAGTAACTGTTTTTGGTTTTTATTGGCCCAGATGAAAATCAGGACCAATGCTTTGTGATTGTCAAAGGGCTACATCATTAAACTTGTCTCCTTCTGACTAGATTCATTTCAGCCTCTCAAAGGATACAATAAAGTTTACCTCCTTATTCCAGTCTATATGGCTGATTCCACGTTTATTTGTTTTGCTATTGAGAGACTTATATTATTAGTACATTGTTCTATCCTTTGATCTTTTCTTAGCTCTAAAAGTCTTCTAAAAATTCTGTTGATAATGGTGCCAGCTTCAGTGTGTGGGGGGAAATCCTTGTTTTTCATAGTTTGAACAACCTGCTTATGAGATCTCCTTTCTTCCAGCATACTTATGGACAAGTGCTCTCTCTTCTTCCAGACCATGGGTTTATGGTGCACTGTAAGAGCTCTTACTTTCCTGGGACATGGTCCTCCTAGGCACTCAACTTCATATTCACCTCAGCAAGGTGGTTCTCATAGGTCAGAGGTCCCACAAACTAAACGGTTCAGTACAAGCTGGTCATAACCATGTGTTAGATTCTGTATCTTCTATGCATTCTGGTATCCTATCAACCCATCCTTAATTCTCCCTCTCTCCAGGCTTTGTTTTGGTATGAGACTGCTAAGGAGAGACCATATACCTGCATACCACCATTCCAACACAAGTAATTCATTTCCGCATATGGTGGAAGAGCTCCCAAGAGCTTGCACGAAGGGAAGCCTGTTTCTGACGTGATCGTGATCTTCATGAATGCAAGCTGAGAGGGGCTGGGTTAGTCACCTGGCTTCTTCGTGTACCATGTACAAGAGGGAGGCTCCGTACAGTAGCAGCTGACTGGAATTCTGGGCCACTAGGTTTATCCTGAAGAAATTTGTTTTTTTCTGGGAATCAGAATGGTCCTTGTGGAATGCTGTAACTAGTCAGCCATTACCTTCACTATCAGACAAAGGCATTCAGCTTCTGAAGAAAGGTGCTTCACGGGGGTTCTGACGTAGGCCTAAAGGAAGATGATAGAAGATCAACTGTGTATGGGAGTGTCTCGGGACTAATTGATGAACAGGCAGGCAGGTTTTCTTCAAGATCTTAGAGCTCTGGAACTTCTCAAAAATATACTTTATTTGCATCTTATAACAGCAGTTTTAATGTGTACTGCTTCAGGCATTGGGAGAAGGCAATCTGGAAAATAGACATCTCCTTTAAAAGTGTTCAAGCGTGCTCTTCTATACATTCCTCCTCTGTTATTATTAAAAGTCATTGCCAAGAGAAGTTGGATTGGGCCAAACTGACCCAAGGCAAAACTGTCTTTTTTTGGCCTGTCTCAAGGAGAAGTCCCTGAAATCTGCTTAAGTTCTTCCCATAGCCAAAGAACATCCTGACCAGAGGGTCCAACCAAACTCCTGAACCTTAGCTTCTTGTCCCTTTCAGCTGGGAAATGAGAGGCTGAGACTTCTGGACTTTCGCTGGGCAGTATCCTGACAAGAAATAAAATATTAGAACTAAGACTTACCAATGGGTATGATCCATATTTGAAGCCTGGCATCAGCTGTAACAAAGGTTCAGTCAAGGGACTGCCTTTTATATTTATCTGTTTTTTGAGAAAAGGTTCCAGCAAAATTTCAGGTTTAGATGGTGGCACTAGGAGCTTGGAGGATCTGTAAGGGAAAATCTACTGCAGTCTCACCCCTGTATTTCTAGATTTCTTCATGCAGTCGAAAGGATTGGACTACCTTTATGCTGTCCCATACACAGTCTGGTTTTGCAAGCCTTGTTGCAACTTCTATTTGAGCTTTTTGGGGACTGCTAACTTTATCCACAGCATCAAACTAACTTTTCTTGTTACAATTACTTTTAGCTCACAGGAAAAATGAATTTGAAGATATATCTGTTAAGGAACCTCTCTCATGCAGTCCATTCCTTACAAAGAGGTCCTGTGAACCACTCTGGAATGTGTAGTCCCCATGAATTTAGTTTTTCATATCAGTCAAGATATTTCATTTCCTTCCTTGATCGCTCCCTCATTCTCTTCCTTACAATTTACTAATTCCCAGCAGTGCCAGGATTGGTGGATTGCATATGGTGTGAGAATGGGACAATTTGTTCCTTACCTGTAAATTGGTTTTCTCATATATAACAATCCACCAATCCTTTATTCCCTTCTTAAAGTTACTGTTTGTTGTTGATAGGAAATTACTGTTAGATGTGGATGCTTAAGCTTTAGAAGAATCTACTGGTAATATGAAGTACCCACTGCCTATTTAGACTGGGAACTGGATTCCAAGAATCTTCTAGAGAGCCACCTCAGTTACAAGAGCCATGCTCAAGACTTCCCAGCAATGCCAGGATTGGCAAATTGTGTATATAAATGAAGACCAATTTACAGGTGAGGAACAAAATTGTCCAATAATACTGGGAAGATACTATTAAGGACTTTTTTTTTTTTTTAAAGGAAAAGAGGAGCCATTCATTTTGTTCATTTCTAAGTGAACATCTTTGTATCCTTGGACCTCTTGTCTTATTGTGTATATTTTCTGTGTGTGGCTTTGTAATATGAGCATGATAAATCTATATTGAAATGTCTTAAAATAGTCTCACCAAAAATCAGTTTCCAGCGCTATGAATGTGACACCTTACAGAAGCACTAAAACGTGTGTAAAAACGTAAAGGAGGAAGAAATGAACAAGATTATTACTGTGTTGAACAATGTTGTCTAAGGTTTTTCAAGAGCCCAATGATTTTAGGTGCTTCAGTTTTGGGGTGCCTGGTTTGATGTGCCTTAAAAAGGAGACTACTTTTCAAGTGGTGGGTATTCAGCACTTCATGAAAATCAGAAACCTTCAAAGTTCAGGGAGGACATCCAGAAATTGATGCACCCGGAGTCACTACTCATTTTTAATAATCTTGGCAATTAGATCTTGATAACTCAGTTGTGGCAGATCTGAGGTCATATTACTCTCTAAAAACATCAAAATAGTAGTGAAATTTGCTTGTACTTTAACCTTGTTTCCAGAGACACCTCTGAAAACTGGGATGGAGTGGGTGTGGTTGCACGATCTGCGCTTGGTGATGGTTAGTCCTGCTCAATTGTTAGCCTACTAGAAAGAAATTAGGCCCTTACTTTTGTGGGTTTGATAAAAGCTAATCTGCTTACATAGTGCCTTCGTTGGCTCATCAATACTAAGCACATGTCTAGAAAAACACATTAGCAGCAGATGTAATAATATAAAATGTAAGTAGTGAAGGATAGAGGAAACCGGATTGCAAAGTGTTTCCTGCTTTCCAGGAAAAAAAAACAATCTAAAAAGTAACATATTTAAAAAGAGTTAGAACCAATTATTTTTTATAACATGTTTAAAAACATTTGACAGGGTTCTTTAAATAACTTTAAAATGTTGGGCCATTTGGACTAAATATCACTCATAGAAATACTCTTAAAAGTGCCTACTTCAAGAGGATGTAGGCTTCAGTTACGTTAGGGAATTATTCTGAAATACAGACTGTGCTCATATCTTGTTCTTCCTTTTTATTGCCTCTTATGGAAAATTGTAGCGATCCTGTGCTTTGAAAATTATTAATTGGATTGTGACCGTGATGTTGAAATTTAATTTTTAACTGTTTGCAAAGTGAAACAATACTAATATGATCCACACAGGCTGGCCAATGCCACCGTAAAGGGGAATTCAATCCACCTTTGATGCTTTTGAAGGACACTCTTTGCTTTTTAAGGGTAGTATATCTCTGTGGCTCGCTGGACCCCTGTTGTGAATAATAATGAGGGGATTATCTGATGGCCATGTTGCTACTAGTTATCGTCCTCTTTTTTTTTTTTTTTCTTTTCTTTGCAGATGTACAGAATTAAATGTTAGCTACAGCTTTTACTTGTATTTCTGACTTTATTGTGCCATTTAGAGTTGTGTTAATCAAAATATGGTGCATTCTGCTTTTGACTTTATTTAGTCAGTAGAGTCGTACAACTAATTGAGCTTACTTCAGGAAGATACAAAATCTCTATAGATCTAGCTCAAAACGGCTTCAAAGAAATCATTAAGAGAAAATAATTGTTTTTCTTCTGAGCTTTTTATTCTTTTGTAATCTCTGGCTGTCAGTGGGCTATGCTCTGAGAAGTCGTCACCCCTGTGGTTGGGGAATTAAATAAAAGCTGCTTTTTGAGGTCTTTCTAATAATAACTCTTCTTTAAGCATCCACTTCCTTTAATTTATTAAAATAAATATGTATGGAGGAAATAGGTAAAATAAAAATGGGTACGTATTTGTAGTGTACAATAAATTTCTGAAATTAGAATAAATTTAATCTAAAATAAATTAATTGTATGGAACTTTCTTGATTATCTGACTCTCCAGACCTCTTAATTTGTGTTGAAAATCCGTTGTTTGTTCAAATTTTCATACCTGAGAAATTTAAAACACTAATGTAGTTTATTACATCATGTGTATCATGAGTAAGCAGTCAGGTTAGTACATGATGTTATGGTACATTTCCTGAATTATCTTTTACATTTCTTTATTGATGCAAGTTATTCTGAGAGATGTTAATCTAGATTATTTCCATATTTTTGCAGCACCATAGATAATGTGTATATATCATAATATATAATAATTATATATGATTTGCTTTAATAGCAACATCCATCAAAACAGCTAGATCTAGCTAAATTATATCAAAACACAAATGAAGTGGGTTTTCTAATTTGATTGAAACAGTGAATCAAAATTAGTTTATGAAGGATTATGATTGCATCAAAGGAAAGGTTACAAATATAATTGTACTGTGCATATGATGATAGAAGCAACAATGTAACAACCGTAATAGTAGTAATGCACTTTTAATATCCTAATTAATACTATAATAATCGTACAATATTTTAATAATTGTTATACAAATTTTATCAATTTATTCTTTTGGGATCGATATTGACAACACTTGTATTTGAACAATACTGAGCTACAGCATTGATTGTTAATTCATATGATGATTTCTTGATGTCATCTCTGACATATTCAGTCTCTAAAAGTCTTAGGTTTCAAATTATAATATATATATTTAAACACGTTTGGCTAAGACATTTTGGTCAAAACTAAAAGCTCAAATTTTTCAACTTACACCTTGTAAATATATGAAGAAATACTGTGTAGTATTTTTAAATGTGTAGGTACAAAATATTGAATATTAAATTAGTATTTCTTCTCTACTAACTATGGTAAAGTGACAGTGAATTATTAAGGCTATAAATAGTTATAAGTGATATAACTGAAGATGACTTTTGTTTTACAGTTTGAATTATTTTACAGTCAGCACTTCAGTGGGAGGAAGCTTACTTGGTTACATTATCTCTGTACAGGTAAAATAAATGCATATTTCTGGTGTGTTGAAAACTTACAAAATAGCACATGCTTCACATAACAGGCAATAAATAATTTTCTGTTCTACATATATATAAACTCCTTTCCAATTTGAAACAGTTATTTATAAAGCCATGTGTCTTTTTTTTACATTCATAGTATATTAACATGGTTTTGCCCTTACTGAAGCAGCATTTCTTAATTAATCTTTTATAATCTACATTTTATGCATATAATTAATTACATCCAATTATTGGTTTAAAAAAAAAACATTGATGTACATTGTAGGCTTTAAAAGCCATGGCAGAACTTCTGGGTTATTATCCAATGAGCTGACCTTCAACCAGTTAATTGTTCTGTACTGCTTGACTGCTTGGGTGGCCTTTTACCTTTTAGCTTAACATGAGTACACAGAAGTTTTAAGTGAGACTAGTTTAAGTTATATTGCCAACTACCATTTTAAAAAAATTAATAATAAGTTGGCTTCCCTGGCCTGTTGCATGAGGTTCCGCTCTGTGATTCACAACTAGGAGGAAGCTGGAGATGAGGGGGTTGGGCTATAGGCTGCCCCGGGGTTGCAGAGGGGAGTGAGGACTCCCCCCAGCCCTCTCTCACCGCAGCAGCTTGGGGCCGGGTGAGAGGTGCCTCTCCCCAGCCACGGCAGCTCTGGCTGGGCTGGGCCAGGGTAGGGGCTCCTCTCCCCAGTTACAGCAGTTCCAGGGGAGGGCCGGGCCAGGCCAGGGAAGGGGTGCCTCTCCCTTCCTGCATGGCCCTTGATAGCCTGCTGCGTGGCCACGCAACTTAAAGGGAACTTAACTTATTATCCTTTAGTTCCGTGAGCCATAAAATTGATGATTTTACTTTTTTCCCTGCTCATTCTAAATTATATAAATTATATTACTTTGATTCGTAGCATTAATTAAGCCATGATTTACTATCAATCACTTGCATTATATTTCCAATAGTTCAGTAAACCGGGTCCTTAATAATTGAGCACCATAGCCTATTTTTTAAAGGTGAATGATAAAGTCAGAGTAGCACACAGCAGTGCATTGCATATTCAAATGAATGCACTGGCATGACAACTGAGGATCCCCATTAGTCTAGTTCTACCCTACCCCACCCCACCCCACGCCCCACCCCCACAAGTTCTCTCCGGTGCTTATTTTTTTCAAGGGAAATGTAAAGAAACTATAATATTCAGAAAACTCCCTTTGTAGAAAATTCTCTTTTTCCATTGTGCATCCTTACTTAAGACAGTGTTAACAGCAATTTTAACATTGTAATGCACTGAAATTATTTGGGATTTACTTTCTTCATTACTATAAATGAAATTCTGCCCTGTCCAAGTGCAATATTAGCAGGCTTCACTTCATCTCTCAAACATGTTGCATACCTATAGCATACTGAATTTTTAATTTAAAAGTCCATTAATCTGTTTGCGTACACACATACAAAAATGACTACACAAACAGGGTGTACACTACACACACAGCTAGATTAAAACCCGTGCAAATCCCTGATCTGTATGCACATCTGTAGTAGTGTGTGTCCAGGACTGCACATGCAGCTTTTAATATTCAAGTCTTATATGACTTTACAACATAATTGCAAACTTATTATACCAGTTTATGAAACTATTATTATTATTATTACTACAGGTGAAGTAAAAATGAACTATTTGTGTAAACCTTATGTAGCCATGGTCACAACATACCAAATGGCAGTACTGCTTGCCTTCAACAACAGTGAAACTGTCAGTTATAAAGAGCTTCAGGATAGCACACAGATGAATGAGAAGGAACTGACAAAAACCATCAAATCGTTACTTGATGTCAAAATGATCAACCATGACTTAGACAAGGTACGTTGTAATGTCACAAAGAGAATGTGTAACATTTCCAGTCATGGTTTGTTTCTGTTTTCTCATGATTGTTTGTTTTGTTTTGTTTTTAAAAAAAAGTGTTTGCTCTTCACTTAGGTCCGTGTTATTTTCCCCTATGCCTGTTCTCAGATCCCTGTGGGAAAGGCATTAGCACCCACCTCTGGATGGAATAGCCAGTGGGGAGGATAGACGAACAGACGTGCTATCCAAATTCCTCACACTGGCTGTACACCAGCAGGGTCTGCTGAAAAGGTAATACAGCTGAGGCAGTATTCTCTTTTCTGCTGAGCCCCTTTTGTGTGCGAAACCTTCCCTTTAGGGCTTCAGAGGCAATAACTATCAGTGAAAACTCTAAGCATAGCTCCACTAGAGCCAGGCTGATTTTGGAGTAAAGAAGAGTTGTTATGGCCTGGGACGGAGGCAGTGCAAAGGCACTGACCAGATGCTGGAACCAAACCACTTGTTCAGTATTGTCTCTTAAAGTCTTAGAATAAAGTGGCCCATGAAATAAAGTTTTTTTAGTTGAAGGTACCAAAAGGCTTGCAAAAAATAGGTAGCATATATGAGAGAAATGCTCTATTTACTATCTGATATGTCTTCTGTCAGGGGATTGTGTTCTATCCTTATGGGGCTGGACGAGATCATCTAATGCAGCGGTTCTCAACCTGAGGTCTGAGGACCCCTGGGGAGGGGAAGCTGCGAAAAGCTTTCAGGAGGTTCACCAAGCAGGGCTAAGGTTAGACTTGCTGGGGCCCAGGGCAGAAAGCTGAAGTCCCGTTGCATGGGGCTGAAGCATGGGGCTCTGAGCCCTTCCACCTGGGACTGGAGCCAAAGCCTGAGTAACCTAGCTTTCTGGGGGCCCCTGCAGCATGGAGCCCCAGGCAATTGCACTGCTTGCTACCCTCTAATGCCAGTCCTGGCTTTTATATGCAGAAAACTAGCTGTTCTGGCACAGGTGGACCATGGAGTTTTTATAGCATGTTGGGGGGGAGCCTCAGAAAGAAAAAGGTAGAGAACCTCTGATCTAATGGGTCTTTTCTATCTCTGACTTTCATGTATAATACTTTTCATAATTTTCTGTTTCTGGAACCTCAAATTGATACTTTATGCCCACTAACTAAAAAGATCTCTTTTTAACATCACTTCTGACTGGAAGGGGAGTACAATAGCTTTGTAATTTTTCCTTCTTGATATGTTAACTTTTGTATGCATCTGTCCTTTAGCTAGAGCTTTGGCTCCAGAACCGCATGCAGGTCAATATGCAGCTCCTTGCATAGGCGCTGACTCTGAGGCTGGAGCTACAGACATTAACTTTCCAATGTGCCAAGGGGTGCTCACTGCTCAACCCCCTGCTCTGCCCTGGGCCCTGCCCATGCCTTCCCCCAAGGTCCCTGCCCCTTCCCCCGGGCCTGCCATGCACTCACTGCTTCCCCCTCATCTTTCCCGCCCCCCGCCCCGCACATGCGAAACAGCTGATTGCAGCAGGCAGGAGGTGCTGACTGGCAGCGCTGCTGGTGGGCTGGAGCGGGGGGAGCTAATGGGGGACTGCTGATGTATTACTGTGGCTCTTTGGAAATATACATTGGTAAATTCTGGTTCATTCTCAGGCTCAGGTTGGCCACCCCTGAGCTAGAGTGTTCATGTACCAAAGCACCTATACGAATTATGTCTTCCTTTCACGCCACCCAACAATGAGAAAGCTGAGCTGTGCACATTCTATCAGCGTACTTATTATTACATAAGTTGGTGAACTCCAGGGTGCTAAAATAGTGAAATGCACTTACTTCTGTTTTGCAAGTGGTTTACCAATATCTGAACCACACAGCAGCTAGGAAAGAAAATGCAAAGCACAACATATGTTACATACCATACTTCCTTTCTGTTCAAGTTCAGAAAGACGGGAAATTAACTTTTTTCCCCCTTGGTGATAGATTCACTGGTTCATTCGAATAATTTTCTTCCTAGTGGCTGTTTGGCCTAGATTGTATTTTTGTTCTGATTTATACTTAGCATTATTGTGCTTAAACTGTTAAGTTTTTGATATGCTATATTGCTTGTAACTGCTGATCCTTAACCCTTAATGTATTGTCTAAACTGTGCCTCAGTGGCAAAAAAATATTAATTTAATAAGCTAGATTTCTTGTAGAATGTGAAATTAAAGTTGCTACCTAAGCATGTCATTCGATTAAATATTGACTTCCTGTGTTCTAAATACTGGCATGTGAACCAGCCAGTATGTAGGCAGTATTCCAAAGTACTCTATGAAGGAGCCCAGTAACTTGCCATTTTACTGTGGTTGGAGAATTGGTAGTACTTGTACAGATTACTTGATTGGAAACTGGTAAAGAAGATAGGTGCTCAAGCTACATGTCATCCTGCTGGCCAGTTTAGTGAGTCATTGTCTTCAGAGCACAGTGAACAGCTAGCATGGCTATCGGGCATGGAGGGGATAAAAACAGACACGTTTTTTGGAAAGAGCAATGATTAGAATGATGGGAGGACCCATAGTTGGATCACCATGTACACTACAACTATAAAAATTTTGTAGGTGTTAATTTCTTTATTGTTCAAGCAAACCATGCAATGTATAGAATGACTGACTGTGGAAAATGCAGCAGTCTCCCCAAAACTCTTCTATAGATAAATGGAAATCCTAGTCTCCTCTCTTGGCTTAAGTGCACTGTGTGTTCTCAAAAAAGTCTCTCCAAATTGTATTTTAGAAATACTAAAACAACTAGTTTCAGTAATAGAAAAAAATTGCTTTCGTTGTTTGAACTGATTAACACTGTTTATATATGACAGTTCTTTCTGTTCATTTTGGTTCTAAAATAAGCTGATTTTACAGCCCAAATAAGCTGTAGCATGAGAAAAGTTGAACTTCATTCAAATGGATCTTTAGATTTCCAAAACTTTAATAAGTTGCAGTCGACTTCTGACCGTGCATATGAGAGTCCTCTTTAGGTGTGTTAATTTTCCCCATAAACTGTTAGCCGCCTTAAAAAATGCGTATGCTGCTTATGCTTTTTGGCAACATTTGTGTATTTTAACATTCATAAATGTGGTTTTTTTTTATTGCAGGAAGATATAGAAGCAGAGTCTACTTTTTCATTAAATATGAACTTCAGCAGTAAACGAACAAAATTTAAAATTACCACATCAATGCAGAAAGACACACCACAGGCAAGTATTTTTCAACATCAATAAAAGTCAACAGTTTAATAAAAGCGTTATTTAAAACTGACTTCATCTAAGGACTTGACTACACTTGCAAGTTAGAGCGCATTAAAGCGCCCCCGGAGTGCCCTAGCTCACTACCCATCCACACTGGCAAGGCACATAAAGTGCTCTGACTCCACAGCTAGAGCGCTCCCGGTACTTCACCTCGGCGAGAAGATTAATGCTTGGTGCGCCTTGGCTGAAACGCCTGGGCGTCGGTGTGAACGAGGTGTTGCATTACTGCGCTCTGATCAGCCTCCAGAAATGTCCCATAATCCCCTTAAGTCAAGTGGCCACTCTTGTCATTGCTTTGGAATTGCTGCAGGAATGCAGATATGTCCTCTGAGAGCTCCGTTTCTGACAGCCGGCTGCTTATCTGCTCTGAGACAAAGCAACCATTAGTGTGGAATGCTGTGGCGGGAGGGGGTCTGCTGCTGTCTGAACTTACAAGACAGCATGCTGACATGCTCTCAGCCCCCCCAAAAACCCACTCTTCCCCCACATACACACAAAACGCTCCCTGCCACACTCCATGCCCCTCTTGCCCCCATTTGAAAAGCACGTTGCAGTCACTTGCATGCTGGGATAGCTGCACCACTCCCAATGCACCACTCCCAATGCCACTGCAAGTACCACAAATGTGGCCACGCCAGTGCGCTTGAAGATTTCAGTGTGGACAGACTGCAGCGCTTTCCCTACTGCTCTCTCCAAAGGCTGGTTTAACTCAAAGCACTCTACATCTGCAAGTGTAGCCATGCCCTTAATTAATGTAAGTCTGGTGTAAACAGATCCAAGTGTATCTACAAAGGGGTTTAAACAAAATCCATTAAAAATATTTTAGTTAAACCAGTGCAAGGTTTGTGTGGACGTAAGGCTTTACAGAGGGAAAGAAGGATGACTGGGGCTGGCAGAAGACCTTGGGACAGAAAATGATGAAGGGGGGGGAAACAGTCTCCTCTTGTCCCCTGGGGAATTGACTGCCCTTTCATCAGCAGTTTGTGGCCAGAGGACCACTTACTATTGGGGGGAAAAAACTAATTTGGAATCCCAATTTATTATAAAGTCGAACATGGTTACTGGAACACAAATTGCAGCCGGAAAGGGCAGCTGGGTTCATGGGTGATGGGAGAAGGGAGGTGAGGTTCTGAGTCCCAAGACCAAAGAAGGAAAGAGATAATTTTTTTAAAAATTCAAGTGTCAATCAAATATTTTTAAGATAGTGTAAAAAAAAAAAAAAGAAGTCAGTATAAACTTTCCCCTGTTATTTCTTTACCAGGGACTCTGTTTTCCGGTGGAAAAAATTACCCCAGAAGTTGAATTTAGAATCATGACCCATGTTCTGATACGAATAAGCTCCCATGAGATGTGTGTTAGTAAGCTATAGGTGCACTTCTCAGGTGATTGGGTGAAAGCGTTCATGCCTCACAGTCCATCTAAAGCAAGAACCATTAGCCCACCAATGTACTCCTTGATGTGTTTTATTGCTATAACCATGTTCAGAGACTTAGCTAATTCAGATACTGCTAATAAAAATATTCTAGCCTTCTGCAAGAGCCGTCTTATTCCCCAGTCTCAGATATTGTATATACCGGGATAGTGTTGACAAACCAAAAAGGCTGCACCTCTTTGCCCCTTCTGAGAAAACTTGCTAGTTAACATTCTCCAAAGTCCATCAGTTGCCACAATTATTGTCCTTATTTACAGATGGAAAAGGGAGATAGCTTTGTCTAGTATATATCAGGAGGTCTTTGTGATCTTCAGTCAATCCATAACTTGAGTAGAGCTAAATTTTAATTCATCAGTCATAGATAGACAAGATGCACTTAATGAAAGCTATCCTTATATCTAGTCATAATTCAAGACATTGGTTAATTGTGGAAGGTTTTTGTCTTTTTGAAAAACTTAGAACTAAAGTATGAATGCTATACTAATGTTTTTCCATTTATCAACTATTGAAGTGTATCTATATCTGTTATATTAATGAAAGAAATCTATAGTTATACAAACTAATACTGTAACACATTTGTTATTGTTTAATACCCTTAACTTGTTTGTCTTCATTAAAGGTAGTATCCCCTACTTGAAATACATTATATTATAATAAATGGTAGGATATCTGGCTTTGTTCGAAAGAACAAACCCAAGAAATTGTGGAATCTCTATTTTGAGTTATGTATATAATCAAATTTGAAGTTGTGAGCATGAGGGTACACTCTAGCTCTGATCTTAGCCTTCCATGTCCTTCTAAGGCAGCTATTTTTTTGTTAGTCCTTTTTAAACAAAAGTATCTTAGAACCTAATCACAGCCCTGAAAGGATTACTTAGTTTGACCCTTTTTAAAACATCAGAACTCAGAAACCTGTATCAGAATGTCTTTTCTTACCTTTACTACTGCTAGAAAAAGGAGATAAATATGGACTTGCAAAGATTTCAAAAGTGCCTGTTTTCATCAGACTGAATGTTTTATGTTTCAAAACCATTCTTGAAACTATTTAAAACTACAGAACTGTGAAGAATGGGTTTCACTAACTTAAATTGAAGTACCAAGTATTCAGTTGTTCTGTGGATGCAGAATCTACTTCCCCTGCTCCTAGTCACAGATTTGTATTCCAGAAAGTAAACTTCAATTTTTTAAAAATTGCTTCTAACCCTCATGGCTCTGAAGATTAAGCTTGAAATTGTGAGCAAGGTGTGAATTAGTATACTGTGTGATGTTGTCTTGAGTGAACAGCATGGAACAATAGTTCTGAGAGGTGTGAACTATTCTATTCATTTCAATATGTTTCAGCTCTCAAGATAAAAATGTTGGTGTTTTATGGTGTCTGCTACTTCACTGCTGATCACTCTTGTAGAAATATGCAACTAATATGTTTATCCCACGATTTCAGGTTGATTTCCACACCTCCTAAAATGTCCAAAGATCTAACAGCTTCCAGCATATCTTTTTCCCTTGCTAACTTCCTCAGTGTTGTTGCATTGTTAATACAGAAATCTAAGACACACTGGAAATAAATAATACAGAAACAACATGCAATTACTATGTGTGCTCCAGTATTTATTTTTATATTATTCATATTCTTATTTATTAAAATACATTTTTAAATTGAAATGAAACTGTTATAGAAATCCCAGTCTGCCAGTATCAGAGAAGCCACAGACCTTATTACAGGCCCTGTTCAGTTGCCATTTGCTTCAGAGTATATGCAACTGTGTATATAGAGCCTTTAGAAAAGCCCGTTCAAAATCAACACCACCTCTAAACTTTTCAGAAATAACTCTTTTTTGGATGCCTAGTTTTGTTTAAATTTTTGCAATATTTTTGATACGTGTGTGTGTGTGTCTATATGCTTGTTATCAAGGTGAATATAACGTAAGAACATCCATAGTGGGTCAGACCAATGGTTCATCTAGCCCAGTATCTGTCTCCTGAAAGGTGGATGTTGAATTAAAAGAATACCATCAAAACCTGAATTGATTGTTTCCCTTTCTGTTTAAAGTATACTCAGCTAATGCAGTAGCAACTTTTTGAGGTAGAAGTTTCCACCCAAGGCTTCTGTGTGGTTCATATTTGGGCTTCACTTGCCACCTTTCAGAGCTTCTATGAAAAATCTTTTATAGAACCATTCTTTAGTAAGACTGCTAGAGTCTTCATTTTTTTGTCATCTCAAGGTGGTTGTTGTTGTTAAAACTTAGCCAGCTGCAGGCACATCTGTATAAAAATGGAAATAGGATTACATGTCATTCCTTGTTTCGTTTACTGAGCATAACATCCTGAAACCATAGCTTATTCCTTTTCCCTCTACCAGGATCTTTACCTTTATTCATCTCTAGCTTTCTTGCCTTTTTCATGAAGTCCAGGCCCCAGGCCTCCCTTTCAAGATCCATTTCAGCTGTCGTGCTCCTTTATATGTGCTCTTTTTCTCCTCCTTTATCCTTCCACTTTAAGCCTTTCTGAAGCTACCCTTGCACTCTTATCCCATTCTTAGATTTTCACCTTCTTCCATGGCACCTTTTGTGCTTTGAATTCACTCATCTCAGATACCAAGCAACTTTCCTTTCATCTTTCAAGAACATCTTCCTCCTGAAAACACACTTCTTTTATGGAGTCTTTTTTCACTGATCTCTTCAGACATCTTCACCACTTCATGAAATGTCTACCTGAATTAATTAAGGTTCTCCAGGCAGGAGCATCTCTCTTTGTTATATAAAACACTGATCACATGAATCATAATTTATAGATTCTAATCTGACTGAAACAGTAAGCATTTCTGTCTCTGTATGTGGGGGAATAATGGGCTATTAGTACAGATTGGGACAGTTTTAAACAATTTCTCATTAGAGAATGTTAATTCAAAAGAATTTACATATAAGAAAGGGATTTGTAGAATTTTAGGAGAGCTTTACAGTTTAAACAGTGAGTGAACACTGCAAATGTGCAGAGCTATAATTATGTTTTTATATTATGCTTTATGTAGATCAGGCTGCAATACCTGTGCAATCTGTTCCTAAAGCTAAAATATCTAGCTCCAGAGGGATCTGTTGGTGGCAGTTATGGGCTACAGAGGCTCTAACACTGCTCTCGTTCCCGTACACATATCAGGGAAAGGGGATTTGGACAGGACACTCTGATACTGATCCTTAGCTGTACTTTTGGCTGGTTAGGGTTATTAGCGGTGTGACGGGGTCCCCGAGGTGCAACCTGGACTGTGGGACTGGTGAGCCCTCTGTTCTAGCAGCCTGAGCTCCATCTCATTTTGTGATGCTGTAAAGCCACAAACCTCTGGCAGGTACTGCATTTACACAGACATCCACAGGGACACACCCAGCTGAGTTACATGAATGCTTTCCCAGCCACTCATGAACCAACAATACAGAGGCTCCTGCTAGTTCCCCCCAGTCTTGCACCCCAGAACTGCACGGTCTTATACTGGTCAGAAGCCTGAACAGTGCAAGTTCCTTATCTGGTTTTCCACTTCTGCAAGGGAAAATGGATGTGCACTAACCTTTGTAACCTCATAGACAAGAATCCTGCCCAGAAGCTCTAAAATTGAGATTTAACTAGATTTCATTGTTAAAATTTGACTTTTTTTTTCCTTTAGCAAAGTCAGAAGCATTGTAGATGTTTTCTAAATGTTTATTGATCATAGTGTGTTTGCATCACCATTTTTCCCATATTTCAGGAGATGGAGCAGACCAGAAGTGCTGTAGATGAAGACAGGAAAATGTACCTTCAAGCTGCTATAGTCCGTATCATGAAAGCACGTAAAGTGCTGCGGCATAATGCTCTTATTCAGGAGGTAAGAGGAAATGCTGTCCATTGTCATGATTTAAATGAAAAGCTGTATGATGACTGAGTGTTGTGTTTAATCACAAAACTGAGGCAGTGTATCCCTCAGAACTAATATTTAATGACTGGCAAGAATTTTTCTAGAATTGCTTTAGTTCAGAATGTAGGAGTTTTACTTAAGTGGGAATGTTTAGTTGTGGTCATCTGGTCCTGCAGTTATCCCTGTCACAGGAGTTAATGTATAATTTTCATGGTGGTACCCAACAAGCCCAGAGCTCTTATGATAAGGCTGAATTTCATTTTGCTTTATAGCTCAGTTTTTAAAAGTATGTTGAAATTTTAGACTACATTTCAATTTTAAGGAGAGACAAAGTGTCTTAAATTCTCTAGACTGCATTGATTCTCCCCCACCCCCCAAAACCCCGCAGAATGTGCATCTATCAAAAGTCACTATGGTCTTGTATATTCAGCTTGAGATCTGAACACCCACCTTCTGAAGATCAGCTCTGTAACATATCTTAGTTTGAACTCTCCAAAATTGAGAAACCCTCAGTCCTAGCCACTCTTGAAAACCCTGGCTTAGGTTATCTTCCATCACTTAAAATCACATATTTATACTATATGATAAGCCACCTACATCCTATAACAAAATCCAATCATAACCAAGTAATATAGTAAGTAAGTAAATAACCCATTCCATCTCGGTATCTACCTCATTCCCTCTGCACTCCCACCTTGCCTAAAAGACAGGTGAGCCTTGCAGCATGCCCAGGTGGTGGTATTTTAGGCTATTTTGCATCAAGAGAAGGAATGAATTACCAAGACAAGGAGGTTTTACAGGAAAAAAACTAGTTGGCAACTCCTTCCCAAATTTAACCGAAGAGCGTTCCTGCTCAGATGCCTCTGCAGATCTCCACTCTGGCAATACAGAACAAGGAAGGAAGCAGTCTATCAAGACAAGTCCTGTAACATTTAGAGCTTTATAGACAAAACCAACACTTCAGTTTCCACCCAGAAATTGAATGGCAACCAGTGAAAATCACACAGCAGTGTTGTCACATACCTTGTTGGCACTCCACTCATCAGGTAGTCAGCCATAGCTTCCAAATAAACTTAGAGTAAACTTTTCAAAAATGCCTTACTGACGTATGACCATAAGCCTCAATTTCTAAAGGGATTTAGGCACTTAGGAGCTAAAGTCACTTTTGAAACTAAGCCTTAGGATTCAAAGTCACTTAAGTGCTTCTGAAACTTTTTTCCAAGATGCAGAGCAAATTATGTGTAGTGTTATAGAAGTCTAAGAATTAACACTAAGTTGGTGCAGCCTTCTTTCTAGGCTAATTTGTTTACACAAAGAACAAGTCACACCCATATGATATATATTTTAAAACTTTAGCTTCTTAACTGTCCAAGTTGAAATGCTTCTTTCCCAGTTCTTGCAACGTTTTTATTTCGTGTCAATGTCAGTACATTCAGATTTCTTATTACCTTCAGTCCCATTACATTTTTCTAGCAAAAATTGTCACTTCTTTGTCTGAGACATTTGCACCTCTTCCTTGTAGGCAGGAAGGTACTAATGGCAGTTCATATGTGGCCACACACTTTCCGCCAGGCACCAGATTTTTTGGCTGGCAGCTCAAACAGAATAGTGGCTCAGTACTCCCACTTTAGCTATCCCTGTGCTTTTAAAGCTTTTTTTCCCATAGCAGCAAGCACAGACTTCTCCAGTGTCCCCACCCCACTTAGGGAATCAAAATTTCTATAGCTCTCAGCTCTGAATGTGATCACCCTTTAAGTGCCTTTCTATTTCTCCCTACTTTCCCACCACTGTTCAGCAAGTTAAATAAAGCAAGTAAAAGGCCAAGAGGAGATCCATCTATGAGGAGACCCTCTTAGGACACACAGAAAGAGAACATTCTACCAGTTTTTCTCAGTATATACACCCTTGCTGTCCCACAGGAGGGTCTTATAGTCCAAACCTGTAGGGGACTCTGCATCCAACCCTACACCAGCCAAGACTCCTCCGGAGACAACTCGGCACAGGGCAGTCAGTCCTCTCTTTCACCTGGGACTCACCATGCCAAAACATCTTCACCAATTCAAACCATCATACCTCTCAAGAGGCTGAACAATCAGATCAGTGAAGAAAACAAAACTTAGCCTGGAGACTCTAGCTTCCGCCATCACTACAGTCTTTCCAGTAGACTTTCTATTGATCGTGGACCTAACAGATGCTTCCTTGCATAGTCCAGTCCAGACCTGTTATCTGAAATATCTTTTGCCTACAGAAATCATCACTATCAATACAAAACCTTACCCTTTAATCTGTGTACCCCAAGGTGCTTATGAAGGTATTGTTAGTAGCCAGTTTGAGTAGTTCAGGGCTTCATTTTGTACTAATGTTTTTAGAGCATAATCCAGGATGCCTTGCAGAAAGATTAGGAGGACCCTCTCCATGCTTTTGGCATACAGATATGTAATGATTTAATACCTAGCACTTTTCATCAGTAGATCTTGAAGTGCTTTGCAAAGGAGGTAACCATCGTTATCTCCATTTTACTGATAAAAGGAATTTTTAAATCCCTTCTTAAAGGATTATTTGTGTAGAGAGTTGAGAAAGCTACAGAACATCAAATGACCCAGAAGTCCCTGAACCAAAAAGTACTCCACTATGATGTCCACAGAGATTTCTCAATACAGTAAGATCCAGGCACTGATCTCCACACAACTGTCATCCATCTATCTTCATCTGCAATTCCTGGGTGTTCTGATTTCATGCTTAGCGGTTACTCCACATGCAAAACTGCATGTGGCAGAGCTTCAGTGATTCCTATTGTGAGCCTGGAATCATTCCCAAAAAAAGACATGAAGAGTAAAAACACCATCAGTAGTGATCCGGTCCCTCAGTTGGAGAAAACATGAAGCCCTTACAGTGGTAAAATCCTCCCTCAGATTCCTGACCTTGAATGCCAGTCTCTAAGAAGTCATCTAGGACTCCACAATACGCAAAATCAGAAAAAGTCTTCATAGAGCATCAACTTTCCAAAGATGAGTGGCCAGTTGGGCCTGTAGGATTTCTAGGATCACCAGAGGAAGGAGTATGCCTCAGTGGGATACCATGACAACCATATCATAAATAAATCAACAGTGGAGCATACAGGAAATTCAAGTCAAAGGCTGGAGTGATGCAGAGCCTTGTCTAGGCAAAAGAGGCATTCCACCCAAAAAGGGACTGTGAATACAAGCAAACTAACTTAGCTATCGGTGAATAACAGAGGTCCCTGAACCAAACTCCACCTGATGTCCATTGAACTAGGACGGTAGTGGGCAAAATATGGGCCCCATCCGGCTCTCGAGCTCCCACTGGGGAGCGGGGTCAGGGGCTTGCCCCGCTCCGCATTTGCCGTGGCTTTTTGCAACTCCCAGAAGCAGTGGCATGTCCCCCCTCCAGCTCCTACACATAGGGGCATCCAGGGGGCTCCACACGCTGTCCCCACCCCAAGTGCCAGCTCTGCAGCTCCCATTGGCGGGGAACCGCTGCCAATGGCAGCTGCAGGGGTGGCACCTGTGGACGGGGCAGTGCACAGAGTTGCCTGGCCAGTGCCACACCTCCACGTGGAGCTGGAGGGAGGACGCTGCTGCTGCTGCTGCAGGGGTGGCGCCGTGGATGGGGCAGCATGCAAAGCTGCCTGGCTGCACCTCCATGTAGGAGCTGGAGGGGGGACATGCTGCTGCTTCCGGGAGCTGCCTGAGGTAAGCGCTGTCCAGAGCCTACACCCCTGACCTCCTCCCATGCCCCAACCTCTTGCCCCAGCCCTGATCTCCCTCCAAACTCTTCAGCCCCAGCCTGGAGCCCCTTCCTGCACCCCTCCCCCACACCCCAGTCCGGAGCCCCCTCCTGCACCCTTCATTTCTGGCCCCACCCTGGAACCTGCACCCCCAGCCCAGAGCCCCTCCCACACCATAACCCCCTGCCTCAGCCCAGAGTCCCCTCCCATACTCCAAACCCCTCTGCTCAACTACCAGCCCCCTCCTGCATCCCAAACCCCTCATCCCTGGTCCCACCTCAGAGCCCACATCTCTAGCCGGAGCCCTCGTCACCTCTGGCATCCCAACCCCCTGCCCTAGGCCAGAGCCCAGCCTCTCTTCTCCCCCCCCACACCCCTGCCCCGCCGAACTCCTCATTTCTGGCCCCACCCCAGAACCTGCATCCCCATCCAGACCCCTCACCTCATCCCGCACCTCAACCTCCAATTTAATGAGCATTCATGGCCTGTCATACAATTTCCATACCCAGATGTGGCCCTCAGGCCAAAAAGTTTGCCCACCCCTGAGGTAGGATGTCCCCCGCTGTATCCAGTTGCAATGTGAAATCGTTTTCACCTGGGAAGCAAATGAGAGATTCCTGGCAAAAGATACTGTTGCTCTCAGATAGCCAGGTCTGCTTGTATTTCCTTTTTCCCCTTCTTCCATTGCTAGGAAGATTGTTGCTTTCTCCTTTCTAATGATTTTCATCACCTCAAATCGCCTACTGGCGTAAATTTTCAAAAGCACCTAAATGACTTAGAAGTATATATCCCATTTTCAGAAGTGACTTAAGCACTTAGACTCTCACTGAACTTCAATGGTAGTCATACAGCTTGGCTACTGAGCAGCAAAAAAAAGTGTACTCCTCTAAAGTAATAGACTTACCTAGCCTCTCACAGACCTGCTCTCTCGGGCTGCTCAAGAGTATGGACAATACTCTTACAAGTGTTGAGAGAGATCTATGATGATGTCTTCCACCATCATTGTGTGTCTAGTTATCAACCCCAGCCAACCTGCTACTGAAAGGCTCCATTTTTTCTAATTTGTCTTTATTTGTCCTGTATAGTGGAGTATGGGAGAGTGAGCTGAGGTTTTTTTTAATGGTTTTAAAACCATGTAATTGATGAATGGATGACATGTTTTGTCCAAACAAACATGCTACTGAGTGTTTCATAAAATGCTTATCATTTGGTGTATTTTTGTATTTTTCTTTCTTCATATATGGTCTTTAAACTGTTAGTGATGGCTTTTCAAAAGGAAAAGAACTTATTTGCTGCTATTCTTCCTTTTTAAAAAACTAGAATTACCTTTTTTTTTTTTTTTTTTTTTTTGCCACGATAAATGACCAGCCTTAATTATGATGATGCATGAGGAGAAAACCGTGCTTAGCTCTGAGATCCAATGCTAGATTTAACCTCTTTAGCCCTGGTCTACCCGGGGGGGGGAGAGGGTGTCGATCTAAGTTACGCAACTTCAGCTATGTGAATAACGTAGCTGAAGTCCACGTACTTAGATCGACTTACCAGGGTGTCTTCACCGTGGTGAGTTGACTGCTGCCGCTCCCCCATCAACTCCGCTTGAGCCTCTCGTGGCACTGGAGTACAGGAGTCGACGGAAGAGCGCTCAGGGGGTCGATTTATCGCGTCTAGACTAGATGTGATAAATCGACCCCTGCTGGATCGATCGCTGCCCGCTGATCCGGTGGATAGACATACCCTTAGTTATCGCTTTACTTGTAATCTTGAGCATAATTCATTTGGCAGTCCGATTATAAACCCAAGTTAAAGGAATACTGTCAATCACTTCAGATTTGCCTCAACATTTTTTATAAAAACAGTTATAAAACCTACAACTAATAATTGTTTTAGTTTTAAATTCTAATTGAATCTATTCCTTTACACATAACTAACTACTGTATAATGTTCACAAATGAAACACAGCAGTACTTATAACTCAGAAGTGAAACTGACTTAACTGATTTCTACTGTATTTGCCAAGCTGACAGATTCAAAAAGTAAACAACATAAATAGCGAAAAGCACATTGTATTTTTAAAATGATTTTCTTTTTTATTATCTAAGACAGTTATTTTGAACCTTTTCATTTGTGGACCCTTAAAAAATTTCAAATGGAGGTGCAGAGCCCTTTTGAAATCTTAAACATAGTCTGTGGAACCCCTGGGGTCCATGAACCACAGGTTGAAAACCACTGATATAAGAAGTTGTTAATATAGGTAAAGAAATTTACACTATATGAATTTTAAATTGAATGTTTCCCTTTATCTGTTCTGTTACAAGCTAACCAAGGGGTGCAACTGCAAGTTACAATTTTCCATTGATGGTAAAAGTAAACTTAATCAATAAAAGAAATAGATATAGTCAGGAAAGAAACAATCCATGTGTATTTTTTGACCTTAGTACATGGAGGAGGCTTTCTGTCTCTCAGAAATATAGTATGTAATAATAATTTTTGTGGTCTTTTTTTCTTTAGAGAAAATTATATTGCATTTGCATTGAAGCGATGTTAATGAATAAGTGATACATTTAAATATTTTTTTTCCACAGGTAATTAGCCAGTCGAGAGCTAGGTTTAACCCAAGTATCAGCATGATTAAGAAGTGTATTGAAGTTCTAATAGATAAACAATACATTGAGCGAAGCCAGGCCTCAGCAGATGAATACAGTTATGTAGCATGATATTGCTCTCCAGCAGGTGTGGTTGTAAGGAGATCATTGCTGTCACTGTTTGGTGTGTTCCTGTGGGAAGAAGCAGGCCTATGCCTCCATAACTGGTCACTTGGCAGCCCCTGTTTTTCTGCTGTTTACAACATCACCAGTGCCACGTCATGAGCGTCAATGAAAATGCCTATAGATATTTCAAGCTCATGTCATTATGACATTTCTTAAAACTTTACTAAAAGAATGAGTGAAGTATTGCTGAAATGTGGAAATTTGGTTGGGTACCATGCTTTTTTTTTCCCCCCTCCTTCACGTTTGCAGTTGATGTTTTTTAATGTATCTTAAAAGAAAAAGTTAAACTAAATATTGTAATATGACAGATATCCTAATAATTGTATCTACATTAAAATGTAAAATAAAAAAGATGAACATGATACTGCTGCTTGTCAAATAAAAAAAATAAAGAAATGGAATGTGTTTCCAGGTTAATGATTATAAAAGTAGCTATGAAATCATGCCTGTTGATATTCTGGGGCCCTAGAAGCTCTGAAAACCGTATCCATTATGTTCATTTTTTGAATTCCCTCCGATTTAGCTGTTTCATGGGGACTTGTTTATAAGGTGCTGAAAATGAACATGGTAAGTAAAATAGTGTTTTAAAAGAATATACTTATGTTAAAGTACATGTTTTGATTATTTGGGATCAGGCTAATTTTGATATATTTTGTCAATGTCTAAAGGCCATATATGCGTCTGTCTTTCTCTCAGTATACAGCGGGAGAATAACCGGGCAATTGAGAGAATTAGTTTCATAATTCATTAAGTTAGAGTGATTATCATAAATCTGCAACTGGTTAGTGTAGTCATCACGCTCCTGAGAAGGAATATAATTGACCAGTAATTCAAAATTTGCTTGTTATTTCGCTTTATACACTATATATGTGGATCCAAGCCCTACATACAGAAGGCACCTGCTGCTGCTGCTACTCTCCAGTTCCTGAAGAGGATTTCTGTCCTTTCTCCCGAGCTCCTAAGGCACCTTTTATTTACTCCTTTCTCCCACTGCTTCCTCTCCTTTGCTAGCTCCCTAGTGCAGGAGTGGCCTTTCTCTGTTCACTCAGGCTGATGCTCAGCCTCTCATTTCCAAGACGACGACTATGTGAATTACCTGATTAGGTACATTAGATTGGTTTGTTGTGTGTTTAATACCGGAATGCATTCAGAATGTGCTAAAACATTTTGTTTACTTGGATCTTGCTGAGTAAGTAACAGTAATGGGCACTACACATTTCTGTATATACATGGTGCATGCTTTTAGTAGCATTGTTAGGATGATCTACATTCACAACACCAAGCTCACTTCCCAGAATAATATGCAGTACTGACCTGAGTGATAGAATACAGTAGGTCCCTCTTCTGTAGAGTGGGAGCTCAGTTATTGTACTTTCAAAAACATGCATTCCAAAGATAGTACTAAAGCTTCTTAAGGCAAGTCTATACTTTATTTCCTCTTGTGATTTCTCTGTATACTAGACAGCTCCTTACTGTCCAATTTTCTAATCCTATGTCTGTACTCTCACTAGAATTTTTAGTATAAATGTGTTTACCCACGGGTCTTGCTGGTAAATGCAAATGTTTCATGTGGTCAGAGACAAACTTTTACAAACCATCTTTTACAGAACCATGCTGTAGACTAAACAGAATTTTTGCTGGGTGCACTCCAGAACAAACATTTGGGGCTTCAATGTTACCTTATCTCTGGGGGGTTTTTAGACAAGTGTACTACTTAGTCAAGACATGTCTAGTCATTATAAAAGATCCATATATTCCAGTATAGTTGGCATCCTCATACAATATCTTTCATAATTAAACACAAACTGAGTTACTGCCCTTCTCCTTGAAATGTAGCTGTAGCTATGCAATGCTTTGAATTTTATTTTAGAATTTATTCCTACCCACACCCTCCCCCCAGGGAAAAAGTAGGGGAAAGATTCAGCCTTCTCAAGTTGGGTTAGTTCACTGAAGTCATTCTTGGCACAGGGTGATACTGCTTACAGCATTGTGCTACATCCTGGCAACTGTCATCTCAAAGCACCAGCAAATGCTAATAGGCAACAAGAGAAGGTGCAAGCTACAAAAAGAGAGGAAGGAAAAGGCAGATTTTGAAAAATGCTACAGTCTTTGTGTGTTCCATTATGGAACAAAATTAAATCTGAGGTTTTCATCTGCAATAAGCCTGTTAATATATGTGATTTGCTGGTATATTTGCAGCCATACTGCTGAAAACGTGATTTTTGTCCATCATCTGAGAGCAAAACTTTTTTCCTGATATTACTGTCGCTCTTAAGCGGCATTATGGATAATTCCTCCATTGAGAACATCAATTTAACTCTAAATCTAAATTTATTTTTAAAAATTAAGGTGGGTCCTGTGTTTTTCTTTCCCAGATCAAACTTGCATTATTTAGAATCATAGAAATATCAGGGTTGGAAGGGACCTCAGGAGGTCATCTAGTCCAACCCCCTGCTCAAAGCAGGACCAATCCCCAATTAAATCATCCCAGCCAGGGCTTTGTCAAGCCTGACCTTAAAAACTTCTAAGGAAGGAGATTCTGCCACCTCCCTAGGTAACGCATTCCAGTGTTTCACCACCCTCCTAGTGAAAAAGTTTTTCCTAATATCCAACCTAAACCCCTCCCCACTGCAACTTGAGACCATTACTCCTTGTCCTGTCCTCTTCTACCACTGAGAATAGTCTAGAACCATCCTCTCTGGAACCACCTCTCAGGTAGATGAAAGCAGCTATCAAATCCCCCCTCATTCTTCAGCAGACTAAACAATCCCAGTTCCCTCAGCCTCTCCTCATAAGTCATGTGTTCCAGACCCCTAATCATTTTTGTTGCCCTTCGCTGGACTCTCTCCAATTTATCCACATCCTTCTTGTAGTGTGGGGCCCAAAACTGGACACAGTACTCCAGATGAGGCCTCACCAATGTCGAATAGAGGGGGACGATCACGTCCCTCGATCTGCTTGCTATGCCCCTACTTATACATCCCAAAATGCCATTGGCCTTCTTGGCAGCAAGGGCACACTGCTGACTCATATCCAGCTTCTCGTCCACTGTCACCCCTAGGTCCTTTTCCGTAGAACTGCTGCCGAGCCATTCGGTCCCTAGTCTGTAATGTTGTAATGTAATGTTGAAGTTTGTCTTGGAACTCTCAAAAGTGCTGTATCTATGCAATGCTGTGCAGTGTATAAGAGGAAACTTTCAAAATCGCTTGAGAGAGCATATCTTTCTTAATCTGTTCATAGCTCCCCACTTTCAGCAAGTGTACCAGTATTCTGAAGAATGTCTCTATTGACTAGGTAATAAACAAAACTATTTTAGGAGAAAATACTTTTTTATAAACTGTTATCTTTCAATTATATCTTTAGGACAATAAAGTGGCAGAATGTATCCTGTAACATATAGACTGATGACTAGGGCTAAAGAAAGAATGTGGGGGAGTGTCCACACTAATTTTCACAAGTGTGTTTAGTACCTCAAATTAATACCAGTTAATGGGAGGTACTTAAGTCTGGTGAAGGCACCCTTCAGGAGTAATTGTTCCTGATCTGATTAGTATTTAGCATCACTGTGATATATCTGAAGACATCCAGAGTGGCATGAGCTGAGACAAGTTTCACACAACTCCGGGGAGCTGATAAGACGACGTAGTTTTTGTACAAGACGCAGCAGGAGCAGGAATCAGTAAGAATTTCCAATCCGACCATGGTAATTTTGAAACAATGCAAGATTGACCTTCGCTTTCCTTGACCGAGAGCAAGTTTGGACTCTAGTAAGTACTAAAGACTGTGCTACATGGTGTTCAGAAGTTAGACAACTATAAACTGTTATACAAAAGAGGAAAACAAGTGATGTATAGGATTTGTGTACTTTTATGGATGTGCGTGTTGCTTTGTGAGGAAATAAAGACAAGCTCCCTGCCCTGTGAATCAAATAAAAAATGCAATAAAATGACAACAGACCACAGGAGTTAGAGGTAGGGAAACAAGCTATGGGAGAGGTTGTTGTTTTGGGGAAATTTAGTTTCTTCAAGTATATGTCCCTGCTCCATGGTATGATGCGCATATATGATGCCCATGTGCTATCGACCAGGGATTTGACTTAGTCCATGTCTGCTTACTGCATGACCTCATGCCTCAGAACAGAAGCTGGAAATGGGTGACAGGATAGATCACCTGTTCATTCCCTTTGAAGCACCTGGCGTTGGCCACTGTTGGAAGACAGGATACTGGGCTAGATAGACCTTTGATCTGACCCATTATTGTCATATAGGGAGGAGCGGATTGCTGCCATTCCAGTTCCTTTTCGAAAACCTGTGGTTTGAGACGGAGGAATTCTGTGTCCACTGCTTCCTAGTGGCTATTAAGTTACTTTATCCTTCCATTATTGATATTTCTTTTTGCTTATTATTTCCTTATTGGCATAAATTGTTGCCTTTGGGGGGTCCCCCCCCGTTTTACTTCTCCCCCAGCTTCCAGACTGAATCCTTTGCTCTCTTGGCCTCTTATCTGGGGTACACCAAAGGCCCCGGGATTCAAAGCCTGTCAGACGTGCAATAGGTTTTTTCCCCTGGAGCAACAGGCATTCTTGCATCTCTCATGTTCCATCCAAATGCAAAGTTTTTATGGGATGTAAAAGCAAAGAGAAGTAAGTGAGACAGAAGCTCTTCGTGCAACAGTCCCTAAGGCTTGTGTGGGGTCTGACTCCCCCAATCCCCCAGTACTTCAGTATCTATTGGAAGCGGAAACACTCCAAAAATAAGAAGAATAAAAAGCCTCAGTCTTCTGAGAGAAGAAGAGGAGGTAATCACTTCAGAGTTGTTCCTGAGGAGCCTGTGGCTCCTGGAATGGTACCTCCAAGGCTCCCTCAGACTTCAGCACCAGAACCTCGGTATTGTCTAAATCAGGGTCGGCAACTATGGCACGCGTACCAAAGATGGCAAGTAAGCCAATTTTTAATGGCACGCTGCTGCCTGCCGGGTCCCAGCTGCCAGCCCCGCTCAGCCCACTGCCGAACCCAGGCCAGCAGAGGGCTGAGCGGGACCGGGGCCAAGACCCCGGCAGGCAGCAGCGTGCCATTAAAAATCCTGCCCGCCCCAGCCCACTCTTCTCCGCCCGTGCCCCCCCTACCCCCCGCAGGGGCAGGGTGAAGAAGCTTGGTCTGCGGCTGTTGCTGCAGGGCAGGCACGGTCCCCCCTCTTCCCCTGCCCCTCCTCCTCTCCCTCCCTGCCGCCCATCAGCTGATGGCCCTTGCGAGGGAGGGGGAGAAGCAGAGCCACAGCGGGCTTGCCGCTGCGGGGAGGAGGCGGAGACGAGGTGGGGACAGGGTCTTGGGGAAGGGGGGTGGAATCAGGGCATATCCCCTCCAGCCCCCTGCCGTCAGCCGCTCGGGGCAGGGGGCTGGGAGCAACCCCACGCTCCTAGCCCACACCCCCAGCCCTCTGCCCTGACCCCTACATGCCCCCACACACACACTCCAAACCCTCTGCCCTGACCCCTGACCCCTGACCCCCCCCATGCCCTATGCTCTGACTCCTGCACCCCCTCACATGCCCCCAGCCCTCAACCCTGACTCCTGCACCCCCCCATGCCCTGATTCTTGCACACCCCACATTCCCACCCCTACCCTGAGCACCAAATGGGAGCTCCTGCACACACATTCCCACCTGCACCCCTTGCACCAAATGGAATGCCCTGGTAAGCATTCCACACCCAAACCTCCTGCCCCTACCCTGAGCCCCCTCCCTCATTCTAGCTCTTGGCCAGGCGCTACACTCCAATCCCCAGCCTACTCCTTCACCTCCAGCCCTGTGCTCAGTGCACTCCCACCCTCAGCTCAGTGCAGAGAGAGAGGAAGAGAATGGGCTAGAACCAGGGCGAAGGTAGGTACCCATTCTACGTGGGCAGGGCCGGGATCCCAGACCAGCAGTGGGCCTGTGCCTTTGACTGGGTTTCTGCAACTTCTCTCCCACACAAGGTATCTTGACACCTTTCCCATTTTTCTCTGCTTTTAAGACCAATCTTGGCAAAGTACTAAAAAACAGACTGCAGGAATAATCCAGCACTGGCGGGACTGTGAATGGCAGGGACCACAGAGGATAGATTCCATCCAACTTCCAGGGCTGCATTTATTCTAGCTTTTATTTGCTCAAATTTCCTACCCTAGCAATGACAGGACCACTAGCATACACTGACTGCCAGCATCGAGCATGATGTCACCTAACATCAAGCAGGGCTGCATGGCACAGTGCTTTAAAACCACTAGTGCCTTGTCTTTACTCTAAGTACAGACACAGCCAGTCCTTTTACTGGTGAGCCTGAAAGTCCAAGGTCATCCTATAATGATTGTTGCTTTAGAAAAGCCCAAGAGCCACAGCAAGTGTCTTGTAATTTCATCTGAAAGATTCGTTTTTCTCCAACTAATAGTACGTTATTAGTTGGAGAAAAACAAGTGAAGTGTTAACTCAGTCGAAGTGATCAAAAGTATTTTTTCACTCATGGCCCGGGACCCCATTGTGCTAGGCACTATACAAACATAACAAAAAGCTAGTCCCTGCTCCAAAGACCTTATACTTAAATTATACGACGAGACAACCGCTGGAGCCAGACAGATAAATGGAGGAGTGGAGTACAGGAAACTATCAGATAATCGTGGTCAGCATGACAGGCAATGGTCTCAGGCTACTGGTGTGCGGAGTGTTAAGTTTTTTGTAGGCATCATATGCAAAGGAGCATTTAAGGATGGGTTTGAAGGAAGCTAATAAGAGAAGCTGTGTGGCTATTTACTTTTCCAAACACTGTGGCTGCATAAACCAATTTTCTTGTACTTTCTGTTGCAATAGAATCTATTTCCTTGTCATCATGCTGGCTTGGAGATGTCTGGGTAGCTTTATTTCTGCTTTAAATTTCCTATTCACAGCCTGGTAGGTAAAAACCAATAAAAGTATGCAAGTTTTTGCTTGGTGTTAGAGCAGAAAGCGGATGAATTTCCTTTGTCTGTTTCAGTAAAGTGGGTTGTATGTACTAGCTTCAGGAGGTGCAACATTTCATTTACAGGACCAGCCTGCAGGTGCAGTACTCAATTAATTTATAATGAATGTACTAAAATGTACTATGCAGTCACTTGCATCTCCCCATGAGGGGATTTATCAGTAGCAAATAAAGAGAGTCGGTAAAGTTGTATGTTCTCAACTGCACCAGAAACTTTTAGTGCAAAATTCTGCCAGATCTTGCATGAATAATCTGAACTGGAGCTGGGATGCTTTCTCCACCCATCAAGAGAAAAGTTATGAATCCTAGAACTCATTAAAGTAAGAGTCTAACATCCTTTTGAGAGAGGTACTGGTACCATGTAGTCTGTAAAGAAGAATGCCATCTGGCTACATTCATCAGGTGCATCTTTTTTTTCTGCATGAACTATTTCTGGACTCTGAGTACCCAGATGAAAACATAGTTGACAAGAACATCTCATTACCTTCCTTCAAGCAAAACTGGGCTGTGTATAAATGTGTGTTCCTACTTTCTGACAGGGAAGAGCTTGAGTGTGAGAAGTTCAAGCATACAATTATTTAAATTAAAAGAATGTATTAAACACACATACTATAGCATTCAACTTGCACCCATGGATTGCTCCCACTACCACCTTCTACTTGTCTTATTAAATCAGCCAAGGTATTCTCTTCATTCACATCTCACTCCATGCTCCTGCTCCTTGGGTAGAGTGATGCAGCCTTGTGCAGATCAGCGAGCAACTGCCCAGTTTCCCCAAGGCAACCAAGATCATCACTTCCAGTCCTCACTGGTGCCAGCAAGAACCATAATGGTCATCTCATGCTTTATCTCCCTCAACAATAGATAAACTGCCCCACAGTGCCTTTGGACTGCATAGAAATGCCTTCTTGGATGCAAGGCAATAGTATAGGTTGGTTAAATAAGCCTGAGGCAACAGTATTTACTGTTATCCATTATTGCTATCGTGCGATGCAATAATTAGCTGAATACAAAGTGAAAATACAGACCCCTGCATGCTGTATGCAGTTCAAGTGTGTTATACTCCCTGAAATTTCTACACTAGTGAGGAAATATGCAAGACCTGCCTTGGCCCCATTTACAACAAAAGGAACTCAAGAGTAGTGAAAGAACTCTGTAAAGTACTACTGGCCCTGGGTGTTAATAGAAGCCATCTATAGTACATATGTTGAGATTTTCCCATAAGTGTCATGAAGCCTCAACATTTTACATACCATCGGGGAATCCTGACACGTGTTGCAAATTATTTCTCAGTTGCGCTTGACTTCCTTTGTTAAAATGCATATAGCTGGAGAGAGTGCAACACCATTTTTACCTTGCTTTCTACAACAAACTGGCATGTATAAAGAGGCTTGAGCATAAGCTGAAGCTTTAGTAGCTAGTCTATATGTGAACCTGCTCCATATTCAGTTCATCCCAAATCATGGGAAAGATGTAGTTATAGTGTGAGGAATAGAATATTAATCTTCTACCCCCTTCCCCTTTTCCTTTGCCATTCCAATAAATAAAATG
Source organism: Caretta caretta (assembly GCF_965140235.1). Lineage (NCBI taxonomy): Eukaryota > Metazoa > Chordata > Testudines > Cheloniidae > Caretta > Caretta caretta. The sequence continues at coordinate 242,913,478 of NC_134207.1, read as the reverse complement.
GACGTAAGAGGAAAATCTGCAGAAGCATCAATCTTCAGCTAAATTAGTAACACCACCACAATCATGTAGCTTAACCAGGAGATCTGCAATCATCTAAAAATCAAAAGAGTCCTGCAAAAAGTGGAAAGAAGGTCAAATTACAAAGGATGAGTATAAACAAATAACACAAGTAAGGACAAAATTAGAAAGGCCAAGGCACAAAATGAGATCAAACTAGCCAGAGACATAAATGGTAAACAAGAAAACATTCTACAAATACATTAGAAGCAAGAGGAAGACCAAGGACAGAGTAGGCCCATTACTCAATGAGTGGGGGAATAACAACAGAAAATATAGAAATGGCAGAGATGCTTAATGATTTCTTTGTTTAGGTTTTCACCAAGCAGGTTGGTGGTGACTGGATGCCTAACGTAGTGAATGCCAGTGAAAATGAGGTAGGATCAGAAGAGGCTAAAATAGGGAAAGAACAAGTTTAAAAATTACTTGGACAAATTAGATGTCTTCAAGTCACCAAGTCCTGATGAAATGCATCCTAGAATACTCGAGCTGACTGGGGAGATATCTGAGCCATTAGCGGTTATCTTTGAGAAGTCATGGAAGATGGGAGATATTCCAGAAGATTGGAAAAGGGAAAATCTAGTGCCCATCTATAAAAAGGGAAATAAGGACAACCAAGGGAATTACAGATCAGTCATCTTAACTTCTGTACCTCGAAAGATAATGGAGCAAATAATTAAACAATCAATTTGCAAACATCTCGAAGATCATAAGGTGATAAGTAACAGTCAGCATGGATTTGTCAAAAGCAAATCATGTCAAATAACCTGATAGCTTTCTTTGACAGGGTAACAAGCCTTGTGGATAGGGGGAAGCGGTAGACAGGGTATATCTTGATGTTAGTAAAGCTTTTGATACTGTCCCACATGACCTTCTCATAAACAAACCAGGGAAATACAACCTAGATGGAGTTACTATAAGGTGGGTGAAAAACTGGTTGGAAAACCGTTCCCAGAGAGTAATCATCAGTGGTTCACAGTCAGGCATAACCAGTGGGATCCCATAGGGATCAGTTCTGGGTCTGGTTCTGTTCAATATCTTCATCAATGATTTAGATAATGGCATAGAGAGTACACTTATTAAGTTTGCGGATGATACCAAGCTGGGAGGGGTTGCAAGTGCTTTGGAGGATAGGATTAAAATTTAAAATGATTTGGGCAAACTGGAGAAATGGTCTGAAGTAAATAGGATGAAATTCAGTAAAGAAAAATGCAAAGTACTCCACTTAGAAGAAGGAACAATCAGTTGCACACATACAAAATGGGAAATGACTGCCTAGGAAAGAGTACTGCAGAAAGGGATTTGGGGGTCATAGTGGACCATAAACTAAATATGAGTCAACAGTGTAACAATGTTACCAAAAAAAGGGAACATCCTTCTGGGATGTATTAGGAGGAGTGTTGTAAGCAAGACATGAGAAGTAATTCTTCCATTCTACTCCACTCTGATTAGGCCTCGACTGGAATATTGTGTCCAGTTCTGGGAGCCACATTTCAGGAAGGATGTGAACAAATTGGAGAGACTCCAGAGAAGAGCAACAAAAATGATCAAAGGTCTAGAAAACATGACCTGTGAGGGAGGACTGAAAAAATTGGGTTTGTTTAGTCTGGAAAAGAGAGGACTGAGAGGGGGCATTATAACAGTTTTCAAGTATGTAAAAGGTTGTTAGGAGGAGGAAAAATTGTTCTCCTTAACCTCTGAGGATAGGACAAGAAGCAATGGGCTTAAATTGCAGCAAGGGAGGTTTAGGTTGTACATTAGGAAAAACTTCCTAACTGTCAGGGTAGTTAAGCACTGGAATAAATTGCTTAGGGACATTGTGGAATCTCCATCATTGGAGATTTTTAAGAGCAGGTTAGACAAACACCTGTCAGGAATGGTCTAGATAATTAGACCTGCCATGAGTGCAGGGGACTGGACTAGATGACCTCTCAAGATCCCTTCCAGTTCTATGATTCTACGTACTATATGGTGAGACAACGAAAAGCAAATCCTCCTAAAATGCCTCCTATTCTCAATATAGCCACAGTGTCCATTTCTTTCACTCTTACTCTGCCCGGCCTCTTGATATATTATTGCTTACAGGGGGAATGGATGCATAAAAACAGAAGCTTAGGAGAATTTCCAGCTGACAAGGTCCTGTTTTCAGCATATTCAGTGAATGGTAAATACTATGATTATCCCCCTCCTGATGGAAGCTAGCTACTCTAATATGCATAAAACCACTTTCCTCAGCAGCTGTGAACTAGGGCCCAAGCTTACAGCAACTGGGCAGGGGTAGGGTGGGGGTTGGGTGTGTTTTTTAAGGCAACTTTGGAACTGGCTGAGAGCTTCTGGTATATCTTTTGATTTTACTTCCACAATGGCCTGTTACTTACTAGAAGCATATGGTAACAATGCATACGCTTCATATATTATAGATTCATATTATTTCTCAGAGAAAACTGGTTGATATACCAGCACCTTGCTAATTAAATAACATAAATTTTCAACTCTATATCTGCACTATTCCAAAAGAGACACACCTCACTGTTCCTCCATAAACTCTGTACTCAAGTCCATCTCCCCTGCTTTTCTTCAGCCTGGAAGTTTATCCAATCCTGCTAATAAAATCTGTGATCAGTGCAGGGAAGAAAGAGGGAGGTTGAGGAAGAGACTCAAGTGTGCCCAAGAAATGCACAGAGTGGTAAATTGTTGGCTTGCAGTATGTAAATTAGAAAAGAGGCTCCTGAAGCAGCAGATCTGAAAATTACAGGGTCATGTACAGTATGTAGTCATCTGTACTCTGGAGTGATCTCAAAGATGCCAGGTAAAGGGATTAGTGTCCATTTTTGTCCAAAGGGAATCTTTCCCAACCTTTTCATATACTGGTGATATATGTCTAAACACTGCAGTAGCCACAAAATGAAAAGAATAGACACCTCTCCATGTACAAAATTCAGTGCATGAATTCCAGACGTGCTGGAAGAAATCTGAGTCACCTGCTGTGATTCACAGACATGTCCCTTAGAGCTGTTGAAAGATGCCTGGAAACATAACAGCCTGGAGAACAGAGATTGCCACTCCAGATTTGCTGAAGGAAACCTCCCACCCACCTGGAAACACGTCATAGTCTTAAGAAATGTTCTGTTGACTGGGTGGACCTCACAAACAACTGCCTGCTGCCCATGTATGAGCAAGATCACTGAGGTATTAGCTGAATCGCTCCCACATGCACCTATCCTCAGCTAATAGCCTGAATCCCTTGCACTTGGCTTCCAGATCAGGTTGTGGGTGCCCTCCGCACACTTAGGGACAGGAGGTCATCCAGCAGCACCACAAGGCATGATGATGAATCTTCCTCTGTTTGGGCATTTCAGTTTTAAAGGGGAAAAAGCATGCATGTGATTTGACAGTGGGGGAAGGAATAGAGATAGGACTCTGGGCACTGAAGAGGGAGGGGAATTAGGCAAGGGGGATGGGGGTCTTTGTTCTGAAACATTTGGCAATAAGGGGAAGAGATTGCTGGCTTTTGTGGCCTCGCTGACAGGCTGACTCTATTCTTTCCCATACCCAGGCATGAGCTCTGGAGTTCAGGCTTGTCAGGGCTGGAAAATCTGCAACCTTTTCTGGTGTGGCTCCTGTGAGCGTGGGGCTACATGTTCTAACGTGCCGTGCTTTGTCAATGGCTTTGCAGAGAGAATCAATGTCTGTATCCTACAAAGCAAGACCGTCTGGATTATGTAGTTCCACACTCACTCAGGTGGGGTGCCAAAGGAAGCTGTGAGCTCCAGGCACTGCACTTAATTCTAAAATGAACAGAGACAGCGGTGATAAAATGTGTTGTCATGCTCCACTGGACATAGAAACTCTATGTGGCAGATGTGACATCTGAAAAGTCTCTCTACATAGCCTTGAGGTGCAGTTCTACTGTACAAGTCTGAGCAGATTGGATTTAGCTAGGACCTGTCCTAACAGTTCATTAAAAGGTTCCAAGTATAAAAAGAAAGTCCTTAACAGAGTTCATTATTTGGGGCAGCACTGCTAAGGTCTTTCTCTAGGCCATAAATATTATTTCAGTATCATCGGTACAATAGCTACCAGTTCACTTATTAATTTCTTTTTAGGGCTGGTGTCCTGCTATAGTAATATAAAATTCAGACACTTAAAGGATACAGTTTCAAAACTTTTTGTGGGTTTTAGTTACATGCATTCTGTTAAAATCAATGGAAATAATGGGACTGAAATGCTACCAGCCCCTTTCAAAATTTTCTCCTTATTGTTTAAAATGGCTACTCTGTTATTCCAAACCTATAATAATGTTTGCTTTGCTGAATTCTAAAGAGAGTAAAATCATGTTCCTTTCAGAAGTGACTCCTCTTGGCTCTCCCCTAGCCCTTATCTAGTTTGCTGTCTCTTTGCATAAGGAACAATTTGGGTCAGTAGTGAAATTTTCTAACTTTATAGAATGTAATTTATTTATTTCAATACTGTCCTCTGGGAAAAACTTAACTGGGCCTTCTCCCAAACCACTCTTTTGGCATCACTAACTTCTTTTAAGATGGTGTCTTAATATAAAACCATAAAAATCATATTAAAACCTGCCTGAGTTTTTATCCAGGCAGTGTGGGGCTCTGGTTTCACTCCTAAGGGATAATGTAGGCTATCAATCAATGTTTCACATGTTAGAAAGTAAAATTTTCATAACATTTGGTAATGTTGGGGGTTTTTCATTACACTCCAGCAATCCCATGGCTTGGCTAATGTGCATCTTTATTTTTATTAAGTGCATCTTAATGCTTGTGAAGTCCTCCATTTAGCTACAGAACTGGTACAATATGGACAACAGCATAGTATCCTTTCAATGTGCCTCAGCCTTACTTTGGAACATTATGTTGGAGAGGCCAGATGGAGGAGCAGCACAATTTGTTGTTTCGTCTTCATCTTAGTCCTGGATCTCTCTGCTGAGGCTGCATCCAAAGAGATACATGTCCAATGGGAACTGAACTAAGCTCACCAAACACAGGTGAAATTGTAGTGTGGACCAGAACATGCTCCTACTCCCCATTCTTCAGCTTCCAGAGGCCAATTCTTTTCTTCTCTTGCTTTGGTGAGCAAACCCAAGGCCCAGGTCAACAAAGGTTTTTAGGTTGGAAGTTAGGAGCCTGAATACATTTATGGATCTGGGCCCAAGTTTTTAGCTCTCATGGCTTCAGAGAGAAACTGCATATCCCCTTAAGGGTTCAAACACCAGACGCAAATAAGAGGAAACCAAAAATTACTATTTTAAAAAATCTCATGAATTTTAAAACAATCTCCTGCCATACAGGGGCCTGGCTCATGATTTTTTAATGGTGCAGGTGGGCAGAACTACAGCAGATGCCTCCCTGCAGGCTCCAGCCAGCAAAAATTCCCGTGTTCCTATGGGGCAGGCAGAAGACTGCCCTGAGACTCCTCTGTGCAGCTGGCTCAGCTCCCTCCCAGGCCTGATTGGGTCCCTTTCCTCTATTTTCCTCTTCCCTCCCACAGCTGGGTTCAGAGGGTCTTCAGAGGTGAGGGAGGAGTTCTAGATACTGGCCTTCCCACCAGCAGCAGCCGCTGCTGCAGCCTCCTCTCCTCTCGGTAAAAGGTACAAAGAGGGGAGAGACCTTTGGGGGTATCTTGGGGAGATAGATAGGGCTCAGCACAGTGAGCAGGGAAATTTGGGGAGAAGGGGAAGGTTTGAGAGCTGGAACAAAGGCAGGGCCTCTTGGGGAGTGGGCACCTCTTAGCATTGTCAACTGTCATGGTTTCTTTGGGAGCCTCATGATTTTGGCCCTGCTAGAGCTAGTCTCATACTGACAAGAGAAGCTCCAGCCCTGCCTGGGGAAACACCCTCTCTGACTGCCTGTCTTCCCAGTGGGGGCTGCAGGACACAGGCAGAACACTCTCTCTCCCGCACACCCCCGGGAACAGAGTTTTTAGGTGAGAAAGGGAGCAGCTGACACCATTCTCATGGGTGGGGGGAGCAGACATTCCCCAGCAGCTCAGGATGTCTTCACTCCCTCCTCCTCTCCAATGAAAAGTGGGTCACTCTGCTGTTCCTCCCTAAGTCTTCTCCAGCCATACAACAGGAGGACTGAGGAGGAAGTCAGAGCCTCTGAAGCTAACACTGTTTCCTCTCCCCCCCCCCCCCCCTCACAGGGGCATGGAGAGCAACTGAGGGGGGCTAGGGCAGAGAATTAATCAATCATGGGTGAGGGGGGTCTGGGGAGAAGCTGGGAGCTCTGCACCATCAGGCAGCCTGAGAGCACCTGCAGCAGGGGCCAGAATCACCTTACTTGGTACATTTGGGAAAGCAGCAGCCCTGTAAGTATCCCATGTAATGGGGGTGGGCAGGAGGAGGGCAAAAATCAAAAGCGGACAAAACCCCCACAATAGAATCTAAAAAAAAAAAAAACAACCAAGATGTTGGACCAGTTTTGTGATTTTTATGGGGCCTGACAGGGTATTGAATCTTTGGGGCTGGCAATATGGACTTTGTGTATGGACGTGGGTGGGGTGGGGCAAGAAAGCAACTTAAAGAGGGGGAGCTGGCGAGTGCTCAGTGCTGGTATAGTGGAGCCTTGGTAGGGAGAGCTGGCAGAGACAGCGGGGACCTGAAACAGGGAGAGAAGGGGGTGGAGCTGGAGAATATGGGGTTTCGGGCAGGGAAACACGGGAGTTGCTGCAGCGTTTTGAGGAAGGAGCTTGTGCTGGGAAGGATGGGAGTTTTTGCACAGGAAGGTGAGGATGAAGGGGGTGGCAGGAGGAGCAATGGAAGGGAAACGTGGGATTGGGGGAAGAAGGAGGGAGAATGTGGTGTTTGTGGGGAGGTAGAGGGGAAAAGTTGGGGTTTGTGCGGATGGAGGGAACATTCATGAGGCTCCCTTCAATGTAAGTGGGGCCTTATGCTCTGTGGAGAGGGGATTTTTCCTTCCCAACTTCAGTGGCTATATATACTCCAGTGTCACCAACTCATTCAAAGAGGCCTACAACCCTTATTTTGTTACTATCCTATCAACATGGCTAGTTCAAGCCAAGTTCCCTAGCTGTGAAAGCCACTGTGCTCTCATCAGTCCCTTGTGTCCCCCAGTGCTAAGACTTCCATGGCTTTCTAGATGATTATTTGACAGCAGGAGATCTGATTTTTCTGCCGCTAACATTATATCTAGTGTTGTCACCATCTCCTCCTCTTTGTCGCCTGACTGCAACTTAGCCTTTCTTTGTCTCAGATCCATAGTTTGTCCATTCTGCTTAAATGAAGGCAGGGTCAGCATCAGGTATCCAACATTTGGGGCCCATGAAAGTTTGTTTGAGGCCTGTGCTGCTCGTTAATGGGAAAAAAATTGATGGAGCTGTTATTGCCACTTGTGAATTCTCTCTCTGCTCTTCTAGCAGGCACCCCTCTGTGAGAGCTTTTAGGCACAGATTTATAAACTTGGGATATCATACATTTTTTCTAATGCATCTTACTGCTAAATTGAGTTCTAATGGATACGGTTCATACCCTCCATCAGAGGGTTAAATCATTTGGAATCCCTGGCCTGAAAGTTCAGATGTCCCAGAAGTTTGTCTCCTCCAACTCTTGTTTCAGTCGTCACTTGGCTTCTAATCCTTCTAAACCTTTGAGGTCTGTGGGAGTTATGAGTTCTTTGCGGCACCCCATAGGACTGAGTCCCTTTACTATAGATTTTTCATTTAAACAGTTTGTACATGGAGGGTAAATGGAGCAGATTTTGTTACACATTTAGCATAGTGGAGAGGGAAAGAAATTGATTTCAGGCTCCACGTTTCATATGTGAACCACCACATCTCATAAAGGCCAAGGCCTGGGGCAGTATGTGCTGAATTTTTAAAGAAATGTCCATTCATTGTAGAAAGCTGTGAGCAATGGCAGCTCCAGAGTAGCAATCAATGTTACGTGTGGACGCTGGTATACCCATAATTAACTGCCCACAGGCATCCCAGAGACTTCACAGCAGTGTCTGAATTCCATGCCAGTTGGACTGTGCTGTGGAATATTGAAGAGAAACTCAGAAGAGGCTGCAGTTTTTACTGAATCTGCAGAGTAAGCACCTTGGCTAACTTTTTTTTTTTCCAAGCGGTTTCATATTTAATTAATTCTGAAAGTCGTAACTCTTACTTCCTTCTTCAGATCTGAAGGATGAGTGTGCTGTGAATTCAGGTATATCACAAAGTAATATTTTCCCCTTATATAGGTGTTCTTCCCCCTAAAGGCTGAATAAATTATTAGGCCTCAGTTTCTCATAGAAACAGCCCACAATGCCACCAGGCAGGCATTTTGCTTCACCCCACCTAATTCAATCTGTACTGCATACAAATAGAAACCTTGCAGCTCGTTTGATCCACTGTGAATATTATCAAGTAAACATGCTTCGCTGAGCCAACTTTCAGAATGCTAAAAACTATTTCAACTCCACCTCCTTTCCTGAAACATTGCTGCGGTTTATGAAATCTGTTTTTCAAAGTGTCCTGTACTGTAACAGGTTGAACTTTCTCTCTTCTGAATACAATCTGTCCTGCCTATTCCATTCAGCTGATGAAAACTATATTACTCCTTCCTGAAGACTCAGTTTTGCTGCAAAAACTACAAGAAACCAGCCAACCAATAATGGCTGTGAGGCAGCCAACGATAACTGAAAAATATTCAGACAATTTGAAATAGTCAGGAAGTATTAGGGCTAACCTCTTTCACCACAGGATTTTATCTTTGTTACCCTCATCCTTCCTCTCCATTTTTATTGGTTACACTGACTTGTATCTTGTTTCAAATTAGAGATGGGATTTAGGTTCAGTTATTGGCTTTGCCACAGACATTCTTGTGTGATCTTGGGCAAGTTACTTGATCTCTTTGCCTGAGTTGTCCATATGTGACATTGGGAGAATAACACTTCCTTTCTCTCAACTGTTAGTCTAAATAGACAAGACAAGATAGACAGTAGGTTGGTAAGGGCAGGGACGGTGTGACTAGCACAATGGGACCGTGATCTCAGTTGGTGTTTTTAGGGGCTTCCATAATACAAATATCTTATTTAATAATAGATCATAAGCGGTTCAGGGCAAGGACCGTGCCTGTTGTGTGCTTTTCCAGCATCTACCAACTTGGGCTGTGCTCCTGACTGGAGCTTTTATGTACTGCTTCAGTACATGTAATGATCTCAGTAACGCTAAGTCTGCTAACAACAAGAGGGACGGCTGAAAAGCTGTCATCTCAGGATAGTATTTCCCACTGGGTTCCCAGAAGGTGGAAGATGGGTCATGGTCCCAGTGCAGAGGAGAGGCACAGGGGTGAGGGGTGGTAAGGTAGTGGTGCTGGAGAGCAACCCTGCCCCTCACTCACCCTGCAGTGGTCCAGTCCCACGGGGCTGGCCCAGCTTCCCATTTTGGTCATTGTGACCTAGCGCACAGGGGCGCAGCACCACTCAGGTTTGGACAGGTCATCCTCATGAGGGAGGGGAAGCTGGGCCAAACCTAGATGGTGCTGTGACCCTGTGCTTCCGGTCACAACAGAAGCCAGGCCCTGCCCCACAGAGTGCATGCTGGACGGGCTGACAGTTGCTCTCCAAATCCTCATCCCAAAGTCTCCTCTCTGCACCAGGCCAGGATTAGGGCTATGGTACCAGGGCGGAAGGGGGCTGCTGCTGTGTGTAGTCAGCACCCTATTGGTGTGTGAGGTGGTGACTGTGGTCACTGGCCTATGACTTTAGCACACACACCCTCCCCTGAATTTGGGACCTGGATGAGTCACAGAAAAGACAATTTTCAGTTGGTGGGTCACCTTCCTAAACAGTCTGACAAGACAAGAACTTGTCCCTCCATGTCCTCACCAGCATATGGACACTCAAAGTTAGTGTCTAAACTCAACCCCTCTCTGGAGTTCGGGTTATTGATACATAACAATAATTCCCAGCTTAAGCTTTCTCCCCAAGCTAGACTATTTCTAGAGTTTTCCTTTTCTCTTATAGTTCCTTCTTGGTTAAGAAGAGAGCCCTCCCTTTCCTCCTTTCTATCCTAGTTGGAGCAAGTTGGACCCAACTCACAGCATGATTCAGCAGTAATGACCCTGAACCTTCATAAAGCAGGATTTCAGCACCTGAGTTCCGAGCGACTTGACAGAAGAGGTCCATGTTCCCAGACAGGTTTTTAGAATGTGTTACCCTGTTACAAGGTGCACACTATAGTTTATAAATATTCGAAGTGTAAACATCAAGGAGGAAGAGAAATTATTTAGGGTACTACTAGGGATAAAATCAGGAGTGGTTGAAAGAAAGAAATGGAAAATTCAGGCTGAATAGCAGAAAAAACTTCTTTTCCATGAGATCTGTACAACAACCTCCCATGGGTAGCGATGAGAGCCCCAATATTTAACGTATTTAAAACTAGAGCGGTAAAGCATTAGGACATATACCGCAGGGAAGCATTTTGCATTGACAGGGAGCTGGACTTAGCAACCTCTACGAGGTATTTTCTATTTCTGTTTTATTGTGATTGAGACTAGGGGTGGGCATCAGGGATTTCCAGCTGTGAGGAATATAAATTAGGATAAGAATCAACAAAGCTCTGAGGAATAAGAGCTTTGTCCTTTAGGAAAATTGAATACTCTAAGATTGCATTAAAAAAAAAAACTAACAAGATTAGTATTTAAAATAAAAAGTTACATCTCTCCAAATGGGCTGTACCAAGGGACAGAACTGAATTATTTGCTTCATTGTGCTCAGTTTTTTATTACATGGCTTTAATCTACAGTAGAAGCAAGGGTCATCTAGTTTAGAGGGGGGTTGTTTTGTGTTTTGTTTTGTGAAGCTTCTGCTTTCCAGAATGAGCTCCACAAACAATGGTCTCCTTTTGAATTATTTAAAGTGATCTCATGACTTTCCTCTATATAATAATAATAATAGTAATTAGGGCCCTGATCCTGAATGGGGCTGAGGACGCTCAGCTCCACTGAAATCCATGCCAGCATGACGGGATCAGGTCCTAGATTAACGAAGCAATGCTCATAAAGCACTCTAAGTACTAAGCAATTTTCATTATTGGGGCAGTTGTACAAGCTGATGACACCCAGTTAATGAGATATTTCATTGAAGGCACAACTACTGTATGTTGTTTGAAAACAACCGAAAGTAGATTGAATGCTAGGTCACACTGGGATTTGCTGAGGGTGCAGACCAGCTGTTCAGTGGTGTGCAGGTGGCGCTGGGAAGGAGGGGGAGAAGCAGGGATGGGGTGCACTCAGGGGAGTAGGTGGGAAGAGGCAGGGTTGGGGTGGGGGCTTGGAGGAAGGGGTGAAGTGGGGGCAGGCCTAGGGCAGAGGGGAGGTCAAGCACCCCCGGGGAGAGAGGAAGTCGGTGCCTATGTTTGTTTGTTTGCGAGTTTCAGCTACAATGGTTGAGCCATTTCCGAGAATGACATTGGGGGGAAATATGTTGGTTTTCCCAGGTTAAACGATTGTTACAGCTGTTTCACTGAGAAGCTCTAGTACCTCTAAGCTTGAAGTTTGACCAGCAGGTTGTCCTAGAGGCAGGGGCATGCCTTTTGCCATATCTGTGAAAATCAGCCAAAATTTGGCCAAGATATAACCCTCTGGAAATTGCAGTCCGTACATGTTCAGTAGAGATATGTCAGAGTTTGGCAGCAAATGTTTCTGATTCAGCCTGTCCAGGGCATGCTGTGTCCCAAGTCTGCAGGTGTTGAGCAGGACTTTCCTGGCAATTACTTCTCTTGGCTTCTGGGGGCCATTGTGGTGCCAAGGACAGGAAATGAGACTCAAGAGACAATGTGTCCTTTGCTGTCAGTGCTGCCCTGCCAGTTCCCAGGCTGTATGGCGGAGAAGAAAACGGCCTGACTGGAATGCAGAGGGCTCAGGAGCTGGTGGTGAAGATAGATGGAGAGGGGAATGCCAACATACTATTTTTTCTACAGCACCTTCCCTCATTCAGTGCACAGGATGCAGCGTTGTCAACTCTCGTGTTTTTTTAGGGTATGACAGGATTTTGGCTGAGAGGGAAATAAGTCTCACGATGACACAAGAAATTCCAGCAAATTCCTCGAGCAAATATGAGCCCTCTGGCTGACTGCCGAGCTTTCCCAGCTCCTGGGGCAGAATGCTGCAGGCAGTGCTCTCTTCCTCTCCCTTTTCCCTCCCACCTCGCAGTCTGAAGCCATTCTCACAGCAGGGACGGAGGGAGCTAAAGAGCCTGGCAGCTGAGGACTGTTCTGCTCCCTTCTCCCCCCACTCCCCAAACTCCCACCCCTCTTTTGAGCAACGGGGCCAGGATGGTTTGGGGCAAAGAACACAAGAACAGCCAAACAGGGTCAGACCAATGGTCCATCTAGCCCCATATCCTGTTTTCTGACAGTGGCCAGTGCCAGATGCTTCGGTGGGAATGAACAGAACAGGACAATTATCGAGTGATCCCTTCCCCTGTCATCCAGTCCCAGCATCTGGCAGCCAGAGGTTTAGTGACACTCAGAGCATGGTGTTGCCTCCCTGACCATCTTGGCTAATTGCCACTGATGGGCCTGTCCTCCAGGAACTTATCTAATTCTTTTTTGAACCCCATTATACTTTTGACCTTCACAACATCCCCTGGCAATAAGTTCCACAGGTTGACTGTGAGTTGTGTGAAGTATTTCCTTTCATTTGTTTTAAACCTGCTGCCTATTAATTTCCTTGGGTGACCCCTGGTTCTTGTGTTATAAGGGGAGTGAAGAGCCCCTATAGCCAGTGATGAGCTGCCAAAATCTTAACAAGCGGTTCCCTCCTCACCCCACGAGGGGGTTGTGGCCCATCCCCACCCACCGGGGACTCCTGCCCCACCCAACCCCCCACGTTCCTTGATACTCCCCCAACCCTGCCCCGTCCACCCCTGTCCCCTGACTGCCCCCAGAACTGGGTAGGAGGGTCTCGTGGGCCAACATAGTGGGTGCCCACCCACTCCTAAGAGCTAGAGGGACCTGCTGGGGGGGCGAGGTGGGGAATCCCAGCGGTGCTTACCTGGGGCAGCTCCCAGGAAGCATCCAGCAGGTCCCTCTGGCTCCTAGGGGTAGGGGAGCGTAGCTAGAGGGGGAGCAGGGGGAGCGGCCTTAGGCACCGACTCTGTGGGTGCTCCGGGGCTGGAGCACCCACAGGAAAAATTTGGTGTGTGCAGAGCACCCACTGGCAGCTCCCCGCCCCTTGCCCAGCCCCAGCTCACCTCACCTCCACTCCGCCTCCTCCCCTAAACATGCTGCCGCGCTCTGCTTCTCCGCCCCCCTCCCCTGGCTTCCCGCGAATCAGCTGTTCACGCGGGAAGCCTTGGAGGGCTGAGAAGCAGGCAGCAGCTTCTCAGGCTCAGGGAGGGAGAGGTGAGCTGGGGTGGGGAGCGGTTCCCCTGTGCGCCCCCCCCCCCCGGGGTTACCTGCTGTGGTGCGGGCAGCCCTCCTCACGCCCCCCTCCCCCGCCCCAGCTCCCCTTCACTCCGCCTCCATCTCCCTGGGCTTGAGTATGAAGCCACTGCTTGCTTCTCAGCCCTCCCAGGCTTCCCACGTGAACAGCTGATTCGCAGGAAGCCGGGGGAGGGGGGCGGAGAAGCAGAGGGGGTGGCACGTTCGGGGAGGAGGCGGAGCGGAGGTGAGCTGGGGCGGGGCATGGGGCGGGGAGCTGCTGGTGGGTGCTCTGCACCCATCAAATTTTCCCCCTGGGTGCTCCAGCCCCGGAGCACCCATGGAGTCAGCACCTAAGGCGCCACTTCTGGCCAGTTGTTAAATTTAACAACCAGTTCTAGCGAACTGGTGCGAACCGGCTCCAGCTCACCACTGCCTATAGCTCCCCCCCAATCTGGAAAGGGGAGAGCTGACCCTGCTGCAGAGCCCCCAGGCCTAGAAGTTGGGGGTGAAAAGTCCTAGGAGGAGCAGAGGTGAGGTGAGCTGAACTGATGAGGACTGAACTCAGGCATTGGGGGCTGGGGAGTGAACCGGAGGAGGGTGAACTGATGGAGGCTAGGGGGAGCAGGGGATGGGCAGATGTGGGAATTAACTCCTTCAGCGGGGGCCAAAATCGTCTTTGCCAATAAAATGGGGAGAGTGGACAACACATTCTCACACACACACACACAAGGATGGGCAGGGGTGTTCAAAAATAAAAAGACAGAACAAAAAACAAAATACGATATTTTTAAAAAGAAATCTCATGATTTTGGTGGGGGTCTGACTTGTTTATCTCTTAGGGGAGTTTGAGTCAGGATTTTTGATCTCTTGTGGTTGACAACACTGAGGATGAATCTGGGTTGTATAGTGAATGACCCGTGCCCCATTTGTTGCAGAAGTTGGAAGGTGTTTAGTGAATGAGGCAGGGGGTCTTCAGGAAGAGAAAAGATGGTCTCATGATGAAGGCAGTTGAATGATGAAGGCAGTTGAACGGATTCTGTCCCTGCCTTTGCAAACAGTTTCCATGTGATGCTAGTCAAGTCACTTAAACTAAACTTGTCACACATGGTCACTAGCTGTGTTCATCATTTTTGGGGTGCCCAATATGAGACACATAGAGCCAGATTTTCAGACGTGCTGAATGCTCACAGCTGCAATTGAAGTCAACGGGAGCTGTGCTTTTAACACAAAGTGCTATTAAAAAATGCTAAGTATTCAGAAAAAGTAGACCTTAGGTTTCTCAAGTTGAGCACCCAAAATTAGTGAATGCCTGACAATTTTGGCTTGAATTTCCCTCTCCTCCAGGTATCCATCTGTTAAACGGGGACACTAATACCAACTAATCTTACGGCAATGTTGTGAAGACAGATTAATAAATGTTATGGAGCACTCTAACAGTTTGAATGTACCATAGAAATATCCATAAGGAAATTAAAAAGTTTGCCTTCAATACATGGCTTGGGTGGTAAAAAAGGCTTGGGGACCATGCATTTAAAGTGCAGGATAAATTAATGAATTGCGCAGGCAACCTTAATTCTGGCCTTTCCTAGCTTTTGCGTGACTTTGCAACCTTAACATTCTTTTAATGTAACTTTTTGTATGTAATATTTAGAGAATGTCTGTAGCTCATATGAGTAGACCGTAAACTCTTTGGGAGAGGAACTGTCTTGTGTGTGTGAAAGAAAGAGAGAGAGGCCTCTCACAATGGCGCTCTGAGGACTTTAAACATCATTATAACAGAAATAATAATAATACTTTTATAAACAGTAAGGACCTAATTATGTTACCACATATAGGAGGTTGGTGTCAGTGGAGTGGTATGTGTGCAGGAGTAGCATAATTGGGTTCCAAATTTAAAAAAACAAAACAAAAAAACCCTCCTCCACCGATCACAAGTTGAAAGCTATAATTGTAGGGCTAGCTTGTGTTAAAGTGCTATAGACAGACGGCTGCACACTCATTCAGCAGTGAGATTATCCCCCAACGCTGAGAAGGCTAGGACTTCAGACTCTGCATCACTGACCATGCACAGTCACTGACAAAGCAAAACCATGACAGATCCACTCTACCACTTCGTAGTGCAAACAGCATGTGTGTCTTTTGATAACTGATGGCTCTGGGAATTAACCACCATTTAAGGGATCAATAGACTGTGCAAGCTAAAGCTCTATTATGTTATTACGTACCAGAATAGTATCAAATTACAGGGGTTTTACTCCACTGCGTAATGTTGTATTACTAATTTAAAACTCATGGAAAGAAAAATTAAACTTGCTTGCAGAAACCACTATGCTGGAAAAAGAAATATTTATCTCCCTTTTTCCCATCTGACAGCAATTTCTCTTTGGTCAGCCGTAGATACTAAAAATAGCAGCGAATGTAAAGGGTTAGCTGTATCAGAAAAGGAGATTAATCTTCAAAGCAAGTGCCGTCTCTGTGAGAGCAGAAAGCAGAGGTGCAAATTCAGAATAGCCTTTGTGATGCTGTGCTGGCATGTGTCACTGGAGTAGTAAATAGCATTGACAGGACCCTGTGGTCAGGAATGTTCAACTGCTTCCCGACACTGACTCTCCTGAGAGAGAGGTCTCCACAGGCCAGGGTATAGAGGACACAGACCCTGTGACTGTGGAGTGTGAGATATTTGTACGTTTTGTAGATTCAGTCCCACAATACCTTCATGTGCATAGCTCCCACTGATGTCAGTGGGCATTGTAGACGTGCCCAGCAGGTTTCAAGTACGGGGCCCAGTGTGATATTTATTTTTTGAGGAAGTGGTCTCATGTGGTTTTTCTGACAGAAAGAGACCGGTGATACCTAAGAGCTGCTGCTCTTAACTTTAGTGGGTAATTTAACCAAGGGATTGATTCTGAAGGAGAAACATAAAGAAAATTTGCTGCATGTCCAACAGGCATGGATTAATCAGCTCAGAACAGCAAAAACTAACCCAAGCCTGTAGCTAAAACTCAGTGTGACTGTTCTTTCCCAAGCAGACTCCCAGCCACAGGAGTTTGAACCAAGATGATGGAAAATTTCCCTTCATCCCCATTATTCTTGGGATGCTGTTCCTCCCTGTTTAAAAGCCTGTTCCTGTGCCATTGAGGTGAGCGGGCCCTTGCTATTGACTTCGGGGTGACGAGCTCTGCTATTCGGGAGAGCCTCAGAGTAGAGCCGCTACTCCTCCAGATCGAGAGGAGCCAGCTGAGGTGGTTTGGGCCCTTGATAAGGATGCACCTTGGGAGGCCTCCCTTGGATCTCTATTGGGTATGTCCCACTGGGAGGAAGCCCGGAGGCTGACCCAGGCCACACTAGGGGGATTCTATCTCCCGGCTGGCCTGGGAATGCTGGGGAATCCTTCAGGAGGAGCTAAAACCTGGTGCAGCGGAAAGGGAGGCCTGGTCCTCCCTACTCTCCAGGCTGCCTCCACGACCCTCACCAGGAAAAGTAGCATAACGGGAAAAGAAGCAGCAGCTGTGAACATCAGTGGGTGCAGGATCAGACCTTAAATCCTCATCTGACGTGCACATTATCAAGCCACATGTCATACGCTCTCCTCTGCTAGGAAGCACTGCTGAAGCAGCACATGCTGACTCTCAGCTCAGAGACTGAGATGTGGACATCATCTCGCGCCTGCCCCTCCTGAGAGACTCGCACCTGCCTTCATCCCGCACAGAGCGGCCTCCATCTCACTTCCTTGTGTTCCTTTAATAACCTCAGAAATACTGACTCTCCAAACTGAGTTAGTTATTTTAGCCAAATAAATAGGAATCCCTGCATTGTTTTCAATACCAAGCACGCTTGTTCTGTTCTCCTCCCACTATTTTTGTGACTTTATCCTTTCTTTTTACCTCAGTAGGCTGAGATTTGAGATGGATCTGAACAAAAACCTGAGATCCAAAAAGCCCTGAGAGTTATGATCCCAAATTGAAAATTGTGCCTGAATTCGGGGCAGCAACCCAGCAAAGCATTTAAGCAGGTGCTTAATTTGAAGTACTGTATGTCAGTCAGAACTAATTAATCACGTAAAAATGATGGGGGTAAGTTTCACACCTGCACAGTAGGTTGGGGTGAGTGGGAATGTGGGTGAGTGTGAGTGGGGTGAATATGGGAGTATATGGAGGATCGAAAGGTGGGGTTGTAGCAGAAAGAGTGAGCGAGAGAGAACATAAGAGTAGGGTGACCAGATGTCCCGATTTTATAGGGACAGTCCCGATATTCAGAACTTTTTCTTATATAGGTGCCTATTACCCCCATCCCCTGTCCCGATTTTTCACACTTGCTATCTGGTCACTCTATGTAAGAGCATCAGGGCTACCATTATTTATCAAGTAATTAATCATGTGCTTAACACCACAGTGCCTTGTGGTGCTCTAATATTCTGATCAGGGGCAATGGAGTCTTCCTAAAAGTGGGGGAACATGAGGCCCTAACCTCTCCGTGACCCTGCCACTCCTCCTTACCCCAACCTGGCTCCAGCTTCCAATCTGGCCTGGGGGCAGGGACTTGGAGCCAAAGAGCCATGATAAGAACTGCCCGAGCAGCTGTGGGAAACCGTGGACCCTCCATCTGCCCAGGGTGGGAGCCTAGGGGGGCAGAGATACATTCTGGGGACTGCTCTTGGTCTCCCCATCCCAGGCAGATGGAGGGTCCGCAGCTCCCCATAGCTGCCTGGGCTCCTCAGGTGGCTCTTACCCAGGCCAGGCTCCAGCTTCTGGCCTGGTCAGGGGATGAGGCCCTGAGAGGAACAGCAGGGGCAGGGTGTTGGGCCTGTGGTGAAAAGTGGACAGGCCATGGCCCCTTGGCCCTCCTGTTCTGATCCATAGCTTTTATCTTGAGCACATCTCCATTTGAGATGCATTCTGTTCACCAGCCCGTGAAACAGACATCCCAGCTTGCAGGCAGCTTTGATTAGAAGTGCCTGACATTTGGTTCTGTGAGAAATCTGGAAAAGTGCTAAATGTTGGCTGACTATCAAATTAGTGAAGATGTAAGAGGGATGAAAGAGGAAGGAAAATCAAGTTTTTCTCTGTGTGTAATGATGAAAGGCTGTAGTAAACAAACCAGCAGAGCCTTTGGCGGATAAGAGTAACATTCTGATCTTCGCCAAGGAGCAGGCCTTGTGTCATTTGTTCCAATAAAAGGTACAGTTAAGGACTTAGTGGCTCAGTAATTAGTTACATGTAATCATTGTTTGAATTCTCCTAGCCAGGATCATGTAAAGCCATGCTGATTATAGAGCATTACAAAGCCTCAGAAGTCAGAACATGATTCAATTCTAAACATACCATGGAGCACATGGACCCTGATTATACACCCAGAGGAAGATTCCACCAGCCACACCCCAGAAGAATCAAACATTCTGTTCTCACAAATAATATTGGAACCCTTATTAATCTTATGGACTAAACTCAGGGGTGGCAAAAACGGTTGTGTAAGTTTCACACTTGTACAGTAGTAGGTTGGAGTGAGTGGGAACGTGGGTAAGTATGAATAGGGTAAGTGTGGGAGTATACTGAGGATCAAAAGGGTGGGCTTATAGCAGGAAGAGTGAGTGAGAGGAGAGCATAAGAGCATCAGGGCTGCTATTTATCATGAAGTATCTGACATCCTTGTCTTGGTTACTTTGTCTGCTACTAACTCAGCATTTTTGAAACTTACTTCTATGTATGACCGTATGAAAGTTACTTCTATGTATATTCCTGTCTATCTCCATGATGCACACTGAATCCAGCCCAACATGTCATTCCTTGTCCATGTAGACCATTCCCTCAAAGAATTATTAACTTCTAAGCTTTTTTAAAATATTAATTGCCCACAAAAGCCACTTGCCAGCTGCTATATTTCTCCTCCATGAACATTATCATTTAAATATACTTCTTCACCTTAAACCTGAGAAACAAATAAGATACAAAATCAAAAATATTGGCAAAGACATTGCAGATTCCTTTAACATCATGCATAGCCTCCCACCTATCGTTATCCAACGCCTTGCTACCATTCTCAGTCCCATCTGCTAATTCACTTATTAATTCTCTTCACTTCACTCTCTCCTCCCCTCTTGACTCCTTTGCTTCTCTTTCCCGCTGCAAAGTCCATCCCTTCAACTCCTAGGGTTAACCTAGGTTCATTCATAACATTCTCTTTCTTGTCTCCTGCTCCTATATTGCTGACTGCCTCTCTGAAAATGCCCTGCAGCCATGCAGGCTTCCTCTATCCCTTGTTCTCTGCTCCTTTTGTTTTTGGGTCCCCTGGAGTCTGGCTCTCTCCACTTCAGAAAAACTGCTCTCACCAAGATTTCTAAGTCTTATCCTACCCAAATTGAAGGGCTGTAGTTTTGACACTGTTGATCACACACCCCTTGTTCAAATTTTGTCCTCCCTTGCATTCATAACTCTGTCCTTTCCTGCTTCTTCTAACTTGGATTGTTCCTTCAGTATCTTGTTCAGTTGGTCCACTTCCTTCCTCTTGTTCTTCAGCAGGGATCCCAGAGGGCTCCTTCTTCTCTCTTTACATCTTTTGTGAGTGATCTCAGATGCGTACATGGCTTTAACTACTGCATCAGCTTACACCAATGACTTTCAGATCTACCTCAACATGGCTCCCTCCATCCAAACTTCTCTTTCTGACATCTCTTCTTTAATGTCTCACCACAGCTTCAATATAAATGGCCAAAACTGACCTGTCACTGTTGACAGCACCACCATTCCTGTCTGTCACCTAAGTCCAGAAACTAGGAGTCATCTCTGACTCCTCCTCTCTTGCCTGCACATGCAGGTGGTGTCTTAATCTTTCCACTTCACTCACCATAAAATTTCTTTGATCACCCTTTTCCTTTCTGCCCAGATAGACAAAAGTCTCATCCAGGCTCTCAGCATCTCCTGTCTGGAATAGTGTAACCTCCTCCTCTCTGGCTTTGGTAGCCCCAATGAAAGTCCCCTGCACAGCTGCTAAGATTCTCTTCCTAACCAGTCACTTTGACCACCTCACATTCCTTTCTGATGTCTCCTTCTTGTTTCGTCACATCAAGCGTAAACTTTTTATGGACATTTTGAAGGATCTTCACAGCTCTGTGCCTCTCTACTTACCCACACTTCTGTCTTATTCCATCACTCCACCTCCTCTGCTTCTTGAGCAATTCCTCATTTGTTCATACACAACCTCTGAACCTTCTTTGATGCTGACTCTTATGCACAAAACACCCTCCCTCAATTGATCAAAAAGGCCAGTGCTCTCTCCTCAACACACAGTTCTTTCATGATGTCTGTAAAAAAAAAACAGACAATGAGTGATGGGTTGAGACACAAATGAAAATAGCTAATATTTATAGTTTTCAGGGGAAAAAATAGCAAGGGCCCATATTTGATTGTATCCCTCCACTCCCTCTCTTCATGTCTTTTATCTTATATTTGTACAGCACAAAGCACAATGGGACTCTGATCATGACTGGCATAACACAATGTGATTATTTAATAATAAGTGCATGAAGGTAAGTAGAATGACTTCAGTCCTTAGCGTGTGGAAATAGGAAACGGTTAAGAGAAGATTGCTTATGCTGCTGTACCTTTCTGCAGAGTTTTTTTTCATTTTCCTAACTTCATGTCTGATCCATTCAACAATAGCATGTGTCAGCAGCAACAGAGGCTTTGCCATCAGATGCATTTTCAAAATAGAGCTCTTAAAAGAATTCCAGCTGTCGTGCTTGTCATTGTTTAACCTTTACTGACTGTGCCTCTTGAGGGTATCTTTGTTTCCATTTCCAAGAAGGTGGTGGTTGTCAATCAAAGAAACCTTAAACTAAAGATTCCATTATGTTGCTTGTGGTATCATATATATTTTCTCAATTTGTATAACAGGCACAAGTGTGGATAATTGTCAGGAAATATAAAATGACATACATGTTCTGATATGTAGTTCCAAAGTTGTGTCAAGAAAGACTGGCGGTAGCAGTGTTTATTTAGAGCCAGATTCAGCCTGGCTCTTGTGCAGGTGCACAGGGATAGTGGTATCATGCAAAAACTCCATTCACATGCTCACTTCATCGGATGCATACTGTGGAAACTGCAGAAGACATTATATACACAGAGACCATGAAACAATACCTCCTCCCACCCCACTCTCTTTACAATGTGTATGATAATCAAGTTGGGCCATTTCCAGCACAAATCCAGGTTTTCTCACCCTTCGCGCCCCCCCACGAACTCACTCTCCTGCTTTGGATGGGCTATTACCAGCAGGAGAGTGAGTTCCTGTGGGGGGGAGGGAGGGGCGGAGGGTGAGAGAACCTGGATTTGTGCTGGAAATGGCCCAACTTGATTATCATACACATTGTAAGGAGAGTGATCACTTTAGATAAGCTATTACCAGCAGGAGAGTGGGGTGGGAGGAGGTATTGTGTCATGGTCTCTGTGTATATAATGTCTTCTGCAGTTTCCACAGTATGCATCCGATGAAGTGAGCTGTAGCTCACGAAAGCTTATGCTCAAATAAATTGGTTAGTCTCTAAGGTGCCACAAGTACTCCTTTTCTTTTTGCGAATACAGACTAACATGGCTGTTACTCTGAAACCATTCACATGCTGTAAACTACTCAGGGCAGGGACCATGTCTTCTTAATTTCTCTGCTGCATTATGCACACCTGTCACTCCATTTAACTTTGTTACCTCTTTTGACCTGAGCAGTTAGCCAAAATTCAGGTCTTGTGGATTATTTCCTTTTGGAGTAGAAATTGATGCTGAGGTCAGTTGTTTTGTTGATGCACTCCTGGTTATTTACAAAGAATGTACAAAGTCCTGTTTCCCTGACCTCGGAGTCAAACTGCAGGAGACAGTTTCTTTGCTCACAGTTCCAAACCCCTTTCCACCCACCACTTAGCCCAAAAGTTCTCTCTCTAGACTTTTTTCTTAGGTTCGTGCTACCATTGCTTCTGTGTCTGGTGCTTCCTTGTTCCTCTCTTGCTGTGTCTACACTGTAAAAATGCTGTGTTCTTAACTTGGGCTAGCTAATATGCATTAGCTAATTGAGGTTAAAATAGCCGTGAAGACACAGCAGCTCAGCCTTTAACTCAGGTTAGCAGCTCAAATTTAACCCTAGGTTAGACTTTAATGCAAGCGGACAGCGGAAGTTAAAAGATAAGCAGCCCTATCTTTGCTGCTATTTTAACCCAAGTTAGCTAACGCAGGTTAGCTAACCTGAGTTGAGAACACACTTTTTTGTTGTTTTTGCGGTTGCTGCTGCAGTTGCAATGGAGACACAATACCCAGGAAAACCCCTGTACCCATATAGCTCAGTTTCTGAGGAGCCCTTCACAGCCTGTGTTTGGGTGGTAGTTGAAACAATAGGAGTCATCTATTCCACAGAGGAATTTAATTGTTTCTTACATTTATCCTGAATGACCAGTTTCAGCCATGCTTAACCCAACCCCAGCATAACCATATAGTAGACATTGACATCCACGTTTACAGTCATTTGGTTCCTGCAAGATTCCCTCCCTCCTCCATTTTAATTTGTAATCAGAGGCATTGTAATCAGAGGCCAAGTATCTGAAATGTTTCTCCCCATTTACAGACCTGCATAGCTGTCCAAATGGAAGACAATCAACCTGCTAAAAGAGCCAGAAAGGGAAAACGCTTTAGGATTGGGGCTATTTTCAAATTAGAAGGATTGTAGTTAAAATTAACGAGGAAGCCAGTGGCACTTTAAAGACTAACAGATTTATTTGGGCATAAGCTTTTGTGGGTAAAAAGCTTCCTCGTTGTTTTCATGGATAGTTAAAATTGTTTTCACTTTTGCATATGTGAAAGTGTATTTCCAGCACATAAGTGAAGATTGTCATAATGGTCTTTTAGAGAGACTGTACTGGAAATCTGTGTAACTTTGTCCTTCCTTCTTTATACTCCCTGCTTGAGCTTCATATCACCCTTTGCCCCATGCACCAGCATTTCCACCTTCATTCTTCCATTTGGGCTTCTTGCACAATTAGCTCCATGTCTTCTTCCCACCACCCCATGCATGATACAGCCACAAAGCCCCTTCCCTGTCCACATCTTACAGACCCACTTTCGCCATGCTGCTTGCTATGCCCCTAGTTGACTTGTATATAAAATTCCTATTATGTTGTCTCTCTTTCCCTAACCACTAGGTACCTTTCTGTCTGGCCAGAGACTGAGCGCTCTTCAAGCCTGGGACCATCCCTCCTTGGAATAAAAAGTACCTAGCACATCTTGGGTGCTACCAAACATAAACAAATACAAGTCATAATAATAATTGGACTATGAATCAGTGCATGTAGAAACCCATTTCAGTGTATACTTAGCACATACTTCCTTTCAGAGAAGATTTTTAGTGTTTATACTTATTAAGCATTATTTATTAATACAGGAACATGTTGCCAGTAGAAGTTAAGTAGGTCTTGCGTTACAGAAGAAAGACTTAGCAGTGTGAAATGATTATAAAATAGCTACATGGCTTATTGTGAGCAAGAATATAAAGACAAACCAATAAAATACACTCCCAATGCAGACTTATATCCTCAGGCCCTTGGGAATCAACTCCCCATGTAACAAGGGCAACAATGTCATAATATATATAACGAGGAGTACTTGTGGCACCTTAGAGACTAAAAAATTTATTTGGGCATAAGCGTGTGGGCCAGAACCCACTTCATATATATAGTCCTCAGTTTCCAGCTAATATGGGCATGCAAAAAACACTGAGAATTACATAAGGGGAAAAGATTAAAAGGAAAACAAACACATGGGAAGGAATGAGGGGGGTTGTTCCAAATTGCATTTTTAATTACAAAGGTCCTGATCACGGCTGGAGCTGTGTGGTCATGCACGGGCTTAAGCGACAGTGGGTGTCTAAATCTTCCCCGCTACCTACACACAAGCCCCTGCGATCTGCACAGCTTTACTGAGCCCTGGGTCTGGGCACATTGGGATGGGTGCTGCACTTTTGCCATTATCAGACACGATGCAGGTGGGTAGGAAGTAGTGGAGAACTGGCATTGGCTTTTTCCCCTCTGCTGTGTACCAGTCAGCACAGCTGAGCCAATATGGGGGGGGAGAGGGATGGGGTGTTAAGTAATCTGCAACTGCTAAGGGCCAGTAGCAGATTACTACCTGTAGTGAGGCATGCACATGAAAGGATTTGGGTTTGAGCCTTTCAGAGAAATGATTCCTCTCCTGTGCTGCTCCTGGGGTGGTGCATGTACATGCCACCCCTTACACACAGATGATTGTAAACCAGATTCTCTAGCCCAGATATTTTTCCTATCACAGTTCACAAATAACAGAATAAACTAAAATCAAATTACAATACAGTAACTGGTTTCAGAGTAGCAGCCGTGTTAGTCTGTATTTGCAAAAAGAAAAGGAGTACTTGTGGCACCTTAGGGGGGTTGTTGCAAATTGCATTTTTAATTACAAAGGTCCTGATCACGGCTGGAGCTGTGTGGTTATGCAGGGGCTTAAGCGACAGGGGGTGTCTAAATCTTCCCCGCTACCCACACACAAGCCCCTGCGATCTGCACAGCTTTACTGAGCCCTGGATCTGGGCACGTTGGGATGGGTGCTGCACTTTTGCAGTACTAAGAGACTAACCAATTTATTTGAGCATAAGCGAATACAGTAACTGTGCACATTAAAGGGGTGCTGTTGGGTAGTTTAAACTCATTGTCATTTGCTTCCTGATGTAGTGCAATTAACTTCACTGGGTTTACACTGGGAATTTGGCTCACTATTAATAAATCTGCTTCGATGTACACATTCCCTTCAGTGTCGGGTGCCTAAACATTGCAGCATGATGCTTAAGAACGAGACAGTAAAATTGACTAGAAACCAAATGGCAACAAAAGTAAAACCGACTAGTCTATTTTCATTGCCAAGGTGAAAAAGGTGCAAAAAGGAAAGAAATCAGTTACGTTGGGGAACAGTAATTTAGAGCTTAAAAACTTCTTTCAGTTCTGTTAATTTAAGTTATTAGTAACACAAATGGAACATTTGCTTTTAAACAATACATAGGCCAAGATTTTCAAAATTACCTTGTGATTTTGATGCCCATCTTGATACATCTTAAAAAGGCCAAAATCACTAGGCATTTTAAAAAAACTTTGTAATTGTTTTTTGCCAGACAGTGTCTGTTTAAAATCAGTATTTTTAAATTATACCATATTAACAACATTTTTCCCCTTTTGTTGATTATTAAGGGTCTGATTCTGCAATCCTTACTCAGGCAAACCTCCCACTGACTTCAAATGAAATTCCATTGGAGTCAGTGAGGTTTTTAGCCTGAATAAGGGCTTGCATGATGGGAACATTGATTTATTCCTCCCCTCCTCCCCCCACAGTGAAGTTATGCTCCACTTCATCTGTATATTTGACCATTCTGTGGTTAACCAAAGTCCTTTTGATATATTTCACAGGATCATAGTCATAAGAGATAGGAAAGCCCGTCTGATGAAGTATGCTAGTCTTTTAATTTTTAATCACACACCAGAAGAAAAGTATATCTAGCTATCAATACATCATTACATCACAACAAACCAGTCAGCATTCTTGATTCACCTCCCTGCCTTTCCCAAATCCACATGATTCTTCAGGGCTCTTGTTTTGCTGCTCTCAGAACACAGAGGAGTCAAGCTCTCTGACTGGCTGGAGGAAAGGACCTGTAAGTGATTTTCCTGTTGATGCAATGTTCATTAGCATCTTTCCAAAAGGATCTGTTTCTAGGCGTTAGGAATGTGGAAAAAGAAGATGCTTATCCACAACACAATAGTAAATTCTTAACACACCCCACAGGAGGCAGTGTTTGTATAGTTCTTTGTTTAAGTCCTTGACAAGTGGGTGGTAATGAAAACTAAAGAAAATCCTCCTCACAAAGTATGTGGCAGGTCTGCTGAACTTTTGTTTACAAAAATGTTTTAATCCATTTAAGTTCAAAAAAGTTGTCTTAATATCAAGTTGTTTAAAAAGTTTTCAATGTTTCTTTCAGCCAAGCTGTGTATTTAGCCTGTTATACCTTCTTTAGGATAAAACAGAAAGAGCTGTATTTACACATACAGAAACCACTACTGACTACCCTCACATTTAACAATAAAAAATGTAGGGCCTGATTTTCATAGGTGCTGAGCACTCACCGCTGTCCTTGGCTTCACTTAGGCTATGTCTTCATTGCAAGTGAGATGTGTTTTTACCTTGGGATTGCTAACATGAGATATTGCAGGGGTTCTCAAACTGGGGGGTCAGGACCCCTCAGGGGGTCATGAGGTTATTACATGGGGGGGTCACGAGCTGTCAGCCTCCAGCCCAAATCCTGCCTCCTGCATTTATAATGGTGTTAAATATATTTAAAGTGTTTTTAATTTATAAGGGGGGGGGGTCGCACTCAGAGGCTTGCTATGTGAAAGGGGTCACCAGTACGAAAGTTTGAGAACCCCTGAGAGATCAATCTTGATGTCAATCCTAGTGGAGACAAGGTTCAGGTAGTTTTTACCTCAGTATAGCTTTTTGAGGTCAACCCTGCACCCCGCACCTGGGGTTCACCTCAGCTAGCTGCATCGAGGTAAACATACACTGCCTTATCTCCCCTATGATTTTACGTTGAAAGCGATCTCGGTGTAAAAGTCACCCTTATTTTTGCAGTGAAGACAATGCCTTAGAGTTGTGGCTGCTCTGCGCCTCTGAAAATCTGCCCTATAATTATTAGATTTCAATGTGAGTTGATGCCTAACTTGCATTAGGCACTTTTGGAAATCCAACATGGCACCTACATGCATCTTTAGCCACTTAAATGCCTTTGAAAATCTGGCTCTTTTGTATCCTTTAAGTATGATCCAGCATTTACCTTTCAGAGCAACTGTTTCAAAGGGATTTTGGGTAATGTATTACTGAACTATAAACCTGGGTGGAGGTGAAATTATATGTCTGTGCCTGTGACTTGTTTCTAATACACTCTAAGGGTATGTCTACACTACGGAATAAGGTCGAATTTATAGAAGTCGGTTTTTTAGAAATCGGTTTTATATATTCGGGTGTGTGTGTCCCCACAGAAAATGCTCCAAGTGCATTAAGTGCATTAACTCGGCGGAGCGCTTCCACAGTACCGAGGCTAGAGTCGACTTCCGGAGCGTTGCACTGTGAGTAGCTATCCCACAGTTCCCGCAGTCTCCGCTGCCCATTGGAATTCTGGGTTGAGATCCCAATGCCTGATGGGACTAAAACATTGTCGCGGGTGGTTCTGGGTACGTGTCGTCAGGCCCCCGTTCCCTCCCTCCCTCCGTGAAAGCAAGGGCAGACAATCATTTCGCGCCTTTTTTCCTGAGTTACCTGTGCAGACGCCATACCACGGCAAGCATGGAGCCCGCTCAGGTAACCGTCACCCTATGTCTCCTGGGTGCTGGCAGACGTGGTACAGCATTGCTACACAGTAGCAGCAACCCCTTGCCTTGTGGCAGCAGACGGTACAGTACGACTGGTAGCCGTCATCGTCATGTCTGAGGTGCTCCTGGCCACGTCGGCTGGGAGCGCCTGGGCAGACATGGGTGCAGGGACTAAATTTGGAGTGACTTGACCAGGTCATTCTCTTTAGTCCTGCAGTCAGTCCTATTGAACCGTCTTATGGTGAGCGGGCAGGCAATATGGACTGCTAGTAGTCGTACTGTACCATCTTCTGCCGAGCAGCCATGAGATGTGGATGGTATGCAGTCCTTCTGCACCGTCTGCTGCCAGCCAAAAATGTAAAAGATAGATGGAGTGGATCAAAACAAGAAATAGACCAGATTTGTTTTGTACTCATTTGCTTCCCCCCCTCCCCTGTCTAGGGGACTCATTCTTCTAGATCACACTGCAGTCACTCACAGAGAAGGTGCAGCGAGGTAAATCTAGCCATGTATCAATCAGAGGCCAGGCTAACCTTCTTGTTCCAATAAGGACAATAACTTAGGTGCACCATTTCTTATTGGAACCCTCCGTGAAGTCCTGCGTGAAATACTCCTTGATGTAAAGCCACCCCCTTTGTTGATTTTAGCTCCCTGAAGCCAACCCTGTAAGCGCCCCTCCCGGCGTCAGAGCAATGGCAAACAATCGGGCATCTGAGAGTGCTGTCCAGAGCAGTCACAATGGAGCACTCTGATGGGGCTAAAACATTGTCGCGGGTGGTTCTGGGTACGTATCGTCAGGCCCCCGTTCCCTCCCTCCCTCCGTGAAAGCAAGGGCAGACAATCATTTCGCGCCTTTTTTCCTGAGTTACCTGTGCAGACGCCATACCACGGCAAGCATGGAGCCCGCTCAGGTAACCGTCACCCTTTGTCTCCTGGGTGCTGGCAGACGCGGTACGGCTTTGCTGCACAGTAGCAGCAACCCATTGCCTTCTGGCAGCAGACGGTGCAATACGACTGGTAGTCGTCCTCGTCGTGTCCGAGGTGCTCCTGGCCACGTCGGCTGGGAGCGCCTGGGCAGACATGGGCGCAGGGACTAAATTTGGAGTGACTTGACCAGGTCATTCTCTTTAGTCCTGCAGTCAGTCCTATTGAACCGTCTTATGGTGAGCGGGCAGGCGATACGGACTGCTAGCAGTCGTACTGTACCATCTTCTGCCAGGCAGGCAAGAGATGAGGATGGCTAGCAGTCGTACTGTACCATCTTCTGCCGAGCAGCCATGAGATGTGGATGGCATGCAGTCCTTCTGCACCGTCTGCTGCCAGCCAAAGATGTAAAAGATAGATGGAGTGGATCAAAACAAGAAATAGACCAGATTTGTTTTGTACTCATTTGCCTCCTCCCCTGTCTAGGGGACTCATTCCTCTAGATCACACTGCAGTCACTCACAGAGAAGGTGCAGCGAGGTAAATCTAGCCATGTATCAATCAGAGGCCAGGCTAACCTCCTTGTTCCAATAAGAACGATAACTTAGGTGCACCATTTCTTATTGGAACCCTCCGTGCAGTCCTGCCTGAAATACTCCTTGATGTACAGGCACCCCCTTTGTTGATTTTAGCTCCCTGAAGCCAACCCTGTAAGCCGTGTCGTCAGTCGCCCCTCCCTCCATCAGAGCAACGGCAGACAATCGTTCCGCGCCTTTTTTCTGTGCGGACACCATACCAAGGCAAGCATGGAGGCCGCTCAGCTCACTTTGGCAATTAGGAGCACATTAAACACCACACGCATTATCCAGCAGTATATGCAGCACCAGAACCTGGCAAAGCGATACCGGGCGAGGAGGCGACGTCAGCGCGGTCACGTGAGTGATCAGGACATGGACACAGATTTCTCTGAAAGCATGGGCCCTGCCAATGCATGCATCATGGTGCTAATGGGGCAGGTTCATGCTGTGGAACGCCGATTCTGGGCTCGGGAAACAAGCACAGACTGGTGGGACCGCATAGTGTTGCAGGTCTGGGACGATTCCCAGTGGCTGCAAAACTTTCGCATGCGTAAGGGCACTTTCATGGAACTTTGTGACTTGCTTTCCCCTGCCCTGAGGCGCATGAATACCAAGATGAGAGCAGCCCTCACAGTTGAGAAGCGAGTGGCGATAGCCCTGTGGAAGCTTGCAACGCCAGACAGCTACCGGTCAGTTGGGAATCAATTTGGAGTGGGCAAATCTACCGTGGGGGCTGCTGTGATGCAAGTAGCCCACGCAAGCAAAGATCTGCTGATATCAAGGGTAGTGACCCTGGGAAATGTGCAGGTCATAGTGGATGGCTTTGCTGCAATGGGATTCCCTAACTGTGGTGGGGCTATAGACGGAACCCATATCCCTATCTTGGCACCGGAGCACCAAGCCGCCGAGTACATAAACCGCAAGGGGTACTTTTCGATAGTGCTGCAAGCTCTGGTGGATCACAAGGGACGTTTCACCAACATCAACGTGGGATGGCCGGGAAAGGTGCATGATGCTCGCATCTTCAGGAACTCTGGTCTGTTTCAAAAGCTGCAGGAAGGGACTTTATTCCCAGACCAGAAAATAACTGTTGGGGATGTTGAAATGCCTATATGTATCCTTGGGGACCCAGCCTACCCCTTAATGCCATGGCTCATGAAGCCGTACACAGGCAGCCTGGACAGTAGTCAGGAGCTGTTCAACTACAGGCTGAGCAAGTGCAGAATGGTGGTAGAATGTGCATTTGGACGTTTAAAGGCGCGCTGGCGCAGTTTACTGACTCGCTTAGACCTCAGCGAAACCAATATTCCCACTGTTATTACTGCTTGCTGTGTGCTCCACAATATCTGTGAGAGTAAGGGGGAGACGTTTATGGTGGGGTGGGAGGTTGAGGCAAATCGCCTGGCTGCTGGTTACACGCAGCCAGACACCAGGGCGGTTAGAAGAGCACAGGAGGGCGCGGTACGCATCAGAGAAGCTTTGAAAACCAGTTTCATGACTGGCCAGGCTACGGTGTGAAAGTTCTGTTTGTTTCTCCTTGATGAAACCCCCCGCCCCTTGGTTCACTCTACTTCCCTGTAAGCTAACCACCCGCCCCTCCTCCCTTCAATCACCGCTTGCAGAGGCAATAAAGTCATTGTTGCTTCACATTCATGCATTCTTTATTCATTCATCACACAAATAGGGGGATGACTACCAAGGTAGCCCAGGAGGGGTGGTGGAGGAGGGAAGGAAAATGCCACACAGCACTTTAAAAGTTTACATCTTTAAAATTTAATGAATGATAGCCTTCTTTTTTCGGGGCAATCCTCTGTGGTGGAGTGGCTGGTTGGCCGGAGGCCCCCCCACCGCGTTCTTGGGCGTCTGGGTGTGGAGGCTATGGAACTTGGGGAGGAGGGCGGTTGGTTACAGAGGGGCAGCAGTGGCAGTCTGTGCTCCAGCTGCCTTTGCTGCAGCTCAACCATACACTGGAGCATTCTGGTTTGGTCCTGCAGCAGCCTCAGCATTGAATCCTGCCTCCTCTCATCACGCTGCCGCCACATTTGAGCTTCAGCCCTGTCTTCAGCCCGCCACTCACTCTCTTCAGCCTGCCACTTACTCTCTTCAGCCCGCCACCTCTCCTCCCGGTCATTTGTGCTTTCCTGCACTCTGACATTATTTGCCTCCACGCATTTGTCTGTGCTCTGTCAGTGTGGGAGGACAGCATGAGCTCGGAGAACATTTCATCGCGAGTGTGTTTTTTTTTCTTTCTAAGCTTCACTAGCCTCTGGGAAGGAGAAGATCCTGTGATCATTGAAACACATGCAGCTGGTGGAGAAAAAAAAAGGGACAGCGGTATTTAAAAAGACACATTTTATAAAACAGTGGCTACACTCTTTCAGGGTAAACCTTGCTGTTAACATTACATACATAGCACATGTGCTTTCATTACAAGGTCGCATTTTGCCTCCTCCCACCGCGTGACTACCCCCTCAACCTTCCCCCCTCCCTGTGGCTAACAGCGGGGAACATTTCTGTTTAGCCACAGGCAAACAGCCCAGCAGGAATGGGCTCCTCTGAGTGTCCCCTGAAGAAAAGCACTCTATTTCAACCAGGTGACCATGAATTATATCTCACTCTCCTGAGGATAACACAGAGAGATAAAGAACGGATGTTGTTTGAATGCCAGCAAACATACACTGCAATGCTGTGTTCTACAATGTTTCCCGAGTACGTGTTACTGGCCTGGAGTGGTAAAGTGTCCTACCATGAAGGACGCAATAAGGCTGCCCTCCCCAGAAACCTTTTGCAAAGGCTTTAGGACTACATCTAGGGGAACCGCAAATGCCAGGGCAAAGTAATCCTTTCACATGCTTGCTTTTAAACCATGTATAGTATTTTAAAAGGTACACTCACCAGAGGTCCCTTCTCCGCCTGCTGGGTCCAGGAGGCAGCCTTGGGTGGGTTTGGGGGGTACTGGCTCCAGGTCTAGGGTGAGAAACAGTTCCTGGCTGTCGGGAAAACCGGTTTCTCCGCTTGCTTGCTGTGAGCTATCTACAACCTCCTCCTCATCATCATCTTCTTCTTCGTCCCCAAAACCTGCTTCCGTATTGCCTCCATCTCCATTGAAGGAGTCAAACAACACGGCTGGGGTAGTGGTGGCTGAACCCCCTAAAATGGCATGCAGCTCATCATAGAAGCGGCATGTTTGGGGCTCTGACCCAGAGCGGCTGTTCGCCTCTCTGGTTTTCTGGTAGGCTTGCCTCAGCTCCTTAAGTTTCACGCGGCACTGCTTCGGGTCCCTGTTATGGCCTCTGTCCTTCATGCCCTGGGAGATTTTCACAAAGGTTTTGGCATTTCGAAAACTGGAACGGAGTTCTGATAGCACGGATTCCTCTCCCCAAACAGCGATCAGATCCCGTACCTCCCGTTCGGTCCATGCTGGAGCTCTTTTGCGATTCTGGGACTCCATCATGGTCACCTCTGCTGATGAGCTCTGCATGGTCACCTGCAGCTTGCCACGCTGGCCAAACAGGAAATGAGATTCAAAAGTTCGCGGTTCTTTTCCTGTCTACCTGGCCAGTGCATCTGAGTTGAGAGTGCTGTTCAGAGCGGTCATAATGGAGCACTCTGGGATAGCTCCCGGAGGCCAATACCATCGAATTGTGTCCACAGTACCCCAAATTCGAGCCGGCAACGTCGATTTAAGCGCTAATCCACTTGTCAGGGGTGGAGTAAGGAAATCGATTTTAAGAGCCCTTTAAGTCGAAATAAAGGGCTTCATTGTGTGGACGGGTGCAGGTTTACATCGATTTAACGCTGCTAAATTCGACCTAAAGTCCTAGTGTAGACCAGGGCTAATAATAGCCTTGTCAATATTAATAGCCTTATGGGCCAGATCATGAAACTCTTACCCATGTGATTAATCTTTACTCACACAGTTAGTTCCATTGACTTCATACTGGTCTGTAAGTGTTAATGAAGTAATTAGTATTTGCACAGTACTTAGAGGAAAAGAAATAAGTGCAATTATCATTAATATATGTGCTAATGGCTTATGAGAATTTACAAGCTTCTAAGTACACAAACTACTAAGAGAGGAAAAACATATTTCCTGGCTGCAAAATTATTGAACAGTTAGAGCCAAGCAACAGAAACCTCAGAGAAAATTTCCCAGGCTTCTCCCTGCAAATAAATTGCTGTACAGTGCAATTCAACTTTATTTGGAGTAGCATATTTCATACAGTGTGTCCCCGAACACTTCACTCAGCTACATTGCTGAGCTATGCTGCAGAGTTAACTAATAAACAAAAGGGAGGAAGTGAAAAATTAAAAACAAACGAGAAGAGGCCATTTTTCAGCTGAAAGTTGAAATGCAGTAGAGAGTTCAGGGAAATAAAGGAACACATATATTACAATATTATATTATATTTGGTTATATACAAATTGAATTTAGTGACGTTAAGCAGACTGAGGAACCAGTTCTGACTTCAGTGGTGTTATCCAGATTCACACCAATGTAGCAACGATTAGAATCTAGCCCTCTATCTATGAGAATTCATTGCCAGGTATCTGCCTGATGGGTTTTGCCCACATGCTTAGAGCTAACTGATTGCCATATCTGGAGTCAGGAAGGAATTTTCCCCAGGGGTCAGGTTGTTGAAGACCCTAGGAGGTTTTCACCTTCCTCTGTAGCACGGGGCATGGGTCACTTTCAGGTGTAAACTAGTGTAAATGGTGACTTCTCTGTAACATGAAGTCTGTAAAGTTTAAATCATGATTTGAGGACTTCAGTAACTCAGCCCAAGGTTAGGGGTCTATTATAGGAGTGGCTGGGTGAGGTTCTGTGGCCTGCAATGTGCAGGAAGTCAGACTAGGTGATCACAATGATCCCTTCTAACCTTAAAGTCTATGAGGCTGTAAACCTTTCTCAGATAATCTGCACTAAGTTTGTTGACTATATTTATTGATGACATTTATGTGGCTTCTTGTAATGCTGTCCATCCCTCAATCAGGAGTTTATTTTTTTTTTTTACCCCCTTTTTGATGCAAGCTATTAGGCAATATTTGGGGCCTCGTGTGTTTGCCTGCATTAGGAGAAGAAACTGATGATAGAGTCAGATATTTCTTTGTTGCAATCCTGTTTATTTACAAAGAACATACAAAGCCCTGTTTCCCTGAATACAGTAGGAAGCAAACAGGAGGCAGTTTCCTTGGTCACAATTCGAAGCCTCCTTTCAGGCAGCACTCTTACCCAAAATTTCTCTCTTCACTTTTGTTTAGGGCAACATTACCACATTGCTTCTTTCTGGCTTTCCTGCTGCCTTCTGACGCTGCTTGTGTATGCTCCTTCCATGCACATAGCTCATTTTTTGATCAGTCTCGCATAGGACCTGTATGTTAGCTGAAACAATAGGAATCACCACCTATCTTACTCCAAAAAGTCACATAACTGCTTCTTACATTCATCCTGAATAAAGGGCAGTTGTCACACTCTGTATTTTCAACATGGTTTCAACCAAATTCCATCATAACATTATTTTTAAAGATTGATTTAATGGACATGAATAGATATTGTTTAGGTAGCAATGAGATGTTTCAGAGCAAGTTACATTTCCAAAATATATTGGCAGTGATTGTTGGTGATTACAGGTAGGAAGCAGAAAGGAGATGGCTCAAAATACCCACTCCAAATTGAGCAAAAACAAAACAGTAAGCCCCAAAAGAGCTGTGATGAGAAGCTAAAATATTAGGTTACATCTTCAGCTTTCACCAAGTGTCCTTTGCTCATAACTGCATAAGAGTCCCCCAGCACAAAGGAATCCTTGGATAGCATGAGGTGTTTTTTACACAATGGTACATAACACTCTGGCTAAGTCCTTGACTGCTCTAGCTGACACAATTTCCAGCAGGCCTTAAGTTGATGTAAGATACACTGGGGCAAACCATTTGGTGAAGCCTTTAAACCAGCTTAATCCTTGCTTACGTTGGCTTAGCTTGCATTTGTAAATTACCAATTAAGCTAACCTGATTTAAGCGAGGATTTAAACTAGTTAAAGGATGTCTACATTAGGTTGATGTAGATTGATTTAGAAGTGATTTTATTAAACAGAGCAAATTTCCTAATGTAGACCAGGTCTTAGAGAGTACTTTTCCCAGTACAGGTCCAAAATCCATCTCTTTGGAGGATAAATAGGCATTACTGTATACTTCATGTGTTCTATCCTGCTACTCTCCTGTAGTGCTTTACAGGTAGCCTTTCATTTCCATACTGCAAGAAGAAATGTAGTGTAGCAAGATGTCTGCTATGTTTAGGATGGCAGTGTGTAAATGAAAGGCTCTCCATGGGTATTGCAAAATCATGATGGAACGGTATCTGTTAGTGTTCCGTATTAGCTTTAGTGTGTCACTGGTGGACTAAATTCACTTTCCTTCTGCCCCATCCTGAGGTCCTTACATGTAAAGAAAAGCCAAAGGGTGTTTGCCAGAGTGAAACCTGAGGATATTAGGAGGATTTTGCACCTTGTGAGGAGGGATAAGTGAATCTTATACATTTAGAAGGAGCAATTCAGATAAACATTGCATGTTTGGATAGTTACACCATGCTTATCCAAACTAGCCAGACTTGTTGAGCATGGGTTGTAAATCTCATGAGGACAGACTCTCTCATTGCTGTATATATGCCAAATATCATAGATACTATGTGGTAAAGTCAATCTCTCCATAAAAGTTTGCCCAAACGTTATGGTGATGGACACTTCAGAAATACGTACAAAATATATAATAATAATAATAACAGCAACAATAAGTAATAATTAATAAACCACCTATTATATAAAGAATTCCAGCCACAACCACCATGCTGTATGTCATAGTGTGTGGTTCTCTTCTACGTTCACTCATTAAATTAGATTCTTAGCTCTACCTGTCAGGGTCCCATCCTTTGTTTGGAATAGCTCTCTTGTTGTACAGTGCTCCTAGCTCCCAATAATCCTTGAATGCCTTTTTTTAGGCTCTTCTGGATAATAATGGTCCTTGTCCAGTAAACTGGACCATTCTCTTAACTTAGTGTTGTGTGCACAGCCCCTTGCTGGATCAGGCCTAATATTTGTCAGTTATTCACACAATACAGCCAAATGCTGGGATTCCTGTTCCTATCCAGAATGCTGATACTCAAGGTGGATTACATAAGATAATAAAATGACAGCACGGTAAGCTAGATGCTAGTAGCCATAGATCATGATTAGAAAGGAATGTTATGACAACATAATCCTATTTAATTCAAAGCAATCTTCCAATGGAAAACAAACAAATAAAGGTTGCCTCTCATTAAACACAAATGCTTTGCTATAACATTCTGTCATGTCACAGCAGAAGCCAGTTGCTGTGTGACTGAAATCAGTACAGCATCTCTTGATCCATTTCTTGAGCATTCTTTTGGTTTGTCATGCTTGGCACTGGTGAGGCCTCAGCTGGAGTACTATGTCCAGTTCTGGGTGCAATATTTTAGGAAACGTGGATAAATTGGAGGGAGTCCAGAGGAGAACAACAAAAATTATGAAAGGTTTAGAAAATCTGACCTGTGAGGAAAGGTTAAAAAAACTGGACATTTAGTCTTGAGAAAAGAAGACCTGATGGGGAACATAACAGTCTTCAAATATGTTAAGAGCTGCAATAAAAATAATGGTGATCAGTTGTTCTCCATGTCTACTGAAGGTAGGACAAGAAGTTATGGTCTTGATCTGCAGTATTGGATATATAGGTTAGTGTGACACTCTGTACCTCAAAGGAGCACCCTGGAGCCCCATATTCACCACTGTGAAAGGATTATGATATGTCTGATACAAATCCATGTCTTGTGAGGTATCATTTTAAAAGTCTTGATCTGTTGCACATTAATATCCTGTTGGGTTGTATGTGCTGTCATTGTATGTCAAGTTATGAAGTATTGCTATATGTGTGTTACTGAAATATGTTGTGAAGTTGGGCAATGCCCACAGCCAGCCTTTCAGTTACAACAAAGGAGTAACCATCAATAGCCAGATAGCGTTAATGGCTCATCAAAAACAATCCACTATCCCAGAGGCTTCTTGGAAAAGTTATGTATACCCTGGGGGCAGACTAACCCACATCACAGCAAGGATCCTTCTAGAAACTGGAAGAAAGTATAAAAGAGGGAGAGTGACATCATCACTTGGTCTTTCCCACCCCCATCTCAACCCCTGGGAAATTGTCTGGAAGAAAAAGACTTTGAACTGGGGAAGATTAGTCCCAGGCTGGAAGGGGATCCAGTCTGTGTACTGAGGAACTGTAAACTTAGCTGACTGTTCCATCTGGTAGGGTGAGACACTACTTGATTCAAATCCTGCTTAGTCTGTTTAAGTTAGAATTTAGACTGCAAATTTATTTTTGTTTCTTAAGTAACCAATTTTGATCTCTGTGTCTGCTACTTATAGTCACTTAAAATCTATCTTTCTGTAGTTAATAAGTCTGTTTTATATTTTACCTAAAACAGTGTGTCTTTGGTTGAAGTGCCTGGGGAATCTCCGCTCAGATTATGATGCTAGCATATGTTCAGTCCGCACTGAAGGAGCGGATAACTAAGTAATGAGCTTAAACTGGTCAGGCTTGTGACCAGTGCAAGTCAGTACAGTTCTGGGGAGCAACGCTGGGGAGCTGGGGAATTGGCTGATGCCTCTCAATTGATGGTTCATCAGTGGCTGGGAGATCATCATGGGTGCTGTGTATCGCAGGCCAGGGGAGGTTAAGCCTCCCCAAACAGCCAGGTGTGACCTCCTCCTACCTCCTGCTCTTCCCCCATGGCCCCAACCCAGGCTGCTCCTCTTCCCTGAAGTGAGCAGGGGCTGGGACTGAGGCTAGGGCAGGCTGACTGGCAGCCCAGGACTCAAGGTGGCTGGGGCCCATCTTCGGGCTGCCTGGCTAGCACGGGCTGGTTGGGGCAGGATGACCTGGGACAGCTGGCAGGCCAGGACTTGGGATGGCTGGGAGGGGCTCCTCTAGCTGTGGTGAGGAGCTCAGGGCTCTGATGGGGTAGGGGGACAAATGGGGTGGGGCAAGGCCTGGGGTAGGGCTATGGGCTAGCCTCCCTGAACGGGCAGTTCATGCGCCACCCATGGAGATCATTTATGTAGCTGTTGGGTATGTTCCTGCCTGTGGATGGCTGTGTAAGTGCCAGGCACTGCACATGTGCAGAGCTATAATTATGTTTTTATATCATGCGTTATGTAGATCAGGCTGCAATACCTGTACAATCTGTTCCTAAAGCTAAAATATCTAGCTCCAGAGGGATCAGTTGGTGGCAGTTATGGGCTAGAGAGGCTCTAACACTGCTCTCGTTCCCAGTGTACACATACCAGGGAAAGGGGGTTTGGACAGGATACTCTGATACTGATCCTTAGCTGTGGTTTTGGCTGCTTAGGGTTGTTAGCAGTGTGACGGAGTCCCCAAGGTGCAACCTGGACTGTGGGACTGCTGAGCCCTCTGTTCTAGCAGCCTGAGCTCCATCTCATTTTGTGATGCTGTCAAACCACAAACCTCGGGCAGGTACTGCACTTACACAGCCATCCACAGGCAGGGGGACATCCAGCTGAGTTACAAAAATGATCTCCATGGCACTGTCAGAGGCTTGTAGCTTGACATCAGCATCATCACAGTGTGAGGGACAGCCCAGGCTGGTGGGTGTGGAGGGCTCAGTAGTTCCCACAGACCTGGTTGCACTCTGGGGACCCTGTCACAGTTAGATATTGTAACTATAAGAGGAGTTAATTTCTGGAGTAGGCTTCCAAGGGAGGTTGTGGAACACCCATCACTGGAAGTTTTTAATAACAGGAGACAAACACATCTCAGGGTGGGTTAGGTTTACTTGGTTCTGCCTCAGTGCAAGGGCATGGACTGGATGGCCTCTCCCTCCAAGAAGAGAAAACATTACAAAAAATAGAAAGTGCTTGTAAGGCCACCAAAATTGGCAGGAGGAGAAGGGACAATGCGGCAGATGTAGTAACTAAAACTACCTTTAACTCAAGTTTTGAAATTGACTAGATTGAGTTGACTGTGCCCCTTTAACTCCCACCATTTAAAAACTCTCACTACTGATTATGGGCCAAGGAAGACAAGGAGAGGCCAGATTCTGCACTGAGTAAGACCTGCGTACATCACAACTAATTCACTGGCTTCAGTTGGGGTGCTCCAGAATCTGGCCATACATTTCTCAGTCAGTATAATGAGATAAAGGGACAAAAGAGCTCTCTTAAATTGGTGCTGAACAAATCAAATCAATGTAGCAAAGATTAAGTAGGCGAATGGGCTTTTGTTAGGAAACCATCCAACAAAGAATGCCATTGTGTAAAGACAGAGCCTGACACAGGTATAATGGAGCTACATAATGTGACAAGATGTCTGAAGAAGAAGAGCATGAGTAGCAATGATAGAGCAGGAGCCATGGTGGAGCAGGCCTGCAAATAAAGAACCACCAACCTAGTGGCCTGTCAGGGGGAGGGGAATACAAGCAGCTAGGGGGCAGCTGCAACTACAGAAGCACATAAATCCTCCCCTAGTCATTCTTCCCTCGCACCCCCGGCCCCGTGCTTTTCAAGTGCTGATGGTTGTACTGATTCAGCTGTTTTGGTCATTCTGAACATTTGGCGTCACACCTGGTGTTAGTGGTTCTGTTCCTGTTTTACATACTCTGATCTTGCATTGGTGTTCTCTTATGCAGCTATTCCTTTGGAAAAGTCATGGCTTCCTGGAAAGCATGGAAAAAAGATCCCACTACAAGTGTTTCAGTTAGAATTGTCTCCAGCAGGCTAATCTTACATTACTACATTATTATGCATAGCACCAATTCTCTTAGTTTGTTTTTCTGAATGAATATGTCACTTTCTCTTCTGGAATGAGAAGCACCCTAATGTCTAGGCCAAACTCTAGGGTTCTGACACAGGAGAAAACAATGGGTGCTTCTGCCAAGGACTGCATAAAAACTAAGCAAGGATTTCAGCATTTGGCCCCATATAGCAGAAGTTAATCCTGTCAGTGGGATATCTATGACCAATGTTACCAATGATAGTTATACATGTGAATAATATAGTAACATTGCACACGCCTGTAACACCTTTCTTCTGAGGAACATTGGGTCCAATTCACACTCAGGTCTGCTCCTGTGGGCAAAAAAGAATTACTTTTGCTGAGCCAGGAGTGTTTAAAAAGAACAGGAGTACTTGTGGCACCTTAGAGACTAACCAATTTATTAGAGCATAAGTTTTTGTGGGCTACACCCCACATCATCGGATGCATAGAATGGAACATATAGTAAGAAGATATGTATACATATATACACATACATGAGAAGGTGGAAGTTGCCATACAAACTGTGAGAGGCTAATTAATTAAGATGAGCTATTATTAGGAGGAGAAAAAAACTTTTGTAGTGATAATCAAGATGGCCCATTTAGACAGTTGACAAGAAGGTGTGAGGATACTTAATTTAGGGAAATAGATTGTGTGTTATTAGAGTGATTGGTGGTGTGCTAATTCAGAGCATCTAGCAGTGTAACAGAGCATCTAACAGTCTTGACCTCTAGGAATTCTTTTTTGCTCTAGGAGTGGAGAATCAGAAACATATTGCAATATCCATTGAGCCAAAGAGAGACAATTTAATATATGTATGTAATGGTTCATTATTGCTTGTACAGAATTATAGCAGTAAGTAAATCCTTTGGTAGTGTATATTGGAAATACACAAATGTTGTCTGTGTTGGAGTATAACTAGCTGCAAAATACATCCTGACTGTAAACAGTTTCAGAAACTGTACAACATGGCAATGGACAGTATTATACTGTTTTGATCCTTTGCATTATTTTACTGTTAGTTGCACTTGACCCCCAGTTGCTATTTGTTTTATTAACCTGTTTTGCCCAAACTGGCTGTGCGCTTGAAACATGTCGTGAAGAGATGCAAGGAAACAGTGACAGGTAACAGCAAATGTGTGAAGTGGTGTCAGATTGACTATCACTTTCTATATGTGGACTATATAGTACTGCTTGGATCAACCTCTGCTCTCAGTTACACCGGTATAAATGTGGAATAAATCAACTGACTGCAATCCAGATATTTCAGATTTCCTGTAGCATAACTGAAAGCAGACTTTGGCCCCCTGTGGTTAGGGCTAGTGTCTCACACAATTTTTGATAAGGAGACCACACCAAATCAGAATGGTTCAAAGAGTCCAAAAGTTAATTCAAATGGCTATTTCCTCTGGTGACAAGGTTTATATTATACAGTGAGATATGAAGAACTATCAAAATTATTGAGAGTAGCAGCCGTGTTAGTCTGTATTCGCAAAAAGAAAAGGAGTACTTGTGGCACCTTAGAGACTAACCAATTTATTTGAGCATGAGCTTTCAGGTGCCACAAGTACTCCTTTTCTTTTTATCAAAATTATTCTACTTGTTTATAGTTCATATTGATAGTCTCATAAATATGCACAATGTTGCTTTACTTACGTAAATAAGCAGATATAGTTAGCTACTGCTGGTACGCATGAAATCTGGTTATTCAAAAAGCTAACTTTGTACACTGTTTCGCATCACTTCAGAAATACAGGGTGTTGAAACTGTTCCACAACAAGGCCTCTCAGTACAGATACTGGGCCAGATCCTTCAGTGATGATGGATGGTTTATTTGTCCATAAACTGGCTTATCTGGCCCAGGGAGGATCGCCTCAGTGTAAGGGTATTCCTGCGGTAGTGCAGAGCTGATGTATCTACCGGTGCATGCACCACACACCCTCCCTGCTGCTTGCACCCCAGGCAAAGGGAGTGGGATTGTTGAATAAATGCATGGGAGAGCACCCTTATGCAATGCTGATCCTGGGCTGTGTCTTTGGGCCCCTGTGGCCATTTAAAGGCCTGCCTAAGTCCAAGCAGCCCTTAGGCCACTCTAACCCAGCCATGGGGGAAATGGCCATGCAACAACACCTAGCTGTGGGTAATACAAAGGTGAGCCTTAAGCCACCTTTGCACTTCATCTTCTGACTTGCACTGTGCATTTTGGCCTCACGTGAGGATGTGACCCATTCTGTTGTTTCTGAAGAGCAAATTGTTACAGGTTGAGGCAACACTCACTTCAGATACCATTGCCATCAGCCTTCCCATGTACACACCTGCTTCATTGTATAATAATGTTTTATGTAGATAAAATGACTCTGGATCCTCTTATGACATGAGAGTTTGATTAATTAGATTTTTTTTTAAAAGCAGGGATAGGACATGCTCACCTCTGTACTATCTCATCCTCCTCCCACGACTCTCATTTATCTCTTTCATCCACCTGTTGGGTCTTGTTGCAACCCTTCCTGGGGAGGGAGCTGTCTTCTTAGTACCTGTTTATATAGCTTCTCGCACGGTGGGGCCCTTAAGCTTGATTGGTGCCCCTAGATACTAATATAATGCAAATAAATAATAAT
Source organism: Caretta caretta (assembly GCF_965140235.1). Taxonomy (NCBI): domain Eukaryota; kingdom Metazoa; phylum Chordata; order Testudines; family Cheloniidae; genus Caretta; species Caretta caretta. The sequence continues at coordinate 242,870,657 of NC_134207.1, read as the reverse complement.
AAAGTGGCTGATTTTTCTGTGCATTGCAAATTACTCACATGACTATACTTTGTTGGTTGGTATCACATGTTTGCAAGAGGTTACACTGTCATTACCCAGACTGTTAGCAGAATATTCTCCACATCCTGTTTGATGAATCACACTGAGTAGCAGGTATTTTCATATCCATTAATTGTATGCATGAGTATGGTTCTGGGAACCAGGAACTCCCCAGCTGTAATCCTGGTTCTGACTCAGTGTGACCTTGAGTAAGTTTCCACCTCTTTATGTCTCAGTTTCTAAATCTGTCAGATGGGGACAATAATACTTACTTGTACCTATTGTACAGGAATGGTGCAAGAATGAATTAGTTAATGGTTGTAGCGTGTTTGAAAATGTAAGAGAACTAAGTGTTGCTGTTTTAGAGAGAAAATGTCTTGTCATTTGCTCCCTGCTCAGTTTATGATTGAGGGGTCTTGTCTTCAGTCACCAATTGGGGACTTGGAAGTTCCTGGGTCTCCTTGGTTCATTTTGCTATCAGGGCTGACCATAGGTGCAGAGTTGTAGTGAGGTCAAGTCCTTCGAAGGCTACATGGGTGGACAGAAACTCAGTAATTTCAGAAGGGAGGTCCAGGTCTTGTCTGTTCCTGACTGACCATACTGGTTCCAGTTTTATTCTCGGGCCATTTTAGAGAAGGTGCTTTAGATGGCTGTCTCCTTAGCCGCTCTACAACTTTAGCCTCCCGGCTTCTGGGACACGACAACTCATTTGAGGAGCCTGCTAAGAAAATATAGCTCTTCTGGCAGATGTCAGAAGCAGCTGTGTGAGCAGGGAGCTGTTTCAGATTTGTTACTTTTTATACAGTTTTAAAGGGATGTGGCAATAGAAGAAAGGAAAATCCTCCACAACACAGACCAGTAGCTTCTTTGCAATAAGAGTTTTTAAAAATATTATTGTTATACTAAGGCTGCTGAGCCAATATCTATGGCGGTAGCCATACTTGTGCAACTTTCACCTTGAGCAGGAGTAACCCTTCCAAAGAGAAACAGGGTTGCTCAGTGGCACAGACGAGAACTGGAATCTCCAGGCCTGAGGATTCAGCAGCCCATGGAAAAAGAAGAGCTCATTTGCATGAGCTTCCCCTCCCACTAATCTGCAGTCCACTGTATCTCAAGGGCCATATGCAACCAGACACAGAACAAAAGCTGCAAGGCCTGCTTGTGTCTTACTGAATCAGCAGGCCAGATGTAGAGCTGCTTCTCTGTGGCCTTGCAGGAGCTGCTGCATGGAGGAAGCTAGAACCCTGTACTCTTGGATACTGAACTTGGCATTGCTGGGGAAACATATCTCCATTACCTAAGAGACTTTTAATTACTTCTTGTTAGCTTGTATTTTTAAATAGCATTGTAAGAATTTCAATGTATTCCGTGTGGATGTGCCTACACGGAGCCATACAGAACAGTAGACAGGTTGCCCTGTGGAGTGTGACTGTTTCAACAAGTGCTACATGCAGTCAGTCTGTAGCAGTATCTGTTTGTTTTCACTCTTTGCTATAAATGTTGTCCTGCAAAATGACATTTTTTGCATAGAAATCTGAGCTTACTCTCTTATAGACTATAGTGTAGCCTGTGCTGAGCCTCAGTGAAAAACGTCTAATAGTGTTCATTGGAACAGTTATAAAGGTTATAGCTGGAGTCATTAATGGAACAGGTGAAATAGATTTATGTAACCAGGGTGGTACCATTTATAAAACAGACCCTTGTGTAATTGCGGGTATCACACTATGAAACATAGAGTCCATAAAGAGAAATGCCCCTGCAGCCGCAGATGAAAACGTTGTAGCCTAAAATTTATCTTCCTGTAATTCAGCTCATGTAATTTTCTGGGTCATTGAATTATAGGATAGAAAGAAACAAAGGGAATGGCTTGGGATAAAGTACATTTTTGCTAATAAGAGATTTAGGAGGAAACAAACAAACATTGCTGTATGGCTAAATATTGGTAGAGGAAATTTTATTGATTCCATATTAAATTTTTTTGGTATAGTTAAAAATAGATACACCTAATAGCTGCTTTGGCAATTGTATTTAAGCGACAATAGCAAGATCTAGTGTTTGTGCTGCAAATATCAATATGTCTTTACTGCAAAAATATATGTTTAAAATTTAGTTCAATATTTCTGTCTATGAATAGCCAGCTGTTTTACAGGTCTCGGTATGAATCCTGTTTGAATCTCTGCAAAACTTGAAAGATATCAGCTGGCCACACTTTTGTTGGTTATATTCTATTATTTTGACTTTGGCACTAGCTTGTTATATGGCACAGGGTAATTCACTTAACCTCTTTTACCAATCTGTAAAATCATTACAGCAGTCTTTACACAACAGGAGTTCAAGTATTTTACAATCCCTAATGAATGTGGAGAGATTCTCCAGTACCAGATGACATACAAGTGCAAAGGAGCAGAAGTGTTTTCTTCCAGTCACTAGTGAGAGAGTGGAAACTTTTCCTTCTAGAGAACAAATTCTCATTACACGATCATTGCTATATAGGAGTGACATAATCCCCCATCCCATGCACGCCACCATTTAGCTCCTAAAGTGCTTTTATAAATTTACATTTCATAATCGCCACAGCCCTGCCTCATGTCTTCTCTTTATTATCCGCCCGCTGTTGACCAGCTACTTCTGAGATCACTAATATGCTGTGGTTGTGCTGGGTTGCAGTGTTATTTTACCCTCCTCTAACTGCAGAGTCCTGCCAGAATGTACTGCTCTGCCCCCTTATTACTCTACTTAGAAGCAAGTTCAAACTTGCAGTTTACAAGGTGACTTTCATGTTTTCCCTACATTGCTTCCTTGCCCTTGGCTGTATGAGCTGTGCTTCCTCTCTTATGCCAGCTCTACAGGATCCAAAAATGCACTGAGAGTAATTATTCTGTTCTTCTAAACAAACTTGAAAGCTGCCTGATTCTGTCGTTGCATTCTGGTTCCTGCCTGGGCTATTTATTTATTTACACAGCACCTACATATTCTCATGCTTTAATATTTGATTTTTTAAAAAATATATATATTTATAGTTCTGAAACATTAACAGAAAATGATTTTTTTCTCTCAGTCCTTTCTTTTTAATACTCCCATCACTGCAGGGTGTCTGGATTCTGACAATAATTATGTAAGTCCCAATCAGTCATTCCCTAACCCAACCTTGTGTTGTTCCATGAATTGAACAACGGGTAGTGATCAATGGCTCCATGTCTAGTTGGCAGCCGGTATCAAGCGGAGTGCCCCAAGGGTTGGTCCTGGGGCCAGTTTTGTTCAATATCTTCATTAATGATCTGGAGTATGGTGTGGATTGCACCCTCAGCAAGTTTGTAGATGACACTAAACTGGGAGGAGAGGTAGATACACTGGAGGGTACGGATAGGATGCAGAGGGACCCAGACAAATTAGAGGATTGGGCCAAAAGAAATCTGATGAGCTTCAACAAGGACAAGTGCAGAGTCCTGCACTTAGGATGGAAGAATCCCATGCACTGCTACAGACTCGGGACCAAATGGCTCGGCAGCAGTTCTGCAGAAAAGGACCTAGGGGTTACAGTGGACGAGAAGCTGGATGTAAGTCACCAGTGTGCCCTTGTTGGCAAGAAGGCTAATGGCATTTTGGGATGTATCAGTAGGGGCATTGCCAGCAAATCAAGGGACATGATCGTTCCCCTCTATTCGACATTGGTGAGGCCTCACCTGGAGTACTGTGTCCAGTTTTGGGCCCCACACTACAAGGAGGATGTGGAAAAATTGGAAAGAGTCCAGCGGAGGGCAACAAAAATGATTAGGGGACTAGAACACATGACTTATGAGGAGAGGCTGAGGGAACTGGGATTGTTTAGTCTGCAGAAGAGAAGAATGAGGGGGGATTTGATAGCTGCTTTCAACTACCTGAAAGGGGGTTCCAAAGAGGATGGATCTAGACTGTTCTCAGCTGTTCCAGATGACAGAACAAGGAGTAATGGTCTCAAGCTGCAGTGGGGGAGGTTTAAGTTGGATGTTAGGAAAAACTTTTTCACTAGGAGAGTGGTGAAGTGCTGGAATGGGTTACCTAAGGAGGTGGTAGAATCCTTCCTTAGAGGTTTTTAAGGCCCAGCTTGACAAAGCCCTGGCTGGAATGATTTAGTTGGGGATTGGTCCTGCTTTGAGCAGGGGGTTGGGCTAGATGACCTCCTGAGGTCCCTTTTGGACCTTTGGTATGGATCTTTTAAAATATTTTAGTGATGGCTAATTCTGTTACTTGTCATTAGCATTGTAATTGTGGGAGGAAATCTTTGGAAAGGCAGAGGTTTAACATGTTGCTGAGAGCCATGGTCATTCTGCATTTTGGTGAAAGAAACTTCTTTAGCCAAGGGCTAGATGCCAGCAATGGCTGGAGCTAATAGCAGTTCTCTCAATTGTGTGTGTGGGGGGAAACTGTCCTTGCCTAGAAGAGACTACAGCTACATAGGTCCCACAGGCAGGAAGGGCGACAAGGATGGCCTAAAGTTGCACCCTGGGAGGTCGTGTTATCCTCAGAAAGGGTATTAAAAAATTAATATGAGCTTGAGCCACACGGTTTGGATCTGGATGAGCAGCCAAACTTTTCCATAGTTTGAAGGTAGAGAGGGCTTGGGTGAATCTGAAGTTCTGACTCATCCTGTTATGGAGAGTGTGGCCCAGTCACAAAGTTCAGGTCTGGATTCAAGCTTTGCTAAATTTTATGTGTGTTTAGCTCCATGTTTTTTGTTCTGGGCACACCTTTAATTAAAGTGATCAGCAATGTGTCCTGCCAGGACTACATGAAGTTAAGGTTTCTGAAAATTCCAAGTGTCAGAGGGGTAGCAGTGTTAGTCTGGATCTGTAAAAGCGGCAAAGAGTCCTGTGGCGCCTTATAGACTAACAGACGTATTCGAGCGTAAGCTTTCGAGGGGGGAATACCCACTTCGTCAGATGCATGTAGTGGAAATTTCCAGAGGCAGGTATAAATATGCAAGCAAGAATCAGGCTAGGGATAACGAGGTTAGTTCTATCAGGGAGGATGAGGCCCTCTTCTAGCAGTTGAGGTGTGAACACCAAGGGAGGAGAAACTGCTTTTGTAGTTGGCGAGCCATTCACAGTCTTTAGTCCTGAACTGATGGTGTCAAATTTGCAAATGAACTGAAGCTTAGCAGTTTCTCTTTGAAGTCTGGTCCTGAAGTTTTTTTGCTGCAGGATGGCTACCTTTAAATCTGCTATTGTGTATCCAGGGAGGTTGAAGTGTTCTCCTACAGGTTTTTGTATATTGCCATTCCTAATATCTGATTTGTGTCCATTTATCCTTTTACGTAGGGACTGTCCAGTTTGGCCGATGTACATAGCAGAGGGGCATTGCTGACACATGATGGCGTATAGTACATTGGTGGACGTGCAGGTGAATGAACCGGTGATGATGTTGCTGATCTGGTTAGGTCCTGTGATGGTGTCGCTGGTGTAGATATGTGGGTAGAGTTGGCATCGAGGTTTGTTGCATGGATTGGTTCCTGAGTTAGTTACTATGGTGCGGTGTGTAGTTGCTGGTGAGAATATGCTTCAGGTTGGCGGGTTGTCTGTGGGCAAGGACTGGCCTGCCTCCCAAGGCCTGTGAAAGTGAGGGATCGTTGTCCAGGATGGACTGGTTGTTGTGGCATAGATGGACAAGCAGGGGGGAAATGGCCAGTGTATGTAGATGTACTGCCTAGAAGCTACATCGTGAATGAAGAGTGCCTCTCCTTTCACTACTAAATAAAATGTATAGATTTCCATAGAAATAGAATATATATTTGTGCTTTTATATATATATATTTATTCATATATATATATGAATCAGTCTCTCTCTCTCTATGATTTAGTTACAAGTGTTAAAATATTTAATTCAGTAAAAAGGGGAAAACAGAAAGTTTTATTTTATCAATTATAAAGAAAATAGAAATATCCACAATGTATCTGGTTAGTTAAAGTAGCACAATGTTCATTGTTCTCCAGGATAGTTCTGATGTTCATAAATATTGAAAACATGTGTCTGTCTCTGATAAACTGTATCAACAGAACTGTGCATTGTAGAATGTGTTCAGTCAGTGCTTCCCAGTAACAGAATTAATGGCTTGCCAGTTTTGGAGAGTGGGTGTTTTTTGTTTTTATTCAGAAGTATTAAAGATCTATTGAACTACCTTATAAAACAGGAGGTGCCCCCCCCCAACACATCTGGGGTACACTAGCAAAATGATGCAAGAAAATTCTTGCTGCTTGATTTGCTGCCTATGCTGCACCTGTTCTGTGGATAAAAAGAGCACATCAAATTCTGGAGGCATAATTCTCCACTGCTTTGAACCTTGTATAGTCATTTCCCCTTGTGTAAAAGACGATCAAATCAAAATTCTCCACACCCTCATTTCACCCAAGGTACAAGACTGCAGAAAATCAGACTCCAAGTCTTTTCACAAGCACTAAAAACACAGCCACTCTTCCTCACATTGAATTGTCCCAGTGATGTCAATAAGGTTCTGCTCAACATGAGTAAGGACAGCAGAATCTGGCCTTCAACATTTACAAATAATAGGGTCAAACTCTGTTCTCAGTTCCATCTGGGAAATCTCTGTGAGATCTTTAATCACCATCAGCCTGCTCTCCCCACCTCTTTAGAGAGCTGTGTGGATTGTGCTCGTATTATTAGCTTGTCTTACCCCCTTTTATTTATATGATCTGAAGAACTTTCCACAGCAATGAAAAGGAGAAGGGAGGGCAGGTCTGGTGAGGCAAAACCCTGTGAGAGTTGTGGGGAGAACTTTTAAGAGAGAAACTCTGGGAAAAGGAGACTGGCAAAGGTGAAGAGATACATTAAGACAGCAATGGCCTTTGATAGAGAGAAAGAGAAATCGGATACCACACGGTTGGAGGGGAGGAAGAGTGATGCGGACATTGCTCATGGAATTAGGGGCCTCTAACATTTATTCCTATGTATGACTGCCACCTTTCTGTACAGGCAGTTGGAATCTTGATGACAAGCTTTCAATAAGCTTTTTCCACTTTCTTCATTCATATGCAAGTTATCATACTGCATAAACAAATATGAGTTTGAACAGAAAATATATTTGTTGTAGGAGGCAGAATTTATAGTAGATCAGACTCTCAGTCCATCTGATCTGGTATGTGTTGTCTGAAGTGAAAGCAAAGAATCTAGAGGCAAATTATAAAGATTACAACTGCTTGATCTTGAGAGATTAATCAGCTACAGGAGCAGAAGGGCTGGAGCATAAACTCAGATGGTGAGAACCAGATCAAACTGGTTCTCACAGAAATCCACTCCACCCACACAGCTGTCCGCTGAAGACATTAGGTTGCTCGTCTTACTTCATCAGAACAAACTTTCAATGCCTGAGCAGCGATCATAAGGGCCAGATCTTGTTGTCCAACTACTTCTCAAAGCGGGCTTTACCAATTATTAACCCTTTTTGTGAGAGTCACACACCACAGCATCCTTTCATGCTTCAGAGGACAACACATACACAACACCTAACCTGTTGCGGACTGCTGTTTCCGTGAGTGTGGTCGGGGGGTGGGTGGTTCTTGACTCCCAGGGATCGTTGCATATGCACTAAAGAATGCCATACTGGTATGACATTTTCTACATTTAAATGTTGCCAGAATATTTGTGTTCTGTAAGTTTTCATGCCATTGTCATCACCAGGGTATTCGAGTACCTTCTTGCCCCTGGTGCTCAAAGTGTATACAGGAATTAGCCATGGGGACTGGAAATGGAAATGCCTGTCCACACTGGGGCAATTCCAGTAAGGCAGGATGTCTGATCACCATACCACAGCCAGCCAATCAAAAGCCTCTGCATGCTTACCTGCATGTGCATGGACACCCCTGCAAAGCTGTTCATTCCTCATGCGCCCCTTCCTACTGTTCATAAATGCAATTGTTTAGGTTTGACCAGGATTGAGAATCTATAATGAGGTAAAAAACCCCTCCCCCTCCCAAGAAAAGGATGGTTGTGGGGCTGGTGATTCATTCCTCTGCAAACTATGAAAAACTTGAGGCAATTTCCTGCATTTTAAAGGAGAGACTTTATCCCGAATCTCTGGATTATTTATTATTTGTGGTGTTTGTCTCTCCCCACACTCCTTCTCCAGAGAGGAGAAGTAGCTGGCAGCAGTGAGTCCCCTTTTTCCTTTCCCCATGGAGGCAATGGGGAACCAGCAGAGTTTGGAAAAAAGGATATGAATAATGGACTCTTGGCTACCTCTTTTGCCCCATCAGGTGGGACTGCCTGCTCCACCTGCTGCCAAGGAGACTGGGAGCCTCAAACATCTGGGTCAGGCAGTAGCTATTCCAGGTGCTCCCGCTTCAGATTTCCACCCAGACTGAGAAGTTCTTACCTTAGCAGTCAAGCAGGAGTAGAACACCAGAACAGGATTCTCATAAAACTAGAGGGGGCAAGGATGGGGAGCTCTCCCTTTGCTTTCAGGTTAGAGGAACAGCTGTTTTCCTCTGCTCTCCCTCAGATAGTGGAAGCCTCTCAAAAGTCCCAGGAATATAGCAGTGTTCAAGGGTAAAAGCAGAGATGGGTGATTATCTAAAAACACTTTTAGAAATATTCAAATATGATATTGAACTCACCTTGTCTATTTTGTGCCTCGCCATCAGTATTCTAACATACAAGTGAATGGGCAGGCAGGAAATTTTAAGCAAAAATTAAAAAATATTCACAGATGGTAAATTTGGTATGAGCATTAGTACTCAAAGACTTTCACTCATCCAACAAGGGAGCAGAAACAATACCATGTAACCTGTGTAGTCAGGTATGCAAACTAACCCATGCATCCTATATTGCTAAGGTCAAATAATTAACCTGTTAAGGAATGATCCTCAGATCAAATTTTGTGTGTGGGGAAAATTTGGCAAATTTCATTTTTGTAAATCTATTTTTATTTGTATTGTGGTAGCTCAGAGGCACCCCAGTTCTGCATAAGGACCCCTTACTGTACTAAGCATTGTACAAATACAGAACAATGAGTCTCTCTCTGCCCCCAAGAGCTACATCTCAGGGCTTGTCTCCACTAACATTTAGTTCACAGCAAGCTGGGACGTAAATGTATCCTATGCCAGCCTACTGCTCACTGTCAGTAGGGACCCTGCTGACATGCACTAACCATTCCTTACTGCGTTTTGGTCTGCCCAGCTTTGAAACAGGAGTGGTTCAAAGTGCACTAATTAATTACTGTTAGTGCATGTCAGCAGGGTCCACACAGACACTTAGTGTGCAGCCGGTCAGTGTGGGGTAGATTCGCATCCTGGTTTGCCTCAAACTAAATGTTTGTGTAGACAAGCCCTAAGTAAACTAACTGTGAGGTGCTCACAGACAGTTTGGAAATAGCAAATAATTTGATCAGTTCTCTTTTTCTATGAATTATTCACTCCTCTGTCGGTAAAACAGACAGGGAATTGCTCACACCCCCTTCTCTGCATTCCCCGGGAGCTGTAAGAGCCTCTGGGATTTATTTGCATATACTCTTGGGGTAGTCAGTGAATCTCTACTTTCATAACATTCATAAACCAGTCGGAGAACACTTCAATCTCTCTGGTCACGCAATCACAGACATGAAGGTCGCTATCTTAAAACAAAAAAACTTCAAATCCAGACTCCAGCGAGAAACTGCTGAATTGGAATTCATTTGCAAATTGGATACTATTAATTTAGGCTTAAATAGAGACTGGGAGTGGCTAAGTCATTATGCAAGGTAGCCTGTTTCCTCTTGTTTTTTCCTACCCCCCCCCCCCCCAGATGTTCTGGTTTAACTTGGATTTAAACCTGGAGAATGGTCAGTTTAGATGAGCTATTACCAGCAGGAGAGTGAGTTTGTGTGTGTATGGGGGTGGGGGGGATGTGAGAAAACCTTGATCTATGCAGGAAATAGCCCAACTTGATTATGTAAAGAGTTGTCACTTTGGATGGGCTAGCACCAGCAGGAGAGTGAATTTGTGTGGGGGGGTGGAGGGTGAGAAAACCTGGATTTGTGCTGGAAATGGCCCACCTGTTGATCACTTTAGATAAGCTATTACCAGCAGGACAGTGGGGTGGGAGGAGGTATTGTTTCATGATTTCTGTGTGTATATAAAGTCTGCTGCAGTTTCCACGGTAAACATCTGATGAAGTGAGCTGTAGCTCACGAAAGCTCATGCTCAAATAAATTGGTTAGTCTCTAAGGTGCCACAAGTACTCCTTTTCTTTTTACTAAAGTACAGTACTTGGGCTTGCTTGGTAAAAGGGTGTTTGTGATATGAGGACACGGGGATTCATTTGAGGTGCGTGACAGAGCTGTGATTACAATGCAAAGAGATCTATGTTTTGCACTATAGTAGAGTTACCATTTACAAAGCGCCTCTGCAGCACCCTGCTGCTGTTTCCCTGTCTTCAGGGCCCCTTAAGAATTGCACACAGGTATTTCTCAGTTACTAACGCCCCACCTCAAGCCAATTTCAACAACAGAAATAGTCCTTAGCAGTCCTCAGGGCCAGAACAAAGTCCATCACACACATAAGCTCCTATTTAGCTCTGCTGTCTTTTCTTACAGCCAGAGCTCTTCTTCTGTTCTGATCACCCTCCCAGCTGGAGTGTCACCTTTTAGCACTAACCTATAGGCACAAACTCCATCCAGATTTGGGTGTTGGAGAATTGGTCCTGCTTTGAGCAGGGGGTTGGACTAGATGACCTTCTGGGGTCCCTTCCAACCCTGATATTCTATGATTCTATGATTTCCCCTCAAGTGCTGCCTTGGCTCTTCTTTATCACACCTTCCTTCAGCTCAAGGCCTTCCCTGTAGCGGCCCTTCACACACCACTGTTACTCTACAATTTCCTGTACTACCTTCCCTTCATTGCTGCTTCCTGGTGCTCTTTATAGGGCAATCACCCTGCTCTCTCCCAGGTGTGGTTCACTGTGTAATCAGGGTTGGCTAGCCCAGGCCCTTAAGAGGTGAGCCACCCTCTTACAACCACCCAAGGCTCTCCAAGTATAGCAGCCTCCAGCCACTCACTGCAAAGCTCTTTTGTCCTAGGTGGGGCTTGTGATTAATTTAGCCTTAATTATGTTAATTGAAGAGTGTGGTCACAGCCATCAGTCTCAATGAGGTCTGTGGTTCATCCACTCCTTAGTACCTCTCAGTTTAAGAGTACAAGGCCACAGAAGGAAATGACTGGGGCAGGGGTGCACCTGAGGAAGCCTTTGGTCAAATAGCATCAGATCTGGAGCACTTAACACTACCCTATGCCCCCATCAAATTTCAAAGCAATCCTGAGTAACCATTTGGATTTTGGATCACTTACAATAGTTGAGCTTTAAAGCATATAAAATGCCAGGAATGGAAACCCTCTAATCATTTTTCTGTATTGGTACATATGTATAGTAAAACAATGTGCATTTACTTAAATACTGTTCGCAGTTTGGCTTTCCCAAAAACTTACTGGGTGCCATCTGCAGACAGACACCATTTTAACCTGCATCACATCAATACTTTGATCTCTAGCTCTGCACAAAAAATCCTACCTAAGAACTTTTCGCAAAGTGGCTATTTTTTTCAAGGCTTATATCTCTGCAACCTGTAGCTCAAATGACCCCAAATTTGGGTGTCTCACCATATCCTGCACCCTCCTGAGGCACACCAAATTTCAAGGGAATTTGTCTAAGCATAGATTTTTAGAGGATTTAGAAATGTCTATCTTTAAAGAGAAGTTGGAGGCAAGCTTAACTATGGTGATCAGTGCTGCCACACCTCATGGCAGGCAGGCTTCATAGTTAGTTGCTGAGAAACGAGTCAGCTCGCAACTCTCTTCAATACTCTGAATTTTTAAAATTTGTTTCTGTCTGACAGGAAAACAGCGCTTCACTCACTCTCATTTCAAACACTGCCTTTTTATCTGGATCTGGAAATACCCATTTTTAGAAGTGAAAGCTTAAATTCTTCAACAGCTCATTGGTAAGTCCTGCACTTCCAGGGAAAATTCCACACTCACTATTGGTGAGTGAGCAACTGCATTTGTCAAACCCTGAGAGTGTCAACCACATCATCTTTATCTACTATTTTATCAGCTATTTCTAATAACAGGTTGAAGAGACACAATTTTTCTTTACAGAAAATGGGTTTGTTTGACTTTATCAGATTTTACTTATCCAAGTCCTGTACTAGTATATCTTCAATTAGACTCCCAGTCAGTTTCCCTGGAATTGAGGTGAGATTTGCAGATCTGTAATTCCTGGGATGTCACTTGGCTCCTTTTCTGAAAATAGGCAGTAGCTTGACAATTTTCCTGTTTTTGGGAACAGTTTGATGTTTTTTAAGGCTATATTGCACATGCTGATCCATATCGCCACCATTTCACTCCTTATTTCTTTCCCCTCTGTGACGAATAACATCCTGTCCTGGTGATTTACTGCTCTTGAATTCCTCAAGCTTATGCATACCTTATGTTTTTATGGTATTATTAGTAGCAAGGCTAAGTTTTTAAACAAGAAAAATGAGTTTCATAAAATATGATTTAAACCTTTACATTTCTATAAGTGAATAATCATCAAATAATGTGTCAGCTGAATACCCAGAACAGATACCATTGGTATAATGACAGCTGGATTGGTATTGAACAGTTGTGAGAGTCTGTGGCAAATCAGAAAAAAATGGGATTTTTGTTTGTAATGTATTCCCTACCAATAGGACACTAGCCAGAAGATCAATAGAGCTAATCTTATCTGTCCAACCTATCTAATTTTTTTTAGGTGCGTGAGGGGATTGATCAGGCCTTCTCTGCCCCTTGCTGGAGGCATTGGTGCCCTGATGCCCTCCACTCAGACCAGGTTTCCTGCAGGACAGTCCTCCAAAGGCCGAGAAGGCCAAGAAGAAATACTGACCAACGAAGAGCTAGCAGGCCAGTTAAAAATGGTTGCCTATTTCATCTCAGGGTAGTGCAGTGTGAGAGTGGGATAGACCATCTCCTCCTCCTTGATAGCCCAGAACCCCACGCCCTGGCCCTGGCCCTCAAGCACTGCAGTTAGGCATTTGACTTGGAGTGTTGTTTTGTTTGTGCGTACAGAGTGCCAAAGTTTGTTGTTGAGCTGGGTGTAGACTGATGCTAAGCTTACAGCTACAGCCAATGGATTGAGGCAGGGAGTGCCTGCAGTGCCACACTTGGCCCCGCAGGGGTTACTCTGAAGCAGGCTCACCTGCCTCAAATTGTATTAGTAAATTTAGTCCAAAATCTGCCCTCAGATAGGCATAGAGAATCCCTGCTGAAGACAGTGGGAAGTATGGGTGTGTATCTTAGGGAAGAATTTGTTCCTATACCATTTCAATAAATTCTCCTATTTAAAGATGATAGTAGTCACAACTCAGCAGGATATCGACTCTTTGATCTGTTCCCAGAATATTAACTCTGCCTGAAGTGCCTGGTATATAGGACTCTTGTTTACTCAACGTAAAACAAGATGAGACCTGAGCGAAGACTCTCCTTTTGGCACTGTGCACTAGCTCCATGTACTGTTTGTTCCCTTTCTACTCATGGCAACTTCTGGAGTTTACTGTATTTTATTCATTACAGAAGTCAGCAAATTAGAAAAACAAAGGGGGGAAAGATCTTATATGTTGATTGCATTCATACCACTTTTGCTTCTCTTGAAACATGCACCTTCATGAAACTGATATACGTTACATGTATTGAGAGTACTGCACTTTAATTTCACCAGGTATAACCCGATTTTAAACCAATGCAGGATTTTTTAAGATTTAGAGCAGATTAATGTACACTAGTACCTCAGAGTTATGGACACCTCAGGAATGGAGAATGTTCGTAACTCTGAACAAAATGTTACGCTCTTTCAAAAGTTTTACAGCTGAATATTGACTTAATGCCGCTTTGAAACTTCAGTATGCAGATGAAAAATGCTGCTTTTTCTTAATTTAAATGAAACAAGCACAGAAACAGTTTCCTTACCTTGTCAAATCTTTTTTTAAACTTTCCCTTTATTTTTAGTACTTTACATTTAACACAGTACTGTAGTATTTGTTTGAGGTTTTTGTCTCAGCTGCTGCCTGATTGTGTACTTCTGGTTCCAAATGAGATGTGTGGTTGACTGGTCAGTTCGTAACTCTGGTGTTCATAACTCTGAGGTTCTACTGTACCATAAAACACTGCAATTGCATTTTGGTAACTGTAGCTTGTTCTGTTTGTTGTCAGAGTCTTTGTGTTCTGCAAAATGAAGACGTATTTACCATATACGACAAGCTGTCACAGATTTTAGCTCAACACAGGGAGTCTCTTATTTCACTTCATTCTTCTCTTTACTGCATTTCAGCAGCTGCAAATACAGCTAAGGAAGATAAGATGGAGGAGAGGGGGAAAGGAGGTGAAGATGGAAAGAGAAATGGGAAAAGATGTGGTAAAGAGAATAAAAGATTGGGGGGAGAAAAAAAAGAGAAGAAATGTCAAGAAAGGATGTAAAGAAAAATAAGAAGAAGGAAAGAATGAAGTTGGGTGCGCCTCTCCTTTCCCCCATTCATTTGTTCTTATTCCATCTTTTCTTCTGATGTAGCCCCAAAACTATTTTGATGGTAGTGTCCTAATTTTCAAAGGGGCTGAGCATCCACTATTCCTCCTCAGTGGGAGCTGCAGGTGATCAGCAACTCTGAAATTGGGCCATGGTGTGCTTCTGGAGCTTTTCGGAGTATATGGGAAGTCCATTCAAGGGTTGTTCTGCGGCAGCATTCAAGATAACTACGTACATCCTGGTCACACTTGTGACAAGGAGTTCTAGTAAATGCATGCTCCGATTATCCTTTCTACCTGGCCACTTGTTTCTTGTTTATACTGTAGAAAATTAATTTTGCAGGCACTTCAGAATCTTGCTCTGGAGCAAATATTTATGCAGGCGTGGTGGTGTAAATGGAGTGAAAGTGGCCAAGGTAATGCATCTAAATAAATGTTTAACAGGGATCTAGGTTTTCTGAGGGTATGTCTGTATATTAATCCTTCATATTCCCATTAAAACCCTGAACGTCTCTACCCACTTTTTTCCATTCTTTAAGTCCCCTGTGAGGCCCCATGTTGCAGCCACCAAATTTCAATCAGTGAAGACCTGATGGAATTCCCTTCGCTCCTACCAATGCTGTTCCTTAATCAGCCAGAGAGTTCATTGATGAATGCCACAATACATCCCTTCACCTTTTACTCCAAGAAGGAAATGAATGGAACCAGAAATTAAATTGGGATCCCTAGCAGTTCAGAGTAGTTCCAGCAGAAAAATGATTTCTTAATATATGTATAAAACCTGTACATAATTTGCAAGGTGGAATCAGATAAAACTTGAGCACTGGCAAATGAACTGGCATAGCCTCTGTTCAGAGAATATGTTGCACTGACAATATCTGAATGAAAGTATGTCTACAGAACAGGTATTGCAGCTGTGCTGTTGTAGCACTGGAGTGCAGATGTTTCCTACATGGACAGAAGGATTTTTCCATTGACGCAGTCAATTCATCTCTCTGAAAAGTGGTAGCAAGGTCGCCCAAAGAATCCTGTCAACCTAGCAGCATCTATTCTCAGGAATACTTTGACCTAATTATGGTGCTCAGAAATTTTTCAAAGATCTGTGACATAGCCAGGGGGAGCTAATTTTTAAGAGTAGACCAAGCCTTTTGACAAACAGAGCCCAGTATTGTAGTTGTTTCTTGCTATTATTTATTTGGGGATTTAGGGTCTGATCCAATGCCCATTGAAGTTAATGGAAAAGCTCCCTAAGTCTTTGCAATTCCTAGGGAATCCTAGGGATTCTGTGATTCACAGTTTTGAAGACTGACATTTAATCTGTTGACCCTTGCAGTCCCTTCTAACCATGAGTCTATGATTCTGTGACTCCCAGCCAAGAATGACTGAGAATGTGGAAGAAGAACAAGGGTGGAAACTGTTCTGCTTTGTATGAAATATTTAATATTCATTAAAGCAGGGACTGCAACCTGGGTCTCCCAGGTGAGTGCCCAAACCAGTGGAGTATAAAATCACTCTCTCTCTGGCCCAATGAATATTTAAGTATTGCATACAAAGCAGAACAGCTTCAACAGGTTTTTCATGAAAAAGGGATGACTAGCGTAGGCACCTACTTCCACAGTGTTCATGGCTGTGAAACCCAACTGGAGGGAGGCACCTCCATCCAGCCTGGAGCTAGGCACCTAACACCCTTTGGCAGGGGAGGCGGACCTTCCCCTTTCCTCAGCATTTCCTGCTGGCTAACTTAGGTGGCTCTGTGCTTATTCTCAGGTGCTTAATTCTTCCTATGCATTGTATAGGGCACATGGGTGCCTAACTCAGGGCCATTGATTCCACTGTTACGTATTACCATAGTGCTTAGGAGCCCTAATCTTGTACCAGGAACCCATTGTGGTAGGGGCTATACATACACAGAACAAAAAGGCAGTCCCTGCTCCAAAGGACTTACAATCTTGGTGGCCTAAATGTTAGGTGTTACTATGTTAAGTCTAAGTCTCCATTCAGTGAGACTTAGGCTCCTGAATCCCTAACTTTTGAAAATAGGACTTTGGTTTCTATGTCACTTAGGTGTTCTTGAAAATTGTACCCGAAGTCTACAAAATTTCTGATTATTTTTTTGTTTTGTCTGCATCATCTAAGTAACAGTTCATCAGTATACAAGCCCTTCCCTCCTTTTTATTTCAATCCTTTCAGTAGCACCTGGCCTGTACTGGTCTATCCATACCATATTCTGATTGAGTTTTACATCTTTATAATTTAAAACTGCATCACTTTGAAACAAGGTATAAACTGAGTTAGTGTGAAATATTATTACTGTTAGACCAAAAGTCATTTGTAACCCATAAACTGGCTGCCAACTTTGAAATGCCCATCTGACAAACATTCCTAGAACCAATTGTCATTCTACTGCTCAAATATCTTTTGATGCTTAAATCAACCTCACATCAGATTAGCTGCATTGGGCTTGGACAGAATCTCTTTGGGGTAGTGACTGTCATTTACTATACGTTTGTAAATGGGGCTCCAGCTTAGTTGACATATTTAGGTGCTACTGTAATATAAATCATCATTAATAATAAACTCTGATTATTTCCATCTGCTGTTTCATCACCTACTCCTTTCTGCCAGTAGTAATTGCCTTAGAATGGAAATCTTCCAACAATGTACCAGTTAATAAACGGTTTGTCTAATCCTGGGGCATAACTAGCCACTGAAAAACTCAGCATCCAAAAAAGATATACATGTCACCCCTATTGAAACATTGGATCCTTTCATTAAGAACATGGAAAGTACTTGTAATTTATATAAACCAGCAGACTTGCCAATTTTTGTCCTAATTAGTATAATCCTTTTCTCATAATCTTTTATAATGTTTCATACTTAATTTATATTGCATAATTAGCCCTTGGACAGTTTCAGAAACTTTGCTGTTTTGGGGGTTGTTGTTTTTTGGCCACATAGTCCTGTTTTATGGTTGTATACTTATTCTTGCTTGAATAAAATAAAATTTGAAAAAACCCACGCACACCCCAAATCCAACAATCTTGCATTAGAGCTGTTTGCAGATGCTTTTTTGGGGGACCGGGAGCATAGGAATTCCACACACGAGGGGCAATTTAACCCCTCTAATGGTATGATCCTTAAAAGCCTTATACACTTTAGTACTCTGTCTATTCACGTGAATGTGAATTTGTAAGATTTGGCCTTAAGTCAGGTCTCAAGATATACTTCCTTCTCTTACCTTGCTGCTCTATTTTCCCATTTAAAAAACTGAATACTGAAAATGTTAAAGTTTTATTTAACCTGCATTTATGTTGTTTTCCTGGAGACTGCTAGAGTGGCTGGGGAAACCACCAATAAGCTTGTTCCATATAGTAAGGGCAGGATCCATAGTTTTAGAAAAACATGAAAGACCTCTAGCTATGGCTGTGCATGAAGTGACTAATGTTGACCAATGACCAAATCTATAGCTAATTGGTCTTGTAGCACTGCAGGAACATTTCCAATATGCAACATTATGTTTCAGTTAGGGCTGTCGGTTAATCGCAGTTAACTCACGCGATTAACTCAAAAAAATTCATCTCGATTAATCGCAGTTTTAATTGCACTATTAAACAATAGAATACCTATTGAAATTTATTAAATATTTTGGATGTTTTACTACATTTTCAAATATATTGATTTCTATTACAACACAGAATACAAAGTGTACAGTGCTCACTCTATATTATTATTTTTTATTATAAATATTTGCACCATAAAAATGATAAACAAAAGAAATAGTATTTTTCAATTCACCTCATACAAGTACTGTAGTGCAATCTCTTTATCATGAAAGTGCAACTTACAAATATAAATTTTTTTTTGTTACATAACTGCACTCAAAAACAATACAATGTAGAACCTTTAGAGCCTACAAGTCTACTCAGTCCTACTTCTTGTTCAGCCAATCGCTAAGACAAACAAGTTTGTTTACATTTACAGGAGTTAATGTTGCCCACTTCTTATTTATGTCACCAAAAAGTGAGAACAGGCGTTCGCATGGGACTTTTGTTGCCAGCATTGCAAGGTATTTATGTGCCAGATATACTAAACATGCTTCCATGCTGATGACGCTCTTTAAAAAAATAATGGGAAGGAGTACTTGTGGCACCTTAAATTTGTTAGTCTCGAAGGTGCCACAAGTACTCCTTTTCTTTTTGTGGATACAGACTAACACAGCTGCTACTCTGAAACCTAAAAAAATAATGTGTTGTTTAAATTTGTGACTGAACTCGTTGGGTGAGAATTGTATGTCTTTGGCTTTGTTTTACCCACATTCTGCCATATATTTCATGTTATAGTAGTCTCGGATGATGACTCAGCACATGGTGTTAATTTTAAGAACACTTTTGCTGCAGATTTGACAAAACACAAAGAAGGTACCAATGTGAGATTTCTAAAGATAACTACAGCACTCGACCCAAGGTTTAAGAATCTGAAGTGCTATCCAAAATCTGAGAGGGATGAGGTGTGGAGCATGCTTTCAGAAGTCTTAAAAGAGCAACACTCCGATGTGGAAACTACAGAACCTGAACCACCAAAAAAGAAAATCAACCTTCTGCTGGTGGCCTCTGACTCAGATGATGAAAATGAACATGTGTCGGTCCGCGCTCCTTTGGACTATTATTGAGTAGAACCCATCATCAGCATAGATGCATGTCCTCTAGAATGGTGGTTGAAGCATGAAGGGACATATGAATCTTTAGCACATCTGGCATGTAAATATCTTGCGACACCGGCTACAACAGTGCCATGCGAACATCTGTTCTCACTTTCAGGTGACATTGTGAACAAGAAGTGGGCAGCATTATCTCATGATCTATGTGTGTATATAATATCTGCTGCAGTTTCCACGGTATGCATCCGATGAAGTGAGCTGTAGCTCACGAAAGCTCATGCTCAAATAAATTGGTTAGTCTCTAAGGTGCCACAAGTACTCCTTTTCTTTTTGCGAATACAGACTAACACGGCTGTTACTCTGAAACCTGTAAACAGACTTGTTTGTCTGAGTGATTGGCTGAACAAGAAGTAGGCCTGGGTGGACTTGTAGACTCTAAAGTTTTACATTGTTTTATTTTTGAATGCAATTATTTTTTGTACATAATTCTACATTTCTAAATTCAACTTTCATGATAAAAAGATCGCACTACAGTACTTGTATTACGTGAATTGAAAAATACTGCTTTTTACAGTGCAAATATTTGTAATAAAAATAAATATAAAGTGAGCACTGTATACTTTGTATTCTGTGTTGTAATTTAAATCAATATATTTGAAAATGTAGAAAACATCAAAAAATATTTAAATAAACGGTATTCTATTATTAAGTGTGATTAGTTGCACGATTAATTGCAATTAATTTCTTTAATTGCTTGACAGCCCTAGTTTCAATAGATAATGGAAATGACTATAACATTGCACATTACAAAATTTACTGAACCACTACAAAACTGTTTATTAAGTATAGAGACTCTGGGTAGCTCTACTGACTTTGCTTCTTTGCAGCTGCTTCTGCAAGTTTCTCTTTTGATGTCTATTATACCAATGATTTATCACTCTTCCATCTTCTCCGCATGTTTCCCAGCAGCTCTGGCGATCACCTGGAAAGTACAATAGCAGCAGGTTAATGGAAAACTTGAAAAGATTTAAAGAATAAATCATGGCTATAAAAAAAAATTGGAATGTATTTACAGCTCATATGTCTGGGATAAGTGAACTGTTTACTTCAGTTTTATTTCTTAAATCTTACCTTTATATTTCATAAAAGTGAAAAATTATACACAATAAACAAATGGTAAAAATATAATATGGCAGTACACAGATCAGAGTAATGGGATATATAATATTTTGTATGTGTATGCATCTGAGAGAGAGAAACTTTTATTTAATTATCTGAATAACATTAATTAAGTAAGCCTCAAAATATTCCTATGAGAAATGTATTATTCCTATTTTAATTAAGGGAACACTGAAGTACAGAGAGGTTAAATGTACACCACACTTTGGTGTCAGTCCTTTAGGAGAGAGAACTTCCAGGTGCTTGTCTCCTACTGCAACTACGAGGCCAGGTCTGCTCTCGGAAATTAAGTCAGTATAACTACATCACTCAAGGGTGTGAAAAATCCACACCTGAGCAACATAGTTAAACTGACCTAACCCCACATGTAGACAGTGCTAAATCAATGGGATAATTCTCCTTTAGACATAGCTACTATCCCTTGGGGAGGTGAATTAACTATGCTGATGGGAGAAGCCCTCCCATTGGCATTGGTAGCGTCTTCACCGAAATGCTAGAGAGCACTGCTGCAGTGTTTTAAGTGTAGACCTGTCCCTAGACACATTGCCTCTTACACAGAGGGATATAGTTTCCAGTTACTACATCACTAGTTCAAATCCAATACAGGTTGGTAATGGATGAAAGTTACCATAGGATAACTGCCTGTGTGAAATGAATTGATTGTCCAAAGCCCACTGGAGAAGACTTCTATCAACTTCAGGGGGTGTGGCATAGGCTCCCAGGTAGGTGGTGGTGGTGGGGGTAGGGATCAAACCTGGCATCCTCACTGGCTGTATCAGCAGACAGGCCAGTAACTCAGTGGGTGTGGGAAAGGACATTCACCTTCAAGAGGCGCTATCTCAATATCAGAGGTGGACATATTGGCAGGGGGCTGTAGAAAAGGTTACATAGCTTTTGTCCAGGCTTTACCTGTTGGGTGGGTTGAAGGGTTCAATTTACAGGACTGCCATCTGATTACTTTTCAAAAGCATTATACTCACTGAGAAAAGAAACATGTCAGGAACTTAGTGTAGTAAAATCTGCTAATACCAGATACATATTATAGTACTTAAAGTGTTAAGATATAATATTATGAACATATAGTTTCTACAGAAGTAGTGCCTATGTAGAGAATATTTAATTGTAAATAATTTATCCAAAAGCTATGAAGAGCCGATCATCTGACGTCTTGATTACTGCAACATCCGTTTTCTTTGGCCATGACAAATGCAATCTTGCCACACTCATCTCCATGCAGAATGCTGGTGGAAAGTCATTTCCCCAGCCCACTGCTTTGACCATATCACTTCTTTCTTTGCATCCGTCCACTGGCTCTCCCTTCTCTATTGCATCAAACATAAGGCACTTGTATTCACTTTTAAGGACCTTTATGGACAGCTGTCATCCTTATCTAGGCCATACTTACAGGATGGGGGACTCTATCCTGGGAAGCAGTGACTCCAAAAGGATTTGGGGGTTGTGTTGAATAATCAGCTGAATGTGATCTCCTAGTGTGATGCAGCAGCCAAAAGAGCTTAATACAATCCTGGAATGCATAAACAGGGAAATGTTAAGAAGGAGTAGAGAGGTCATTTTCCTACTGTATTTGGCACTAGTCTGATTGCTGCTAGAATAGTGTGTCCAGTTCTGGTGCCCACAGTTCAAGTAGGAAGTTGATAAATTGGAGAGAGTTCAGAGAAGAGCCATGAGAAAGATTAAAGGATTAAAAAACATGCATTATAGTGATAGAGTCAAGGAGCTCTATCTATTTAGCTTAATGAGGAGAAGGTTAAGGGGTGACTTGATTACAGCCTATAAGTGCCTACAGCGGGAAAAAAATATTTAATAATAGGCTCTTCGGTCTAGCAGAGAAGGTATAACGTGATCCAATAGCTGGAAGTTGAAGCTAGATAAATTCAGACTGGAAATTAGGTGTAAATTTTAGTGATAAGAGTAATTAACCATTGGACCAGTTTACCAAGGGTTGTGGTGGATTCTCCATCATGGAGAATTTTTAAATCAAAATTGGATGTTCTCCTAAAACATCTGCTCTAGGAATTATTTTGGGAAGTTTTATGCCCTGTGTTAGACAGGAGGTCAGACTACATGATCACAATGGTCCCTTCTGGCCTTGGAATCTATGAAATTATCGTCTCATTTGCTATTGAGCAGTTAACACTCTGCTGTGATCGGCCCATGGTGTTAACATTTCAAACAAGCACCTTTGTGCTTTCTCCTCATGCTGCTCCCTATCAAGCTGACCAATATGGTCTCATTCCTTGTACTCCCACATCTGTCTCGTATGGTGACTCTGTGAAAACACCAAAAGGGAGGATGGTTCATTTCCCCATGCACTGCTGTAAATTTTGGCCTATGTCTGTATTGACTAACCAAGCTTCTTGGGGTTCAGGGTTCTCTACTTCCCAGTCTTGACGACTGAGAGCAGCCTTAGAGTGCTGGGAGACTGCTTTGAGTCAACAGATAGGTATAGCTGCTCCTCTTGTTGATAAGCCACAAGGTGGGAAATTAGGAGGACCTAGGATCTGGTAAAGATCCTTGGGGGCAGGAAACAGAATTTCTGTCCGTGGCTCCTTCCATCCCCACCTCACTTGGATCGATACAGGTGAACACCCATTGAAGTCAACAGGGATCTGCCCACACTGATCCAGTTTGTGTGTGTGCTCCTGTGCATTGTTCCAGTCCGCCCTGCCTTTTGTCTGCCAGCAAAAATTGCCAAAAGTGGCTGCTATGACTCTTTCACCTGACATGTCTGGAACATGCAAAAATCAGGCTAGAAATTGACTTCAGAGTGGGTGGCTGATGAAAGCAACCTGAAGAGGTAGGCACACCATGGCTCCACCCCTACAGCCCACGTTTGTGTCATGGCCCTGCTCCCCACATGGAATGACAGTGCCCCCCTTCCAAGAGGCAGGGTCACTCAGGAACATCAGCATCGGTCCCCTTCCCTCAGAAGGAGCAGAGTGCATCTGCTTAATAGCCAACTGCACTTGTCTCCTCCTGCTATACATGGAGTCCTCTGCTGGGAGTAGTTAGGTTCCCCCCCCAGCAGTTAACACCCCCACCCATAGAGATGCATGGGGTAGTCTGTTACACGCATATCATGTGTTTCCAAGCTTTTCTTTGCAAGGACCAGGGCTGGGAGCTTGTTTAAAATGAAAGCTGAGATTCCGCTACACTCAGGTGCCTCCAGGAGCCAGGGCCCTGGGCCCCTAGGCAGAGGTGAGTGTGGCGCAGCTTGCACCCACCTGGACAAAACAGGCCCTTGACATTTTGGGAAAAGCACGAATTTGGGAAAAGCACCTAAAAGCAGCAGAAGCGAGGGTGTGAAGAGAGGCACCTGGAGGGGGGTGCGGAGGTTTAAAACCTGCCCCCGCCAGGTGAAGTGGTGGGGGATGTCAAAGTGGGCCCCTTTCACCCACCAGGCCCCCTTACTGCTAGCCTGGGCTCCCTCTCTCCCCCTCTGGCTGCTTGCAGCTTGACTTGGCAGGGATAGCCCGGGGGAGGCAGAGAGGTCTGGGGCCGAAAAGCGCTGTAGGGCGAACGAGGCACGAATCACCCGCGCCGGGGGCTGAGCAGGGCTCCCCACTGCGGCAAGGACACGGCTGTGGGGCCGCCTCCTTCTTTCAGAGCCCTTAGGAGAGTCCCGCGTAAACAGCGCCCCATGGGCCTCGGCCCTATTCCCGGCTCTCCCCTCCCCCGAGCTCGCCCCCGTGACCCTCCCCGCTCCCCCGGGCATGTGTCAGGAGGCGCAGCCCCATACCCAGCCCCGCTTCTGCCGCCGGTGGGGGAGGGCCGGGCCCGGAGGCCGGGCGAGCGGCAATGCCCTGCGCGGCCATAGCGGGGAGACAGCGCGGCCCTTCCCCCGCCGCATGGGAGTGAGCCGCCGCCGCGGCCGCCGCCTCGCTGCGCGCAGGAGGAGACGCGGAACAGGTGGCCAGAGGCAGCAGCGAGCGCTGGCACCGCCCCGGCGGCGGCCGAGCATGTGAGCGGGGCCCCCGCAGCGCCGGCCCGGGACTCGGCCGGTCCGCAGCAGCAGCAGCCGCCGCCGCCCTCCCTGGGGCCGGGCTCCTGCCCGGTGCTGGCGGCTGGCCGCGGGGGGCGCAGAGCCAGGCGCGCCCGGAGCCGGGGGCCGAGCGCGGGCGGGCGGGCAGCGTGTGCGGGGCAG
Organism: Caretta caretta; assembly: GCF_965140235.1. NCBI lineage: Eukaryota > Metazoa > Chordata > Testudines > Cheloniidae > Caretta > Caretta caretta. Next base: position 242,846,098 of record NC_134207.1, on the reverse strand, counting down.
GATGAAAGTCACGGTGTGCTTCGGGCGGACCCGGGTGGTCGTGCCCTGCGGGGACGGCAACATGAAAGTTTTCAGCCTCATCCAGCAAGCGGTGACCAGGTACAAGAAGGCGATCGCCAAGGTGAGGGTGCGCGCCCGGGGCAGCGAGCGGGGGAAGGAGCAGCCGGAGCAGGGAGAGGGCGCCTGGGATCAATATGGCGCTTCCTGGAAAGGGGGGAAGGTGCAGGCTGCTCGGCTGGGTAGAGACTTGGGCATGGGGCCGGAGGGGCCTGGTCTCCGCAGCCCCCCTGTCCTGGGCGAGGAGGGGAGTTTGTGTGTCCCACCTGGCGGAGAGCTCCAGGGACGGAAGAAGCGCGGGGAGTTTGGGCCAGAAGCTCCGCTTGCGCCTGGGGGCAGCGGTCTAGTTTTCCTGACAGTAAAGTTGAAAGCGCTGCTGGGCTGTCTGGCCCGGCCCTGGGGACAGGGAGCGTGTGTCTGTGTGAAAGGAGCTGCTAACTGAACATGGCTTCTTTGTACCCATCGGTGGGAGCTGAGATTTATCCGGCAGCGAGATACAGTCGCAAAGACTTGTGTGTTTTGGGGCCTGAACTCTTTGTTCGTTACTATTTTGTAACGAGCAAGTAAGCCTCTTGTAGGTGTGCTTTTGAACCCCCTCCCCCCCCCCCCCCGTTTTTCTTATTGTTGGTTGCATACACCCTAAGTGCACCAGGTCCATACAAACTGGGATATTGGCTGTCACTTCGGGGGTCACATCTTGGTAGTTTAATTGTCCTGGAGAAGGCTGTGTAACCGCATGCTTTAGGTTTTGTTATATTTGTTCAAAGCCTGGTGTTTGAAACAGAACAAAATTAAAATCCCCAAAGCAAGTCTCCTTTAAAATGATTTCTCTTTCCTAAGCAGTAGTTACTGCAAAGAGTTCAAATCTAGCCCCAGGCTTCCCGGCTGCTCCAGGCCCAGGAGGAAAAGAGCAGTGAAATGTGTGGAGTTCACAAAACAACAGGCATCTAATGTTTATATCTGAAAAAGTAGTATGTCCCTTGCACTACCGGAGAACAGAAAGGTGCTGGAAAGAGGATGGGCTGCAGAATAAAAAAGTTAGTGATGGGTTAAAGAGTGTGTTGTTGGATTATTTGCTAGGATGATCACTAATGTGAAGCAGCACATTCTTCACAGCAAGTCGATGCCCTCTTGTCTGTGTCAGAAATGCTCATGTCAACACAGAGAATCGTTTACTCTTCCAGTTATTGCGAAAAAAAGTTGACAGTGTAGGGAGCCTCTGTGCTGGAAATATATCCATTACCTTTATGTTTGGAAATGTAATTGACTTCCTACTTGCTTTTTGGTGATGTTAATAATAATTACAACTTGTCTGGAACAGTTTCTATATGGTGTTGGTGTATGATTAAATATAATCATTTACAAACAATTGTATCTGCCCATCTGTATACACTTACAATATTTTACTTTTTTGCTGCAAAACATTTTTCATTTCTGATCAACTTAATTCCCAGACCTATTTGATAAAGACCAGTCAGTTTAATGAAATTTTGGCTAGTGCTTCCCTCCACCCCGCCACTAACTTTGCTCAAGTAGTTGGGTATGAATTATTTTTTACCTTTCTGAAATTTTTTTTCTGTGCAGGACTTGATTGCAGAGTTTCAGTTTAGAAATTGTTACTTCAAGATTTTTTGAAATTGCACCAAGCTGTAGTTTAAAGTCTGTTGACATTAGCATTGGTGGATTGGAAGTTATGTGCATGGGTTTTTTCCAAAGAAAACCCATGACTGGTATTGGAAAAGGGGCAACCAAAGTTTCCCTGTTTTGTTTCCTTTTTCTTGAAGATTTTTTTTCTTGGACAATCACTACTTCTGAGTGTATTTTTAATATGCCTCTTAAGTGTAATGTCACATGGCATTGACTAGGGAAATAGCATCTTGACATCTTTCAGTGAAACTTTTTACGATATACCAACTGTAGTTATTTATACAGCTTCATTAATGTGCACGGCATTTCATATGCAAATAAAAGACAATGTCCCAAAGCACTCTTAAAATTAAGAAACAACACTGTAAACCCTGACTGATGAGCTTAATGCTACTCACTTAAATGGGACTATGTCTGGCAGTAAACATTTGCAGGATTGGTCCCTAATTTATACAATATTAATGTTACATTAATACCATTATATTAAATCTGTGGTTCCCAAACTGGTCTGGGAATGAATATCTGGCTGGTCATATTGTACTGGATCATGTTCTTATTTCCAGCTGTTAAATTGCGTTAAAGATAGCTACAAATACATTCTTAATATTATATTTCCATGTGAGCAAATTGCAGTATGTAACACAGGGAAGTTACGTGAGAATGAGTGGGAAGGATGTTTGCTTGTATGTTTGCAAATGAAGGGCAGGGGCCAATGACAAAAGATCTGTGTTATTTGGCTACGTTATGGGAAAAAAATAAATTAAGAACCTCTGAAATGTGATATATTGACAGATCAATTATTTAAAGATAATTTACAACTTTGCTCGCTCCTAGCCTTCAGAGCTCTTGATCTTGGGTTTTGGAAAGGACCAGTTTGCTTTTTATTTTACTGTGTGTATTTTGCAGGGGGTAAGCTTTGTTGCAGTTGTGTGGGGTTGGAATGGTGTTAATTACAAAGAGATGGCTTCTATTATGTGGAAATTCTGTTGTGAAAATGCTAATCTACCCCAACTGAGACCACAGGCCTTTCTTTTAGGGTTTTCTACTGTTAATTTGAAAGTGAGGTTTGACATTATATGCATTGCAGATCTTCCATTGAGACACTTGGATAATATAGTGTTGAGTCCATGAGTGCCTCTGTAAATAAATATATATAGTTTTTACCGAATGTTTCCCAAGTAACAGTGCGGATGTTCATGAGAGAGTAATATGGAGGTATGGTAATATCAGATCTTTATGGTCACTGTCCCACCCTTCTAGTGTAAATTAGATGGTCTTTTTATATTGGAGTTCAACAGTTTTACAGCTCTTCACTTTTTAAAAAGAAAAGGAGGCAAGGAATATAATGAGTTATATATTTGAGGGAACAAGTATGTTTTTTTTTAAATTTATTTTTGGTATCATGTTGACATCATTTGAAGTTTTTCTGACTTTTCCAAAACATACTACTCAAGAGTCAGTTATAGCCTCGTGCAGGAAAGCAGAAATCTGATAGAAGTTTATATAATGTTTTAACACTTACATGAGACTATAGGCCCCAATCCTGCAAAAATGTATGCACCTGCTTAATTTTCCATATTGTGCGTAGTCTGAGTGATTTCAGCAGAGCTGCTTGCAGGGTGTAAAGCACATGAGTAAGGCTTTGCAGGATCAGAACCACACTGAGCTTAGCTCTCTTTCCACAGTTTTCAGTTTGTGACTAGCAGTAGATCTAAACAAAGAGTGGTTTTGATATGCCAACACAACACTAGTCGTCTACATGCATACTGTACAAATCAAGAAATACCAATGGAGTTATTCTGGCACTAAAGACCTTGTTTGGAATTATGTGTGCAAATGTGTTCATAAAATACTGAGTGTGTAACTTAATCTTTAACCTTTATTTTAATTTTATTTTTCTCACTTGGAATTATTTGAATTGAATCGAAGTGGTGGGAATGGAAACAGCACCTGTTTAAAAACAGGAAATTAGGGTCAGAAAAGAAACCCTTACTATTAAAATAAAAAATAAAATTAAATAGCATATGAATAACACATTTCATTTTTTTCGGTTATTGCCTTTTATCATTCTGTAGTTGCATTTGATGATTAGGAATGAGTAAATCAGTCCCCTTTATATTTTAATTGTGAATATTTCCCATTATAGATGGAAAATCTCTCTCTCTTTAAATATGGGTTAACTTGTTAGTATGATGGACTGCATCCCCATGCCGATGTGATGAAAAGTCTAAACATTTTTTTCTATCTTTTAAAATATTCCAATAAAGGTTGTATAGTTGAAATATAAACTGCTTTTTCTCAACGAGTTTAAAACAAACAAAAAAACCCACCCAACAAACCCAGCTCTCAATATGATGCATTCTTGAATTGTAAGCTGGGCTTACAATCCACTTGCCCAGGATAAGAAGAAATCTTTCTTTGGAGAATGCAGTCAAGTTTGGCAGACTCTAAGGCTGTGTCTCCATTGGGATTTTAGCCATTGGTATTGTAACATCAGTGTAATTTGACTGATGTAGACCCCCTAATGAAGAAACGCTCACTGGTCTAAACCACTATGACTTGCACCAGTGCATTTTACCCTGGCTAGTAGGTGATGGGTACATTTTCCAAAACCTACTTATGGGGAAAGCAGAAGTTTTTGTGTAGTTCTGCTCACAATATTATAGTAATGACTTTGAGTTTGAAAGTTACAGAGGGTGGCAATCAGAATGTTGTAGGGGGACTTTGAGGGTATGAATTATGAAAAAAGAACAAGAAGACTTGGCCTATATAACTGAATAATGAGTTGAGAGCTAGAGTATCTTGGGAGTGTGTATGATTTTCAAAGGAAATACATGGATTGATGCCAATAAACTGTTTGACACAGTAACTAGATTAAAATATGTATTATGGACTGCTACAGATAAGGGCACAAGCAACTGAACAAGTTGAATAACTTTACCAAAAGATGGACTTAAATACCCAAGATTCTGAAATTTGTCAGAAAAGTTAGTTATATGTTTGTAAGAAGCTGGGACATGTATTCTAAAGAGGAGCAGATTATCTGTTGGGTATTTTTAGTCTACAGTGGCTTTGGTATGAGGTCCCTTTTTGGTTCTCATTTTTGAATTTCTACCAGCCTGGTCTTTGATTTTTGTCACTGTAAGTGTTTATATATTTCCAAAGAATGTAAAGTTTACAATAAAAAAGATAATGCACAGTTATTCTGGAGGTGAAAATGATGGAAGCAATTGTATGTGTTGATTATTTTCTTAACGTTTGATGTGTGTGACTGGACGTGTAAATGTGCAGAGTAAATGAGAAGTTGAATATATTTCATTGAGAGTCTTGAGAGAGACAAAGCCACTTCAGAGGCCAGTAGACAGCAAGTGGTTGATGGCACACCTCAAAGAGAGAGAGAATCAAATGGGTGTACTTTCATTGGAGGCTACAATGCCGGTATCCACCAAAAGTACTGAAAACTGCCAGGTAGGGAATAGTGATTCATAGGTAGATTAAGGTCAAAGGGACCATTTTGAGCATCTTATCTGAACTCCTGCGGAACACAAGCCAAAGAATCTCACCTGGTAATCTCCTGCTTGAGATAGTAGCAAGAAGATCTCCAATCCCCCTATTGGCACCCTAAAGATTTTAAGAGAAACTTTCAGAGATTGTGACGAGTCTGAGAGTGAAAATGAGGCTCTAGACTTGCTTTGAATGGTTCCTTAGATCTATTTTCCCTCATTCCCCCAGAAAATCAAAGCAAATTTTTTGGTGGGAGATAGCGATGTAATATAGAACATCTGGAACAAAGCTTAGTTGTCGGTTTTAAATTCACACTGGGACAGTAGTGACAGAAAGTATCTGCTATCTGACAGTTGTTTGGTCACCTGTGTGAGGTGCATTGGTCATCTCGCACCCTAAATGCTCGTGGATATCGGAGTACATGCCACAACTGGCATTGTTGGCTGTCTAAGCAAAAAGGTCAAGCATCAAATGGGTATGGGGTCTCAGCTACTTGAGAGCTGGGCCTCCCAAAGTTGAAAGTTTCAGCTTTGTGCCTAGAACTGAAGTGCATTGGCAGGGAGTGTGGGAAATTTGTACTCCTAGTGAATGTGCTGCACTTTTTCCTGTTATGTGCTCATCAGTGCTAGCAATGTGGCACAAGTGAAACAAAGTACCAGAAACCATGCATTCACTTCAAAATAAGTTTGTTTGTTTAAAAGCTGATCCCTCAAAGATAGTCTGTTATGATACAGTGATAATGACTTTAAAAAAATACCTGATTTCCATCACTTTTTTGATATTTGCAACATAAAACAGTTTCTCACCTCCACCCCACCCCCAAAATAATTACTGAAAAACTCAGTCCTAGTGATATAGACCAGCCCATGATTTCTAGGGTCCTGGTGCTGCGTTGTGTAGTACATGGATGGACTGCTGTGGCAGCATGGAACTCCACTGACTTGAGTGTGGCTTCACTCAGGAACTGTATGCTGCTACACTTTGCATAACTGGGACCTAGGTTTATGAGGGCTAGCTTAGCTGGGACCACTACAGTCACTTCTAACCCTAAAGTGTTCTCTGGTGTCTCAGTAAGAGCACACAGGAGAAAGTGACATGACAAATGCTCAGTTGCTTCAGTGAAAAATCTGATTTTATTGGGCATCACTTAATTCAGTGTTTGCATAAATCTTGAGCCTCCTTTAAAGCTAAATAAATGTACCCTAAGATAGCCTCAGAATAGGAAAAGAACCCGCTACTCATTTCAGTTGATAACCTGAGGCTGAAATTTATCTGTCCAGTATTTGACTTTTGATGTGCAATGCTTGAAAATTTTACCATGTCACCCAGCCAAAGATTGATTTGAGTGACTGGGTACTTCCATGGCTGCTCATAGTTCTGTAAGAATGATTCTTGACCACTTTACTGATGGTGGGTCTGAATAGAAGCAATGAAACTGAACTGACTGTTAATTTTGCTCTATTGCTTGGCAAAAGCTGTAAGCAGGAGCAGAGGGGTTGGAGTTTTCTGCAGTCTCAGGAAAGAAACACTGTGTTGGTTTATATTAAGTTCATGTTCATCACCCTACAGACTAGGAAAAATAAATATTTTAAAAATATAAGTGTACAGTTTGCAGACATAGATGGACCCTTGACTGTCCTTTTCATAACGAATATAGCTGATCGACTATTGTGAGAAACATCCTGATTTTCATGGATTTATTCTAACAAGTATGGTGCCTACCCATCTTTTTATCAATCTGATAAATATATTCCTTAAGCTGGACAGTATAAAAACTCCACACATACAGTGTACATTATTTAACTTAATATTATGGGGCTTCTTAATATATACATATTCTTTTATGAAGGAAATAATCTATTTGAGCATGTGGGAAAAATGGTTTGAGAGTTACATCGGTGTGTAATATATAAACTCTATTCAGAATCTATTAATGGTATTTCATAGCTTTTTAAACAGTGCTCGGGAGGTGGGGGCTGTGAAAGAACTTAGCATGTTAAGGGGAACAGTCACTATATCTACTTTGGAGGATCAGTTTAAAGTTCGTACTTAGGTTGTAGGGAGTTGCCAGGCTTCCTTGTTCTAGGCTAGTGTCTCTCAACCTTTTTGTGCTGGTGACCCCCTTTGGACTTAAGAAAAATTGTCCCCCGCTTGTGGCTTTGTGATGAAACACGTAAATTAGCTTCATGAGGGCCTCTGTGCTGTGGGTCCCCAGACAATTGCCCTGCTTCCTACCCTCTAACACCTGCCCCCGCCCAGGCCCGTCTTATGACCCCCAGGTTGAGAAACACTGTTCTAGGTGATAGGCTTCAACCAGCGGGAAACCATTTGAATCTCATAGTCCTCTACACTTTAACCTTTCTAATAATAGTTGCTGATGTTTATTTAAAAAATGCCATTGGAAGTAACACGTTCTTATTTGTGCCATAGACTATGACATCTTTGCATCTTAGTACACTTAAACTGACTTTAGGCAAAACAAGCTGGATTAAAAGGAAAAAGAAAAAATGAAGATGATATAGACAATAAGGTTCGTGTTGCCTTAAAATTTCCTTTTGTTTAGGCCAGTGAGCAGCTGCTTCAAAAGAAAACATTTTTTCCCTGAAAGCAACTTTTTTCATGTAAATATAAATTGAATAAAATGTGCAACAGTACTGACCTAATACACTGAAAATAAAATGGAGTTTTCTTTCTATAAATCTAGAGCATTGCATAGCTCTTCTTGCTCAGAAATATTTTGCAAGCAGTAACAAAACCAAAAGGGTTGGGCGGGGGGGAAGGTAGTACAGTCTAAGGAAGTTCTGAAAGGTATTTTGGGGCATCTGGTGTGTGTGTATGTATGTATATGATGACCCCTCCCAGTTGTAACAAAGAAAATGTTGGTTGAGTCACTGTAATGGCTCAGCAAGTCTGGTGCTGGAAGACAAATAAAAAATTAAACTGCCTCAGTGCTGAATTACGTTATCCAGCAGATCTCTGAGAAGGGGCATTTAACTTAAAAGGGCTCAGAAGCAGTGCTGGGCTTGAGCCTTGTAATGTTTGTCGTTAACAAACTAGTAAAAGGGAAATGAGTCCAACTCCAAAGCTATCCAGAAATGGACAAATTTCAAACTAACAGGGAACATCCAGTTTCTTTCACTGATCAAAATATTTTAGCAGTTGCAGATTTTTCGACTGTAGCCCTAGTTGTTTTCTAAAATTGTTTCCAGATGTTACCGCTAGATCAAAGAAGATTTGTATACTCTCTTTGTTGCTGTATATACTGTATGTTAACAGGCACTGGTTACAGAAAAGGTTATTTATTTTCCACTTCAGTTTCTTCTTTGTGTTTTTTTTTAACATTGGGAACATTTAGCACATAAAGAAAAGAGAAACCAACACCTAGAAGCTGTTGACTTTTAAATACCTATGAGCTTTTCTCCTGTGAGTAGACCTGTTGAAAAAGTGAACAGCATTTGGTCCCTTCTCCAAATATCTTGTAAAATGTAGAGTGCTTGGCCTTTGAAGTTCTCGTACTATAACTGCTAAAGAGAGAGGAGTGGTTGAAGTTTTAGGTTAGGGAGTGTCAGTACAGAAAATATAAATTGCATTCTGACATTACTAACAGCATGACCTGTGTCCGTAGGGACTTTACAGAGTACTTCTATCAGCAGTACAAAACTCCTGATCCCTGGTGCTAAGGGGTATCCATTCCCATTGATTTAGATGGGAATAATGACCTGCAGTACCTTGCATGACTGGGCCCTTAAATGCAAGTGAAAGCAGGTACTGATAGCTCATTTCAGCCTGAGGGCGGTACAGTTTTAGAACTGTAGTACTTTGATTGTGGGCCCAGTCCAGATGTTGCTGGGAAGTAAAGGTGCCCAGAACCTTGTAGGATTAGAGCCTGGGTAGTTGCTGCTTTATTATGGCCATCTTTTGAAAAGCCATACCCCCGTGTGTGCTCCTTTGTGCTAGTGCAATTTACTTGTCTAGCCTTTCAGTTCATTGTCTCTCTGGCTCTGCAAGACTTTCATGCTTACTGGGCTAGGGAAGTACTGGAAGGAGAATGACTGTGGGAAGTAGGGAGAGGAAAACTGTGAGAAAGGGATGCATTCAGGAAGAGATGCGGTTCTACAAGAGAGGAAGAAAACAAATGGGATATCCCTGGAGGCTGGCAAAAAGAAAGGGACTGAGGTAATGAGAACATGAATAGGGCCCCCCTAATGAGTATTCCCTTTCAAAGAATGCAGAGGAAGGGAAGCAAAGAAGTTGTTTATATGGAAGCAAGACAAGATAAAAGAATGAAATGGGTAAACAAATGTACAAAGTGAAAGAGCTAAAGTCTAAGTCTTGAAGGAGGAAAGAACAAAACTGGTAAGGAGGGGAGTGTGTGAAATGCAATCTCCAGAATTCAAAACGAAGAGACATGGGGGTATCTATCATAGAACAGGGATGAGAAGATTGGAATTAGTAACAAACTTCTTTCAAAACAATTTTTTAAAAAAGAGAAAATGTTACTGGGCAAGGGGAGGTTTGGGTAAAATGTTACTGAAAGAAATGAATCACTACATTACATGTGCACACTCTCTCCACATGCTTTCACACACAGCCTGTTGATGATGCTGAGAGGTTCAGGTTCCATTACATGGGGAGTTGGAGGCTAATACTTCCCTCTTCTTATGGTGTTTGTTTTTTTTTTTTTTTGGAGGGTAGGGGGTGGTGGTGGTCTTCTTTCTGGGTGAATATATATCTTTAATTAGGAAGAAGATTATAAAGATTGAAACTAATAGTAATTCAAAAATATTTTTGGACTTCTTTCTGCTTTGATTAATCAGTAAGAAGAAGATTCTGAGTCTCTAGCTATGGAAATATGTCCACCATAATTGTCAGGATTTCACGTTTTTTGAAGAAAATTAGCCAGAGTTGCTAAGCTAAAAATTGTTCCACTGTACCCCACTTTTTTGTATCGGCTTACAAAGTCCCTTGATTACTACTTCATTCCCCCAAAACAAGTGCCAAGTAACTTATGTCTTCTCTATTAAAGATCAGTGGCAATATCCTACTTAGGAGAAATATGCAATAACAAACCAATGTGTACATATAACACATGTGAGATAAAGGAATAACTTATTTCGAGTTTCCAGAGTTTATTCTGAATGGAGAGGGGCAAGGATTTAATGAATTATGAAATGGTACTTTCAAAAATGAGCACTCTTCCTGAGTGATGATAGATTTAAACAAAAACCTGTCTGAAGGTTTGAGCACTATGGATAGATTGCTATCAGTTTTTTTTTATTTCATAATAATTTGATGTACCAGCTGCTTTGGCTTCATTAGTAAAATAGCTAACTGGAATAACAAGATCTGAACTCATTTGGTTTCAAGAATCTGTTGCATTGAACAGTGTTTGCATTTTTAAAATGTACTTTTTTGTGTGTGCATGTGCTGTCAGTTTCTCCTCTGTTGCCTCCCCGTGAAGACTGCTTGCCTGCAGCTGGAAGCATTGGGAAAGCAGCCAGTTACCAAATACTGACAGAGGTGGAATTTCAATGGTGGCGCAGCCTTTCCTAGTGAATGAGTATTTAACCTCTGTAAAGCATATAGGCTCTGAAGGCACAAGAATTTTATCCTGCTCTTGAATTTGGATCACCCTGTTGGCAGCAGAGAGGTGATAAACTGTTGTTCAGCTCAGAGTATGAGGCTAATGTTGAAAGATGAAAATATTGTGCAGTTGTGATCCATAATTGATCACAGAAAAGCCCACTGAAGTGTAAAGTGCAGTTATGGTCAGCAAATTGACGTCTTGTTAGTTAACTTATTTGTTCTCTGTGCAAAAAACCCTACTTTCCGCTATGTTGTTAAAAGGCCCCAGGCATGGTGGAGCAGGTGTGATTCTTCTGGTTGGAGGCAAGATTTTTAGGAATCATTCCCTTGCAAGCCAGAGAACTCAGCTCTGTAGATGACTCAGCACAAAGATATGCAGGCAACTTTTGCTGGGGCTAGTGGATTCACTATCCATGTCCCATCCCTGCTCCAAACTGCTTCTCCATGGCAAGTGCAGAAAGGATCACTTGGCTATACTGTCACTTAATGTGTGAGGGTAAAAGATTTGGCCTTGTGTGTGCCCTGAAGCATATTATTTACTTTTCTGGAAGAGATGATGTTTTTGCTCATGTTGCCATTGGAAGGCTAATGAAGTGGAGGAGAAAAGAGCTCAAATGTCTTCTGCCTTGTGTATCATCACAAAATTGTTAGCTAAAATGAGCATGCAGAATCTCTTCCACTGATGATGATGTGAGAACAGAACACTTAAACTCATCCTTGGATTTGAAATTTCAGTACTGGATGCTAGAAAAATTTCTTTGATTTTTCAAGCCGAACAAATTCGAGAAGTTAGATCAGCAACAGAGGGGAAAATGTTGAACCTCACTTCATGCCATTTTCAGAGCCTCTCTTCAGATTGATAACCACACTTTGATACAGATATATTAATTCACAGGAATAGTTTTTTCATGTTTAATTTTAAAACAAAACACATTCTATAGCACAAATTGATGGATATTGTCTATTACAATTTTGTAATGGTTGACCACTCAAGGAAATGTAGTTTGAAGTCCCATTTTAAATTAAGTAACTGCTGGAAAAATGTGTAAAATATCAAGTGAAAAAACAAAGGGCTCAGTGTTACCGTTAACTCTGCAGCTGTGTGTTACTCTATCTAACTTAGGCTTCAGGTTACCATACAGCCAGGGAATGTGATTTTTAAAGGTGTTACACCGTGTGTACACAGAATGTTCAAAGGTGTTTCAAATTATGCTAACACACTTTGGGGGGGGGAGGAATCTTTTTCAATGTCTAGATGAAAAAAGGCCACAGAAGGGTTGTGAATTAAGTGTAGGGAATTAACAGGATTGAAAAAAGGTACCTTTTTTGTCACCTAGACAGCATCTGCATTGCAAAATTTCCTACCCCACATGCCCGAGCAATGTAGTGCAATTTGTTGAGATATCCATGGTATGTTTTAAGTTTCTGGCATTGAAATAGTCTCTCTCCATTAAGAACATAATGGTTTGCTAAACCAAAGCCAGCTACTAATAGGCTTTTAAAATGGAATTGTGCTCAGTGTTTTGCAAAACATCACCTGCTCCATTGTGATGTTTCCGTGAAGTAAATACTTCATAAACTTTTCATTGAGCTTTATCATGCAGCAGTCGTGGCCAGGTGGAGCCCTACAAACTAAGCCCTTAGACCCAGGCTAAAATAGGTAAACTTGGTATTGTATCATTGGCTAAGTACATAAACCGTCTTTACCAAATGAAGCTTTTGGACCTGATCCTGTTGTCTGTGGAAGTAAGAGTGCTTGAGGCAGTTCCCTTTGCCAGAATGGACCCCTATTTTGAGTGAAAGAGAGAGTTGAAACATGGAAAGTAAGCGTACAAGCAAAATTAATCTGTGGTCAGTTTAATAGGATGTTAAATTGACCGTAGATTAATTTTGCTTGTAAGTTTACTATTGAAAATTAACTAATTAACTTGAATTTACTGCTGTATTTTTTTGAACGTTTGGAGAAGTCTAAACAAATAGAGGGAGCTTCTAAGTATTTTTCCGAACACTCTATATTTCAGCCTGATATCAAAATTCAGTTATCTTAGTTATTATAGTGCACTTTTTTCGTGGTCCATGGTTGATAAAAATGAGATGTAGGGCTATGTGCGATCAGGTTATTGATGGCCCCACAGCCCATATCATTTGTTTTCTTCCCCATGGCCTCACTTCCTGAGGATCATGCAGGGGTGAAGTAATAGAACTGTGTGGAAACCCCTTCTATGAGAGTGCCCTCAGGGTGGATGAGTAATTGCACATGCATGGACACTAGTCCTCTGTCTCAAGTATATTGTAAACATTTATTAAGCCAGTTATTGTATTTGACTAAAATTTGCTGCAGAAAGTGGTCTTTCTGGTCGTTCTAAATTCATTACCCTTTAATAACTCAGTGCCTATGTGGTCTTGAATATAATGGGGCAAGGTAAAATGGAAAGGATTATTCAATTTGTAGTTGAATGAAAATTTATTAAAATTTATTTACTGAGGTGTTATAAACCATTGAAGGCCATCTCGTAAAATGAACAACCTATTTTCTGGGTGTTTTTAATTGAGTATAATATTTATTGTATTGCTGATAGACTAGATTGAAGTAGCATATGAAGAAGCTGTTTCAGCCTTCGAGACAACTATATAGAGAGACATGCCCCTAAATTTTCAGAAGTGAGTACTGATTTTGTGTGCCCCAATTTTGTCACCTTAAAGCAGATGGATTTTTTTTCTTTGAAGGAAGGTGGGTGCTTAGGATATTGTGAAAATATGCTCTTTATAGCTGCCTCAAGATGGGCTAACTTACTAGTCACTTTTGAAACTTTTAGGACGTGGCACTTGCCATTGCAATTACAAAAGGCATTAAAGTTGTCACTCCAGTCCTCCAACAACTGTATAGTAGTGATAGTTGCTGCATTTTATTAAAAATAATGGGAATCTTGTCTGGAGAAAATAGCACATATTGTGAATAATTGTTTTTTTATTTAGCATTTTTCCACTAGTTGCTTTCTAAAAAGTTAATATTATCTTGGATTTTTTGTTACTTTATCAACCCCTAATTTCATTTCAGTGAAAGCCACTTTTTAATTAATCTGTGTAATTAATACGGCAATTAAATTGAAGAATAAAAGATGCAGCAGAGCTTTCAAATCACATGCCTTTCAGTAAGTGGCCTATTGCATCACCTGACTGATTGATCAGGAGGTTCTCTTTAATGTAGTGTTTGAAAGGGCACACATCATACACCGGACCCTTGCTAGAACGCGGGGTTTGGGATCCATGCGTGGGACCACATTAACGTGGGGACCGCGTTACCATGGATCCCAAATTAAATATTTAAATTTGGGATCCGTTGCCGGGACCACGCTGTATGTGAATCCGTGCTATAGCGATTCGCACTCTAGCGAGGGTCCGCTGTAATTGTAATGGTCTTCATTCTTTGTAAGCACAAATAATGCCTCTAGCCTCTCCAGCAAAGAGAAACAGTCCACTCTACTTTACACCTTCTTGCTCTTAGGGCTGTGGTAAGTTGAAGTGAGTGGTCCAATAAAGTGTGTATCAAAGACATATTGCCGAATAACTATTTCAGATTCACTCAGAAATTGGCTTCTGAGTTTTCTGATTGAAGTGAATGTCTTTTCCCTTAATGTTTGAGTTTAAAATGTGACTATATTCTGAAATGTCTGTCAACTGGCATTGTGGAGATCCATATTTTTTGTCAGTTATTTCCATATTTAAACAATGTACAGGTTAAAAGATATGGGGAGGGTGAAATTCAGCCCCATTGAAGTGAATGGGAGTTTTGCCAGGGACTTTAAAAGACGTCAGGATTGTGTGTGTGTGAGAGAGAGAGAGAGAGAGAGAATTCCCCTCTTCCCTTAAGAGCCAGTACTACAAACCCAACCTGGGATCTGAAAGACAAGCTATGTTCTTTCTGTCTTTGCATCATCACAAATAATAAAGGTTCTGCAGAACAAATTATGCCCTCATTATATTTGCTGCCAGACTGTCTTCACTGGAATCATGCAGAGCTATCAGAGGGCAGAATTTAGCCCTGTAATTAAGAGCTTCATTAACATCAACAGATGTTGAGCCAGCAACAGTAGAGGCTTTCCCCATAACTGTTGGCTTGGAAGTGCTAATAGAAGTAGAAAGTAGTAAGAAAAGTAGTTTTAATGGCTTTTTTTTTTTTTTAGAGTAGAGCCTCATGCACAAATAATTAAGTTCAGTGTAGCGATGTATTTGAATGGGAAAAATGGCATTTCGTTGCTCCTCAGGCCCATTCTGTGACAATTATGAGAATTTAGCTGATAGAATTCTATCACACTTCAAATCTTTAAGACTGGGAGCAGGTTGTAGTAAAATGTAAAATACAGGCTTTTCCCTCTTGGGTGGTTCTAATGTGCCGCTTTCTGCAGGGCAGATGTTCATAGACTTTTGCAAGATGTGTCCCCTTCGCCAGTTCCTTTAATAGTGGTTGGTTGAATAGTATGTGTTCCACGGTTGAAGGAAATATAAATGCTGTATTGATCTTCAAGCACTGGATAATGTGTATGTATAAAACTACCCTTGGTTACACAGGAAATATGTGTGATCTGTTTATGACATATCTACATTATAATATAGTTATTGTGGAATAGTTATAGTTATACAGTTATTTTAGTATAACACTCCCCCTCCACCCCCCCCGGTGGACACTTATTCTGGAATAGCTATTTTAGTGAATGTCCAAGTGTCTGCAAGCTCTGAGTATTGGCATACAGCTCCTTACATGCTAATGAATGGGGAAATTACATGCTACAATTGCCATTTAACAAAAAAGTTACAGTGTCTTCCAGTTTTCTGAAGCATCAGATGAATCCCATGATCAAAAGGTAGGAAATATCTAGTTAGCCCTCTTTCACCAATCCTATGATTTGAAAGGGGGGATGCCTTTCTCATTGCCCAATTTGGTTCAAAGGCAAGTTCAAGTATAAAATGAATGAAATAGGATCTTCACACTCTTAAAGTCCCTACCCCCTGTGGCCAGGGTCGGGGCTGATGGGATGTAAGCTCTCTGCCTCCCTGCTAAAGTATTCCTGAGCAGTTCCCTAGCACTTCTGTGGGAACAAGCTGCAATGCTAGAGGGAGCTGCTCTGGTTGAAACCACAGAGAGGAGTCACAGTGTGTGTAAATGCCAACAGCTATGCCTCCTAACTAGAGAGAGAGACTGTAAGTGGGTAGGTGGAAGAGGATATGGATGAGAATGGAGGGTGGGTGTCAGGGTTAAATCAAGGTTTCTTGCTTGCTGATTTAAATAGATTTCAATAATCTAGTGTATACGTACTTTTTAGTTATTTTCCAAAAGAGAGGTTGAATCTCATTCGTTGATCATCATTAAAACGTGTTGATTTTTAACTAAGGCCGTGTCTACTCTATGGGCACTACAGCAGCACAGGTCTGCAGCTATGCTGTCTTAACTCAGAGTATAGCAATGGAAGGGTTTTTTCTGTTGCTGAAGGAATACCACCTCCCAGAGTCACACTAACTAAGCTTCCGTTGACCAAGCTGCGTTTATATTGAGGGTTAGGTTGGCATCGCTACAGAGCTCAGGAGTATGGATTTTCACACCCTTGAATGCTATATCTCTGTTGACCTAAATTTTAAGTATAGACCTGGCCTAAATGTATGTGGCCTTTATGCTAAATTTGATGCTTCTTTTTGCTGACTGGGAGGATATACACCCTCAGATTCATAAATAAATGTATATAGATAGAGTATAAGTTAAGTTACATAATGGCTTAATTTTAACATTTTTATTATGTTAGAAAATGGTGAAAGATGCATTTCTTTCTTTCTTGGGATTATTTTGTCAAGTTCTATTGGGTGGAAATTCAAATTGAATTAAAAATGCCCCAAACCAGCATTTAATTTATTTTATTAAATAAAACTACCTTAAAAGTGCTGGATACGTAAGGAAAGAGTTTATTAAAAATGTTTTGCCTTTAAAACTGACTGACTGCTGTGCAAATGTTTGGGTTCGGGCTACAGCGCAAGCTCTAGGACCTTGCAAGATGGAAGGGTCCCAGAGCTTGAGCTGCAGCCTGAACCCGCATGTCTACACCACAGTTAAACAAACAGTCCCTTAGCCTGAGCCCCACCAACCTACGTGAGCGCTCTCAGGCCAGCTGCAGGTGTCTAATTTGCAGTGTAGACATACCCTCAGAGATAAGGGACTTGCTAGAGACTACATGAGAATTTCATGGTCAAGTTGGAAATTAAAGGCAGACTTACTCCCTTTTCTGTGACTGATTAGGTCACATGACTGTCCTTCCCCTCTGGTAAAGATGTGGGAAAACACTGCTGTATTTTATGCTGATGCTCACAGGTGCTGGAACTGGGGATGCTGGGGTGCTGCCGCACCCCCTGGCTTGAAGTACTAATAAAAACACAAATACATGGTTTCTGCCTTCAGTACCCCCACTACAAAAAGTTGTTCCAGCGTCACCACTGATATTGTTTTGCAGTCCATATGAAAAAACTCTTGTGCCACATTCAGCCAGTCCATGAGAGGACAATGTCTTGCAGTAGCATCAGCAAATTGAAGACGAAATTAGTTTCCCTCTTGTATTTGGACTCTGTGTTTTGTTAAATTTTGTCTTCTTACTCTTTACTTTGGTTAGAATTCCTTTCACAGTTCTAAATGTACTAACGTTACTGTAGAGATTTTTATGTAGTGTGTAATACTTGGCAGTGAGAATATTGAATCCAGAATTGTATACCTGCCTACATGTTTCTAAATCAGAATTAGGGCAAAACATTTCAGCTTAGTTTTAATGTGATGTAGCTGTCTGATGCCAGATGTTAGTAAATGGTATGCAAAACACAAGCTGCCAGATTACCTGGTTGTAACGTCTCTGAAGCCAGTGGAGTTACGACCATGATAAATTTGGCCCAAAGTAGCAGATGTTGCCCTGACTTATTTCTGAATGTTTGTCTAGTCAGTCAGTTACAGAGGAATTAAAAGGCTTAATTTTGGTGTTAAAGTGCTGGAATTTTGCTTTTAGTACAGACAGTATTCCAATTATGGCAGCTTTCAGTTGAAAACCAAAAGCGTTTATTAAAGGCCATAACATTCAGTTGATATTTGTAAGAAATGATGGTGAGGTCAAGAGGTGATACATAGTAGAGTAAAATAGTTATGTCTGCATAAATTTGCCTACATTTAAAATTATGGGGCTCATTGTTTGGGGTTTGTCGCTGCTTGCAGATGGTAGTACCAGTGGTGCTGCTATCACCAATAATAATTCTCAACTCCCTCTACTTGTGGCATGGAAGAAAACTAGAAATCTTTGCATAAATACAAGGTTGGATGACCAGAACTTCGAAGTGGCGTACCAGGACACCTGTCACAAGGAGAAGGGGATGTGCTGAGGACTGTTATGGTGGTAGTAGGGAAAGGGGAAGTTGTAGCAATCTGTGAGAGGAGAAAGTGGTACCCACTCCTCAGCCAAGCAACTCGCCTTCATCTCCTTTCCATGCATGGAGTGCGCAGGGCTGGATTAACTTTTCGTGGGCTTGGCGCCAAACATATTTGTGGGGGTCCCATGGAGGCAATAGAGCATGGCATGGGAAGCATGGCAAGAAGGGACAAATGGGCAGCTGATAGGTTATAATTTCACTCTAAAATGGCTCCTTAAAACACAAACATTTGAGTTTGGAAGGTGGTACCTCTCTGTAGAAAAAGAAAAAATATGGTAATGTTCAGAAAAACTATAGCTCGCTGTTGTTGTTTCTCATTGAAGACTTCATTAAGAGTCTGTTAACGAGATGGATATATCACAAATGTTAACTTCAGTTTTTGGAAAGATTGAGCTTGTGGGCTATGCAAACAAAAGAATTTATTCAGCAATTTTAGATTACATTGTAGTCATTGTTCATCTTCTCTCTTTTTAACGTGTCATTTAAAAAGGCTTTCTAAATACAGCCCATGTTCTACGGAATCTGTTGTTTGCCTTTGACAGACACACTATTGTAATATGAGTGAGGATGTGCGATGGTAAGCAAGGCTATAAGACTTGATAGTCTGATTCATGACTCCAGTACATCTATTATAAAATATCGCTTTGATATCACACAAGATCTTTTTCTCTCTCTTGTTGAAATACCACTATTGTTAAGGGTCTCTCACCTCAGTTATAAACCCCTGAAAAAGAGCAAGCTGGTAGCATTCAAATTTCACCACATTGTAAGGTAATAAATAAAACTCTTCCTGTTCCCATTAATGTTCCTTTTATCTCCTCCCACGTGACTGTGACTTTTTTCACATTGCTTCCTTCATCTGGAACAAGCTGTCTTCCTACATGTCATGTGACCTCCATCAACGCCAGTTTTATCATTCTGTTCAGTTAGTTTCCCACCTTTTTAATATCTGGTCTGGTGCTGTTTGCTCTAGCTCTTGCAATTGATCTTAAATATAACACCACCTTCCCTTCCCTACAAACTGTGTGTGTTCACGTATGTATATATAACTAGAGGTATTGTTATATTTTAATATATTTTACTTGCTTTACATCTTTCACACTGGTTCCATCCCATTATGCTCTAATTTTATTTTTGTAATCTCAGTTGTTACCTTTGGTTCGTGGGCAGTTTCCTATTGTAAGGGAATGTCACAGGGTGGCTGGGCCCCTTAGGGGGAAATGGTCTGAGGTCCACCTGAAACAAGTTTAGCTCATCTCCCCAGGGGAGGAGGATGAGTAGTAATGACTGAGGTCAGGTAACTATCTTGGGCCAGGCCTAGGGATATAAAGAAGAGTCCTGAGAGAGAGTGAGTGAGGAGCTAGTTAGGTAAGCCAAGAGGCCAATGCAAGACAGAAGTTTGGAAAGTAGCTGAAGCTACAAGTGCTGATCCTGCAGGGAGTAAAGGGTCTGGATTCCTTCCTGGAGCTGGGTTAGGGGGCTGGGGACTTCTGAGTCAAGGAGAGAGAACTAGGCTTTAAAATGATGGACTGGGTGGTGTTTTTGCAGAGTTCTGTGAGAAGGAGAAACTGAGGGAGTCAGAGTGGCTGCTCAGGAGGCGGTTGCTTGGTTACAGGGAAAGAGATTGTCCGTTACCCCCTGAAGAAAGGTGTAAATAAATAACACACAAACTTCATTTCTTTTGTCTCTGTGACATCCTCTAAGACTGTGTTTTATTGAAATAGCAATAATTAAACCATTAGGTTAAAAAAACCCAAATAATAAAATCATTGCCATTGGATTTCTTGAAAAGTGGTCACTCTACTGAGCTACTATAGAGTATTGTAGTATGGCAAAACACCTTCTAGTGCAATTTGAGTGCTCATTTTGTCTACATAACTGTCTTCAGCATATGCCTGTACACGATATGCAGTGCACAGCTAACGGTTGTGCTGTTGTCTTACGAATACCCTCATGTCTTCATTTAAGATATATTAATCACAGCAGCATTATATTACTTGATGGTATTTGAATCTTATCCAAGGCCAGTACAATATGTTTTCAAAGTATGTGCAGACAGTTTGTTGAAATCAAAGTCCCTATAATTTTTAATTTGCAAATGTGACACAATATATATATTTTTGGCAAACAGTGACTGTATGCTTAAAGTAAATATTGAGTTTCCTGTATTCTGTAGTATATCCAGTTACATCAACAGTAACTTGTGCCAAGTCAGAAGATGCTAAATTTGCTTTACCTTTCTCTTGAATTAAATAGCTAATGGAATGGATTCTTCTGTTTTAAACTTTGCATTCCCGCCAGTGTACACACTGATGCTTTATTTTGAAACCCTGCTTGACTTTTCTAGTCTCTCGAAGAGCTTGATCTTGTAAATGCTTACTAATAGGCCACAAGACTTACCACAGTGTATAGGTCCACTGAAGACAATGGGACTATTCATGGTGGTAAGTGCTGCACTGTAAGTGGACGGTGCTTCCAGAAATGGACAATAGGAGTCACTTCTGTTGTTGTTTTTTAAAAGTCAGTTACATTTCCATATGGAGTTTGTTTGAAGAATTGCTTAAAGGGACACTGCTGGGTCAGTTCTGCCTCAAAATATAGGTGTTTCTTTAAAAAAAAACTTTTACAATATCTGAATTCAACATAAATGCCCTTCTGAGTTTTTGTATACGGTGCTGTTGTAGCTGTGTGGGTTCCGGGGCATTAGAGAGGGAAGGTGGGTGAGGTAATAGCTTTTATTGGACCACCTGCTGTTGATGAGAGAGAGAGAGAAGTTTTTGAGCTTACACAATTTTAGATGTGTGAAAGCTTGCCTCTCTCACCAGCAGAAGTTGGTCCAATAAAAGCTATTACCTCACTCACCTTGTGTCTCATGATTCCACCCCCAGCCAATAAAATGCTTGTTTGGGTTAGATATACTTCTGCAGTGTTCACAAGCCGAACACTGCATCATAAAAGACGGAAAGTGACACTGACCAGTCTGCTTTTATTATCAAAGCTGAGTTATATGTAAAGATCATAAACACTATTAGTAATGAAAAGTAAATTATTTAATATGAGATGGCATTTCTAAAGGAGGAAAAAAAATTCATTTTAAAAACATGATAGCGTCCCAATAAAACAAATAACTTGATAGCGTCCAAATAATGTTTTATAAAATTGTATTTAATTTTTAAATTAATCTAAAGGAAAAAAACAAACCCCACAATATAATATGTGCTTATATTGATGCAGGGACTGCCCATACGTGACTGTAATCTGGCATCCAAATCTGTTGGACCTCTTTCTGATCCTCATGATACTACTGTTCTGTCTCTTTTCCTCATGAAACTGTGATTGATGTTCTTTTTCTGAAGCTTCTCTATCCAGCTGGAGCAGAAAATGTTCTTAGTTCCTTTTGTTTCTTAAAACCACTGACAGCTCCAAGCTGGTTGTATTAGTAGAGGCAATATGAATGGGCTTTCTGCTTTTACAAACCAAGCATGCTTCCCCGAGTGTTGCCATTCACTTTGTCCTTCATCAGTCAGGAAAAACTGTTCTGTTTGTTTTTTCCTCCAACACCTCTCCTTTTTATCAGGGTGACACAAAGAGCAGATTTTATTATTTGCATTCTGCTCAGTTATGTAGCAAAAAAGGAATCATCCCAACTGTATCTGTCACTAAACCAGCTCAGTTATTATTCTTCCTTTTAGACATGCCGGTTCACATTTTGCTATATACATCACCTAGAAATGCAAGTAGAGAGATTTTTATAAACATCTATCATAGTCTTCATCCTGTTACTTATGAATTTAGACAATAGCCTGAAGTGGTGTAGGAAGTACTTGTTATTGTCTGTATGGATTGCTGGTGGAGAGAATGTATAAAAAAGAAAATGGGTCCAACTGGGTGCAGAGTACCTTCTATAAAATTCTAAGCTCCTTCAAGTTCTGCGATAAGGATGCTACAAGATGAGTCCCATGTAGGAGGCGGTAAGTTACCCTGATGACAAGATATCTATTAAGGTCCTGATCATGCAACAGGCTACATGTGGGTAGAACCCCACACCGACATGGTGCCACATTGAAGACAGTGGAGTTCTGTGCAGGCACAGGGATCTTGTCAATATACAACTGCCTGCAGGATTCAGCATCTAAGATTGTAAACTCTTTGGGATAAGGACAGTATTTTACGATTTATTTCTACGGCATCTAGCATAATGAAAATCATTATTATTAAACTCACTAATATGCTCTCATCTGTTATTTTTAATGTTTTTTTTACAGTTCCAAACAAAAGCACCATTCTTTCAAAGATCTGTGCACATGCTTAACTTTAAGCACGTATGTGTCTTACTGATTTAATTTTTCTTAGGCACCAATCCTACAATTGGCTGTGTCTAGGCAGACATCTGCATCTATGTGCAACTTCAGTGAAGTGGATGCGGGAGCCTGTCTGCCCAAGTCATTTGCATAATTGGGGCCTGCCTTTTAGATGTGACAAAATGACAGAGGGTTACAAAAATGACAGAGCATGTAGGACTAGGAATCATGTGGGTTACTGCAATGAGATGATTGTTAATATAGGAATGTACACATCTTGGTGGTTCAATTCATGCTTCGAAGATGTATACATATATATTTAAAAATATTGGTTTAACTTGCATGAAAAACTATACAGTAATACTTGTGGGAGAAGTTGATTAATGGGATACCAGAGGCTCAAGTCATCTGACTTAGATAGGAAATCAAATCTATGATCATCTCATCTGCCTTCTTGTATAATGCACGCCATAGATTTTTTTTCACCCTGCATTTCCTCTGTATAGCCCGTAAAGTCTGGTTGAGCTAGAGCATATCTTCTAGAAAGACCTCTAATTTTGATAGCAGATCCCCAGGTAAATTGTTCCAGTGCCTAATTATTTTCACTTAAAAATTTGCACCTTAATTCTATTCAGAATGTGTCTAACTTCAGCTTCCAGGCATTGGATTTTATGACTTTGTCCACTAGTAAAGAGCCTTCTACGATCAGAAATCTTCATCCCTCATAGGTACTTAGAGACACTGATCAAGTCACCTCTTAGCCTTCTCTTGGATAAGCTAAATAGCTGGAGCTGAAAGCGGTCAGGGTGGGGAAGGAGGGGAAGTGCATGCAACAAGAGAATAGCGCCTGACCCTCCAGTCAAGTCCATATGGATGAAGTCCCGTCAACTTTATTTGGGTTCTAGATGGGCACAGGCCTCTTTCAAGCTGGGTTCAATCGTAGGGTCAGGATATGTAAGTAAGAAGGCAAGTTGACTTTGAACTATTAATGGGGGAGGGAATAAGCCATGTTTGGGACTTTCAAGGGGTTTTACTCCCATTGCTATGTATGATCCAGCTCTATGATTTTAGACCAAGCCCTGGAATGTTCATTTGCATGGACTGTTCTGTGGTTTTATTTATTCACTTGTCTATTTTTGGTATAAGTTGCATTTTTGTTTTATCTTCAAAACAAACAAAATGTGTACTTGGAAATGGATTTCCCTTATTTCTTATAATCCAAAACACTACTCTTTCTTTCTGAAAACGCAAACCTTCTAGAAGAGAACGTGACATAAGACTGTACATTTTATTATTTGTATAATAGCAGTGTCCAGGAGACTCAGTCATGGACCAGGACCTCATTGTGCTATGCAATGTTCAAAGATAGTCCCTGCTCCATGGTGCTTACAGTCTAAGGCAGAGTTCCCCAAACTGTGGGGTGTAATGTTCGGCTGGGTGTGGCGATGGGGAGGGAGTGCTATCCAGCCTGTAGCTTAATGTTACATATGCAAATAACCTCATTGGCTTCAGTGGGGCTGCTCAAGCACATAACTTTGTGCATGCCAACGAATGGTTTTGTTAATACAGACCCTTTCAGTGGTAACTTGGGTAACACTAATCCAGACAGCTCTTTAACAAGAAGGAAGAACAAAAAGACAGCCAGAAAACCTCTGCATCACTATGAAATTATACCTTGTAGTTATGCATAATTTGTGTCTGAACTGTAGTGTCTGTGCATTAGACTGTGAGCAGCTTAAGGACAGGGACAGCATTTTCCTGTTTCTACATTGTTGGTAATTGGCATTTAAATACATAGCACATTGGTAAAACATCAGTGACAGTATTCATCTTCAATTTTTGTACCATATAAAAGTGTGTGTGTGTGTGTGCTGGAGTAAAAATGAAAACCACTGCAATTTGTGTGCTAATAGAAGTTGGGGTGGGGGAGGAGCGGACGGCAGTGTGTGGGGTGATAGTCACAATTTGCTCACTGTTGGTATGTCTGCACTTGGAGATAGGGATGTAATTCCCAGGGTGAGAAGGCAAACTTGCATTAGTTCTGATCAAGCTAGTACACTAAAAATAGTGTAGCTGTGGTGGCTGGAGGGGCTAGCAGCCCTGACTCTGTACCTGCCAAGACACTGGAAATGCATGCAGATGGCTAGCCCCTCCTACTGCTGGCACCACGGTGGTTACACGCTATTTTAGTGCACTAGCTCAATCAGAGCTTGATCGGTGTGTTCCTTGATCTGGGAACCAGCTCAAAGTGTAGACATACCCTGTGGGGCCTCTCCATGATAATACTTGTCGCAAAACCCCTGCAGCAGTGTTTCCACTTCCCTGTGTTTCGAAAGAGATCTCAATTTTAGCTCTATTTCAGTTACACAAGATCTTGCCAGGTGGAGTTGCGTCTCTTTTATTCACTCCTCTCAATTGTCTTGAGGGCAAGCACTGCAGTCACAGGTGTGTGGAAAGCATCTAGCATGTTATGGGTTGTCATTCCAAATTATAATAAAATGCTCTTAAAATTAGTGCCCAAGATAGGATCTTTGGGTCCATGGGTTTGCTTATCAGCCACTTATAGCATGTGTGACTGTCTCATTTACATCATAACCCTACAGACCCTTTTAATGAATAGTGCTGAGTCACACCAGGTGTTTAATTGATTTAAATTGATTGAGGCATGGTTCTAAGCACAATATAAATGCAAAGGTAAGTCTCACAGGATGTAGCCCTTAGTTTATGAACCTTTGAGGGCCTCTCTTTCTCTTCGTATTGCACAGCACAGTTCCAAAAGCATTTATTAATAATTTCTATGATTAAATATTTCATAGAATCATAGAATATCAGGGTTGGAAGGGACCCCAGAAGGTCATCTAGTCCAACCCCCTGCTCAAAGCAGGACCAATTCCCAGTTAAATCATCCTAGCCAGGGCTTTGTCAAGCCTGACCTTAAAAACCTCTAAGGAAGGAGATTCTACCACCTCCCTAGGTAACGCATTCCAGTGTTTCACCACCCTCTTAGTGAAAAAGTTTTTCCTAATATCCAATCTAAACCTCCCCCACTGCAACTTGAGACCATTACTCCTCGTTCTGTCATCTGCTACAATTGAGAACAGTCTAGAGCCATCCTCTTTGGAACCCCCTTTTAGGTAGTTGAAAGCAGCTATCAAATCCCCCCTCATTCTCTTCTGCAGGCTAAACAATCCCAGCTCCCTCAGCCTCTCCTCATAACTCATGTGTTCCAGTCCCCTAATCATTTTTGTTGCCCTTTGCTGGACTCTCTCCAATTTATCCACATCCTTCTTGAAGTGTGGGGCCCAAAAGTGGACACAGTACTCCAGATGAGGCCTCACCAATGTCGAATAGAGGGGAACGATCACGTCCCTCGATCTGCTCGCTATGCCCCTACTTATACATCCCAAAATGCCATTGGCCTTCTTGGCAACAAGGGCACACTGCTGACTCATTCATATCCAGCTTCTCGTCCACTGTCACCCCTAGGTCCTTTTCCGCAGAACTGCTGCCTAGCCATTCGGTCCCTAGTCTGTAGCTGTGCATTGGGTTCTTCCGTCCTAAGTGCAGGACCCTGCACTTATCCTTATTGAACCTCATCAGATTTCTTTTGGCCCAATCCTCCAATTTGTCTAGGTCTTTCTGTATCCTATCCCTGCCCTCCAGCGTATCTACCACTCCTCCCAGTTTAGTATCATCCGCAAATTTGCTGAGAGTGCAATCCACACCATCCTCCAGATCATTTATGAAGATATTGAACAAAACCGGCCCCAGGACTGACCCTTGGGGTACTCCACTTGATACCGGCTGCCAACTAGATATGGAGCCATTGATCACTACCCGTTGAGCCCGACAATCTAGCCAGCTTTCTACCCACCTTGTAGTGCATTCATCCAGCCCATACTTCCTTAACTTGCTGACAAGAAGACTGTGGGAGACCGTGTCAAAAGCTTTGCTAAAGTCAAGAAACAATACATCCACTGCTTTCCCTTCATCCACAGAACCAGTAATCTCATCATAAAAGGCGATTAGATTAGTCAGGCATGACCTTCCCTTGGTGAATCCATGCTGGCTGTTCCTGATCACTTTCCTCTCATGCAAGTGCTTCAGGATTGATTCTTTGAGGACCTGCTCCATGATTTTTCCAGGGACTGAAGTGAGGCTGACTGGCCTGTAGTTCCCAGGATCCTCCTTCTTCCCTTTTTTAAAGATTGGCACTACATTAGCCTTTTTCCAGTCATCCGGGACTTCCCCGGTTCGCCACGAGTTTTCAAAGATAATGGCCAATGGCTCTGCAATCACAGCCGCCAGTTCCTTCAGCACTCTCGGATGCAACTCGTCCGGCCCCATGGACTTGTGCACGTCCAGCTTTTCTAAATAGTCCCTAACCACCTCTATCTCCACAGAGGGCTGTCCATCTCTTCCCCATTTTGTGATGCCCAGCGTAGCAGTCTGGGAGCTGACCTTGTTAGTGAAAACAGAGGCAAAAAAAGCATTGAGTACATTAGCTTTTTCCACATCCTCTGTCACTAGTTTGCCTCCCTCATTCAGTAAGGGGCCCACACATTCCTTGGCTTTCTTCTTGTTGCCAACATACCTGAAGAAACCCTTCTTGTTACTCTTGACATCTCTGGCTAGCTGCAGCTCCAGGTGCGATTTGGCCCTCCTGATAACATTCCTACGTGCCCGAGCAATATTTTTATACTCTTCCCTGGTCATATGTCCAACCTTCCACTTCTTGTAAGCTTCTTTTTTATGTTTAAGATCCGCTAAGATTTCACCGTTAAGCCAAGCTGGTCGCCTGCCATATTTACTATTCTTTCGACTCATCGGGATGGTTTGTCCCTGTAACCTCAACAGGGATTCCTTGAAATACAGCCAGCTCTCCTGGACTCCTTTCCCCTTCAAGTTAGTCCCCCAGGGGATCCTGGCCATCCGTTCCCTGAGGGAGTCGAAGTCTGCTTTCCTGAAGTCCAGGGTCCGTATCGTGCTGCTTACCTTTCTTCCCTGCGTCAGGAAGGGAAGTTTAGTCTATAACTTCTTACTGTGTTCATGTTCTTGACTATAAAATGATCTCTGGTTCTCTCATTGGCTTAATGATCCCCTATAAAGAGCTCTGTGTAAGCTGCTCTGTCCCACCAACAAAAGTTGGTCCAATAAAAGTTATTACTTCACCCACCTTGTTTATCTAATCATCCTGACATTTTCTTCCAAACATGGACTTTGGATATCAATTTTTGGTTTGGGAAGATGTCTTCAAAAGGGATCTTGGGAAACATGGGATTGGTGTTTTCCCAACTTACTGCCTCTAGGTAGACCCACCCTCAGACATTGTTAGATGGCTATCTCTCCTGTCTTCATTGCGACAACCATCGAGCTTGTTGTTCTGGCTGTATTCAGTCTGCTCTCATTCAAAACGTTAAACTTTCTCACTATTTCAAAGCAATGATTTCTTTAGGCTCTTCCAGATTCTCTACACTTGCTGTTGCCCTAATGGGTCTCAGTAGCAAGCGGGAAAGTGAAAATCTGGAACTGTTTAGGCTTGAAATCTGGAATGGGAGCTCAGAGAAATCGAACTGATTTCAGTTTCTTCTGTCATGCATGAGACTTGGTATAAGCAGTAATTTAAAGCATTTATCTAAGCTTTAAAGAAAGCTGGTCTGAAGCTTGTGCTCTGATATATGTGTGTTTTAGACCTGATGTGTTAAAGTGGGGGATCTTATTTTTCCTGTTATTTTGGACAGGCTTGTACATGGAAGGCTACTGGGCTTCAGTTTGGAGCTTTCTCAAACTCTAGTGCACAATCTTATTCCTCTGCTATATTTCGTGGAGACTTTCTAGAAGGAAGCAGAAGATGACTGCCTTGCTTTGCTGTGTTCACTACATAGAAATGCAATAATATATACTATGAATGGTATATCATAATATTATGTAAAGGGCTTTGAGATCTTTTGGTCAAGTGTTGTTGTATGAGCACTAAGTACATTGGGTCTATGGCTCTCTATTTTAGTGACTCCTAGTGGTCAGTGAGGGTTAGTAGTAGTAGTTTGAATTTTTCTTCCTATCTTTGTTGGTGTTGAAAGATGTGGTTGGCTCGCATTAAAGACGGTATTGTTAGAGGAATGCATTTATAGCAATGAACTTCCTAGGTTAAAAACATTTTAGAGTTTAAAAAATTGTTTTAATTTTTAATACCCCCCCCCCTTTTTTTTTGGCTCACTTCTCTTAGCTTGGATAGGGAGAACAGATTAGCCAATTTCCCTCTTGGTTTTACCTTCAGGTTCCTAGCACTAGTATGGTTCTGTGATACTTAAGTTGCAAATACTGCAGGAAAATATTTGTTGAAAT